>NC_041383.1:771066484-771145753 GCF_002162155.2 Triticum dicoccoides | reverse complement strand
GATCCTTTCACAGGGTGATGTGGTTGTTCGCTGGACGCGCCACAGGTTCTTTCTGCGACTGGGCCGCTACTGGTCCGCACCGGTACAGGCAGTCCGGTCCCGGATGAACCGATCGCCGTGGTCGTCTTCCTCTTGGGAGCCATGGCGACGAAGAGCTGTGCTACCAGCTGCTAAACCAGATTCTCACTACTGCGCCCCCTACCTGGCGCGCCAAAGATGTCGGTGGGGAACGACACCTATGGGATCACAAGAATCCCTACTATGGTTGCGGGGCGTTGGGTCGTGAGGAGAGCGGGATCAGCAGTCAGTACGAGCACGCGACTGATACTTGCTTGATATGTATTGTGATTGTTAAACTTGTGCAAAAACTCCACTTCAACTTAAAGAATTTAAAAATTGCAACTTTTCTTGCTTAGTGTCTAATCACCCCCCCCCTCTAGACACCTCTTCTCGATCCTTTCAATTGGTATCAGAGCATTTGTCTCCTTTTCTTTGGTTTAAACACCATTGGAAGAAGATGGATGAGTCTACTTTGGGAAGTCTTAGACATAGAGTGCCTATACTTAATGGAGAGTACTTTTATGAGTGGAAAAATGAGATGCTTGTGATTTTCAATGAATATCATTTGAACAAGTACATTGCTAGCCCTTGTGCACCTCATATTGATCCAATGCATCCTACTCTTGATGAGTCAATTGAGATGATTCGCAATCTTAGAACTATTGATCTTATCACTATAGGTTTGCCTAGAAACTTGATAGGTTGCTTGCCTACTCTTAAGTGTGCCTACACCATATGGAAATTTGTTGAGGAACGATTTCCAAATTATTCCTTTAAAAATCTAGATGAAATTCTCCATAAGTCTATTGCCTTGAGTAAGATGAATTCAAATGATCCTGAGTTTGGTGATTGTCTATTTGAGCTTACAAATCTTATGCGTGCCAAAGGAGATGTTGGAATCATCAGCGATATTATTTCCGAAGCTACTAGAATTCATAGAGAAGATCATTATCAAACTCACTCTAATGAATCATCCTCTCTAGGAATTGATCCATCACATGACGATGTTGAACATGGATACTATGACGAGGATGATGATAGTGACTTTGATCTTGATGATGCAATGAGACACTTTGGTCTTATGGCAAATCTTCGGGGATATATGGCAGGAGGAAAGGAATGGGTTCTTGACAGTGGATGTACCAATCACATGACCGGAGATAAAGACATGTTTCGTGAGCTTGCTGAAAATGACGGACCTCGAAAGTATGTCACTTTCGGTGACAACTCAAAGGGTGTGGTTGGCCTCGATAAGGTGGCCATCTCACATGATAGCTCCATACAAAATGTCATGCTCATTGAATCTCTTGGATACAATTTACTTTCAATATCTACACTTGCTGATTTTGGTATCAATGTCCTATTTACTGAAGTAGATTGCCAAGTGTTTCGTAGAGACAATCATAAAATGGTCTTTACCGGCATTCGTAGAGGTGATCTTTACATTGTTGATTTCACTAAAAAGGCTCAACCTAGAACTTGCTTTATTGCTAAATCCTCTAACGGTTGGTTATGGCATAGACGATTAGGTCATGTGGGCATGCAAAACCTTGACAAGCTTATTAAAAGAAATCATATACTTGGCGTTAACAATGTCATATTTGATAAGGATAGACTTTGCAGCGCTTGTCAAGCTGGTAAACAAGTTGGAGGAAGACATCCCGTGAAGAACATCATGACCACAGGGAGGCCACTCGAGCTACTTCACATGGATCTCTTTGGTCCCAACGCCTACAAAAGTCTCGGTGGAAATTCTTTTGGTCTAGTTATAGTTGATGATTTTTCAAGATTTACGTGGGTATTCTTTCTCGATGATAAATTTCAGGTCCAAAAGATCTTCAAAAACTTCGCTGGGAAGGCCCAAAATCAATTTGAAGTGAAGATCAAGAAGGTTCGCAGCGGCAACGGAACGGAGTTCAAGAACGCAAATGTGGACACCTTTCTTGACGAAGAAGGGATTTCACATGAGTTCTCGGCTATGTACACACCTCAACAAAATGGAGTTGTTGAAAGGGAAGAACCGGACGCTCATCAAAATGGCGAGAACGATGCTTGATGAGTACAAGATGCCGAAGCACTTTTGGGCGGAAGCGGTTGAGACAGCTTGTCACGCAACAAATCGCTTGTACCTTCGCAAGCTACTCGGCAAGACGGCATACGAGCTCCTCAGCGGTAACAAACCCCAAGTTGGATACTTTCGAGTATTCGGCTCAAAGTGCTACATTCTTGATAAGCATCGTCATTCTAAATTTGCTCCTAAGTCTCATGAAGGTTTCCTACTTGGTTATGGCTCAAACTCTCACACTTACCGTGTCTACAATAATTTCACCCGAAAGGTTGAAGATATGGTAGATGTGAAGTTTGATGAATCTAACGGATCGCAAGTAGAGCAATTGTCAATTGATGTAGGAGACAAAGACCCTTCGGAAGCAATCCAAGACTTGTCTATTGGCAAGATTCGTCCAACGGAGGTGAAGGAGAGTACCTCGTCCATCCAAGTGGAAGCTTCTACCTCACGGCAAGGTGAACCAAGAATTGATACGGAAGCATCCACAAGTGGGACACACCAAGATGAAGGAAACGAGGAAGTACACCAAGATGAACATTAACAACCTCCTTCTCCACCACGACAAGAGAACGACAACGTCAACAATGAAGAAGGCCAAGAAGAAGAACAAGATGAAGAAGATGTTCCACCTAGATCCAAGCAAAAGCTTTCACGAGTTCGAGCAAGAGTTGCTAAAGACCATCCCGTCGAGCAAATCTACAATGATATCCAAACCGGGAGAATCACTCGCTCTAAACTCGTTTAGCTAAGTTTTGTGAACACTATTCATTTATCTCTAGCATTGAACCTATGAAGGTTGAGGAAGCATTGGAAGATCCGAATTGGATAAACGCCGTGCATGAAGAGATACACAACTTTGAGAGAAATCAAGTTTGGACATTGGTTGAGAAGCCCGACAACAACCACAACATCATCGGTACCAAATGGGTGTTTTGCAACAAGCAAGATGAAGATGGACAAGTAGTTCGCAACAAAGCATGTCTCGTCGCCCAAGGCTACACACAAGTCAAAGGTATGGACTATGGTGAGACATATGCCCCTGTTGCTAGACTTGAGTCCATTCGCATCTTACTTGCCTATGCTAATCACCATGATATCACCTTGTACCAAATGGACATTAAAAGTGCTTTTCTAAATGGTGAAATAGAGGAGGAAGTTTATGTTAAGCAACCTCCCGGCTTTATCAATCCTAAGAAACCTAATCATGTTTACAAACTTCACAAAGCTCTTTATGGTCTTAAACAAGCTCCTAGAGCTTGGTATAAATGCTTGACCAAGTTCCTCATTGAAAAAGGCTTTGAAATTGGAAAATTTGATTCTACTCTTTTTACTAAAAGGGTTAACGTAGAACTATTTGTGTGCCAAATCTATGTTGATGATATTATATTTGGTTCGACTAACCCTCACTTTAGTGAAAAGTTTAGAAAGCTAATGTCGGAGAAGTTTGAGATGTCTATGATGAGTGAACTCAAGTTCTTTCTCGGTTTGCAAATCAAGCAAACTAAGGAAGGTACATTTGTCTCTCAAACAAAGTACACCAAGGACTTATTCAAGAAGTTCAATATGCAATAATGCAAAGGTATGACTACACCCATGCCTACTAGTGGACATCTTGATTTGACCAAAGATGGTGAACCGGTTGATCAAAAGGTTTACCGCTCCATGATTGGTTCATTGTTATATCTATGTGCTTCACGTCCCGATATTATGTTGAGTGTGTGCATGTGTGGACGATATCAAGCCGCTCCTAAAGAATGTCATCTTAAGGCCGTGAAAAGGATAGTGAGATAATTAATCCATACACCAAACTTTGGCATTTGGTATCCAAAGAGTGCCTCCTTTAATCTTGTTGGCTACTCCGACTCGGACTATGCCGGTGACAAGGTTGATAGAAAGTCCACTTCAGGTACTTGTCAATTTCTTGGTAGATCTCTTGTATCTTGGTCTTCCAAGAAACAAAACTCGGTATCCTTATCCATCACCGAAGCGGAATACATTGCCGCTGGTTCATGTTGTGCTCAATTACTTTGGATGACCCAAACTCTTAAAGATTATGGGATATATGTGAAACATGTTCCATTGCTTTGTGACAATGAAAGCGCTATCAAAATTGCTCACAATCCCGTGCAACATTCTCGAACTAAGCATATTTAAGTTCGTCATCATTTCATTCGTGATCATGTTGCCAAAGGGGACATTAATCTTCAGCATGTTCGCACCGAAAAGCAATTAGCTGATATATTCACTAAACCACTTGATGAGAAAGTGTTTTGCAGGTTAAGAGGTGAATTGAACATCATTGATGCTTCAAACTTGGAGTATGAACTCCATTTGATACATGCAAGACATGAGCCTATGACTAATCCTTGATATCTCTCTTATGATAATAATCTTATGTCTTGGAAATATTTGCACCTTGCATGTTATCTAACCCGTGTAGGTACTTGGATGAATCTAAATCTATGAGATTAAGACCCACTCACATCTTGAGCGATCTCTACATCACCAAGTCTCTACACAATGGTGGTTCAAGACAAGGAAGCACGAAACCATTCAAACATATCCTTTGACAAATTCTATGTTGAGTTTCATGATTGTCATTTTGGATACACAAGTGCTCTTCCTTGCAAAACTAACCCATGTAGGTATACGAACTCAAATTCCAAAGTGGTGCTCCCAACTCTTGATGAGCTACATCAATCTTGAGCAACCCATATAAGTTCAACTACATGATCACGATCAACACCACCACCCAAGGTATGTTATTCCATCTTAGAGAAGCTTTACTCCAAGTCATGAGTCAAAGCAATTCGATAAGATGTGAATACATCAAAATGCTTAAACGAATAATGGTAACCCCATTTTGAGCTTGAGTATGACCTATGATCAAGTGATCTTACTTAACTCCTAAGTCAATATACTCTAAAATAGGTGACTTTGTCGTCGACCAATTCTAGATGAAGTTCTCTCATGTTTCTTTTCTGTGCTCTTGCATTTGTCTCATGCATATTTGTTTCCCCTTTCAAAAAAACTTCATCTAGATTTTTTTTTCTTTTATTTTCTGTTCTGCATTCCCTGCATCCAATTCCTTGCAAATCTTTGTGAGATCTTCCTTGTCTAGAGAGCTGAGTTGACACATGTTTTCTCTGTGATGAACTCGGTCACACCGGTCTGCTGTTTTCGGTCTAACCAAATCCTTTCGGTGCAACCGAAGCATAAAACTCGGAGTCACCGATTTCATAGCAGGAAAGACATTTTGCCACTTGTTCTTGCATTACTTTTGAACCTGCTCCACTCAATGAATCTTGTCCTCTACCAGCATCACATTCAACTTGCTGCTTTGTTCTGTGACTCAAGGACCAAACCCATTCGTGACAAAAATCCAGAAGAACCCTTCTTGGAAATTGATGTCAAAGGGGGGGAGAGAGAGAGATCACATCAAAGCTTAATCATATCTATAGGGTAGAGAATACTCAAGGGGAGAGAGAGTAATCATCAAGGACCCCAGATGATTGGTGTTCAAGAGGAGAGAAGTCACATGTCTTCAAGAGGGGAAAGACATGTTCATATTTAGTTGTTTGCCTTAGCTCTGTTTCTTTTCGTATGCAAGATCTAAGGGAAGGAAATCATTGAATTCATTGCACATCTTTACCTTTGGGGACATGTCTATGTTCAATGTGGTACTTTGTACTTACTCTACATGTCATCCCAGTCTTGGTTCTCTTGTGGTTTCTTTTGTTTGCTTTGGCTAGTAGGTGTATCTGTGTTATCTAGCCTTGTTTACGTAGTTCATCTCATCCTAAGCCAACCCAAGACCACAAGGTAAGTATATGCATCATAGTCACATTTATGAGGATTTCTTGCTGATGTACATACTGTTTGCAAGAAGGACTCATGAGCATGAAGGTACATTTCCTATATTCACATCTTTTGCTCTGATGCATATAGCCAAGATACATGTAACACATTGCCTACTCTGTCTTGGTTATGCATTCACTTGCTCCTATATTCCATATTCACATGATTGCATACATGTAAGGGGAGCCTATGCATGTTACATGTCTTTCCAAAGCTTTACTTGTTACTCTCTATATCTTTATCTAAAGCTTTGATGTATGTTTTCATCAATTACCAAAAAGGGGGAGACTGAAAGCACAAGTGCTCCCTGGGTGATTTTGGTAATTTATGTCAACATATCTCTTGTTGGACTAACACTTTTACCTAGTATGTTTCAGATAAGTTCAACAATGGAGTGGCATCTACTAGAGGATGTGGAACCCCTTCGAGATGCTAAGGACAAAGGATTGGCTCAAGCTCCAAGCACAAGACTCTACTCTATTTTAGTGATCCAAGATCACATTGAGTCTATAGGAAAAGCCAATACTATCAAGAGGGGATGAGGTGTTGCTTAATGGCTTGCTTGCTCAAAGTGCTTAGTGATATGCTCCAAAGCCCTCAACTACTTTCTCACATCCACATATGACCTAAACCAAAAGTCCAACTCGGCCCCACCGATTCTTTCTATCCACCACCACCGAGTTCAGATGTCACAGCCACTTCCACAAACCCTAGGCAAATCGGTCTCACCGATAGGGATCTCGGTCTCACCGAGATGGGATTGTAATCTCTCTGTATGTATCTATTACCAAAATCGGTCTCACCGAGTTTGTGTAATTGGTCCTACCGAGATTACAATGCAAACTCTTTGTTCCTCTTCGTAACATTTTGGTCCAATCGAGATGAGCGAATCGGTCCTACCGAGTTTTCCTGACCAACTCTCTGGTTAGCTTATTACCAAAATCGGTCTCACGGAGTTTGTGTAATCGGTCTCACTGAGATTACGTTATGCCCTAACCCTAACCATATCGGTCCTACCGAGTTGCATGTCGGTCCCACCGAAAATCCTAACGGTCACATTATTTGCTAAATCGGTCCGGCCGAGTTTGACGATTCGGTCCCACCGAGATTGGCAAGTTGTGTGTAACGGTTAGATTTTGTGTGGAGGCTATATATACCCCTCCACCCACTCTTCACTCGTGGAGAGAGCCATCAGAACGTGCCTACACTTCCAACATACATTTTCTGATAGAGAACCACCTACACTTGTGTTGAGGTCAAGATATTCCATTCCTACCATATGAATCTTGATCTATAGCCTTCCACAAGTTTCTTTCCACTCGAATCTTCTTTCAACCAAATCCAAATCCTGTGAGAGAGAGTTGAGTGTTGGGGAGACTATCATTTGAAGCACAAGAGCAAGGAGTTCATCATCAACACACCATTTGTTACTTCTTGGAGAGTGGTGTCTCCTAGATTGGCTAGGTGTCACTTGGGAGCCTCTGACAAGATTGTGGAGTTGAACCAAGGAGTTTGTAAGGGCAAGGAGATCGCCTACTTCGTGAAGATCTACCCTAGTGAGGCAAGTCCTTCGTGGGCGATGGCCATGGTGGGCTAGACAAGGTTGCTTCTTCGTGGACCTTTCGTGGGTGGAGCCCTCCGTGGACTCACGCAGCCATTACCCTCCGTGGGTTGAAGTCTCCATCAACGTGGATGTACGATAGCACCACCTACCGGAACCACGGCTCAAAAATCTCCATGTCTCCAAATTGCGTTTGCACACTCCAATCCCATCCCTTTACATTCTTTCAAGTTGCATGCTTTACTTTCCGCTGCTCATATACTCTTTGCATACTTACTTGATATGTATTGTGATTGTTAAACTTGTGCCAAAACTCCACTTCAACTTAAAGAATTTAAAAACTGCCACTTTTCTTGCTTAGTGTCTAATCACCCCCCCCCCCTCTAGACACCTATTCTCGATCCTTTCACAGGGTGATGTGGTTGTTCGCGGGACGCGCCATGGGTTCTTTCCGCGACTGGCCTGCTACTGGTCTGCATCGGTACAGGCAGTCTGGTCCCGGATGAAATGATCGTCATGGTTGTCTTCCTCTTGGGAGCCATGGCGACGAAGAGCTGTGCTACCAGCTGGTAAACCAGATTCTCACTACTGCGCCCCCTACCTGGCGCACCAAAGATGTCGGTGGGGAACGACACCTATGGATCACAAGAATCCCTACTACGGTTGCGGGGCGCTGGGTCGTGAGGAGAGCGGGATCAGCAGTCAGTACGAGCACGCGGGTCATTTACCCAGGTTCGGACCGCAAGGATGCGTAATACCCTAGTCCTGCTTTGATGTGTGTATTTGTGTTCTTGGAGTTCTTGAGCTAGTTACAATGAGCTTAACTTGTCCTAGGGTCCGAATGCTTCTCATGGATGCTTTGGGCCTCCTTCTATATGCAAGGGGATCGCCACAGTGGCACACAGGAGGTGGCATCGGGGTACTGTGGTTAAGCTTATCGCTAGCTATTTCGGGACAAGACGCATTTAATGCGCCTTTGACGTGTCCCCTTCACTTTACCGCCGCTTCGCCCTGCCTTGACACGCGCCTGGGCCAGCGAGGCAGTCAGCGCCATGTAGGCTGGCAGGCTACTGAGGTGGCGCGGTGGTAGGGCCTTCATGAATATTTGCATGCCAGCACGTAGGCATGTGCTGAGTTGGCCGAGAAGCCTCATGCCGACACGCAGGCGCCTGCCCAGCTGGTGGGCTGGCAGCTGCACGGGAGTGGTGGTAGAAGCTTGGCGGGTGCGGGCCTGGCTGTGGCCTCGCGGACGTCCTCGGCAAGGGCCTTGTCGGGGCCCCGGCAAGGGCCTTGCCATGGCGTTGCGGTCGTCCCCGGCAAGGATCCTGCTGGGGGTCTTGTGGGTTTCCTCGGCAAGGATCTCGCCGAGGTTCGTCGTCTTCTAATCCTCTTCTGATTTCGAGTGTTTCTTGTCTTCACAAAGATCTACATGCCATCATGGAGGCGCCTCCCGAGCCCAGGTCCCAACGTGGTCGGCGGTGTTGGAAAAACTGGGGCTCAAGGGTGGCGTGCCCCGCTGGCGTCGGGTAAGCTGCCCCGGCAAGGTCCTTGCCGGGGCCGCGGGGGTCGCCCCGGCAAGGGTCTTGCCGGGTGAATTCACCTCACCCTCTTGCTTTTTGCGTCTCCGTCTTGGCGTTGCTTTGGTCATCTTGCGGCTTGATTCTCTATCTTTGCCCTGCTTGAGTGTGGCCGCATGTGCGGCTCTGACTGCCCGTGCACAAGTAAGGGGTACAAAGGAGCGCCCCCACTTTTGTACACCGACAACCTGGCACTTAGATTTGGCATTGGAAGATTTGCACATCTTGTTGAACTATGTATGACTGAAATCTGATCATCTTTATTGCTGAAATCCGATCATCTTTGTTGCTAAAATGTGGTATCATGCTGCCGAGATACACTCTATATAGCTGTTGAACCATCTACTATAGTTTTTTTGTTGAAATTTGCTCAAGTTATGCTAAAATGTGCTTGTTTTGTTGCTAAAATGTTATTCTTTGTCGCCACTATGTTTGTTTAAATATTATGATTTTCTCGTGGGTTCCCCGTGGATTCCTCAAAACCCGATGGGTTTAGGGGACTGGCGGAAAACTAGCCCCGCGCACGGTGATGGGGACGGGGACGGGTTTACGATTTTCTCGTGGGGATGGGTTTGGGAAGGCAGATGGGTTTCGTCCTCGTTGCCATCTTGAGCCACACACACTCTCAACAACGGCAGGCCAAAACATGTCAACAAACGGTGACCCACTTCAACAAACTAGTCAGCCTCCCACCACTGTCAAGGAGCATACACGAGACGCCCCTGCAATGCTCAAGATGCAAGCCCTCTCACAGGACTCTGCGCCAAATGCGACGTTCGACATGCCGACGACCAATGTTGAGAGCAACCACGCCGCCCCACGCGACTTGAGGTCAACACAACTGATGTTACTGAACACTCGAGGCTACTACCCCGACTTTGATCCACTCCGTCACATCCTGCGCGGTCCACCAACACCGTCTTCCAAGGCCACCACCCCGACATGCCGCCCTCGAGCTGTAACGCCACACGACCTAACCACCCTAGTCCAATCCGCTCAGGGCAACTACCCGCAGACCATGACCACCAAATCTGGAGCCATCGTCTGACATAAAGCTAGACCGGTGTGTAGACCAAGCCGAAAAACCTGCCACCCAAGTGACAAAGGTTGCCACCCAAACGAAGGTTGAGCCTTAGGGCATCTCCAGCCGTTCGGCCCCCCAGGAGGCATTTTTTTCGCCTCTTGGGGGGCTGCCGGCGACAACTTTGGCGTGGGGGCGAGAATTTTTCCACTCGTTCCGCCCCTAGGAGGTGAGAAGCGGGGGCCGACGAGGGAGGAGAAGGACTGGCGTGCACCTCCCCTGCCTGGCTGCCGCGCGCTCCCCGCCCTGGCCGCCGCGCGCGCCCCTGGCCTGGTGTTGCTGTCCACGCGCGCCCCTGCCTCGCTCCTGCCCATGCGGCTCGAGGCCCAGCTCCTCCTCCACCGGGGGAGGATCCACCACGTTGCCGTGCGCGGGCGCGGAGCACGGGTACAGGCGGGCGCGGCGAGCATGGCGTGGGCGCGTACGGCATGTGGCGGCTGGACGACGACGGCTTCGAGGCGAGCGGGGACTGTCCCCCGCGGCGCGAGGAGGAGGCGGGCGGCGGGGACGGGGGCGCCTTGATGAGCGGACGGGGCCGGACTCGGCGCCTCTGTTGGAGCCGGACAGGGCGATGGTGAGGTACAGCGCCGGCGCGCGCACCACGGTGTCCCGTGAGCTCTCGGACGAGGGAGACGTGGCGTCCTCCCCGCGAGCTCCGTCGCGCGCCCCGTCCTTCCTCCTCCGCCATGGCCGTCGGGGGCACGAAGACGTCGACGCCACCCTCCTCCTCGTCCGGCTCTTCCTCGTCGGCGGGTGCTTCTTGGGCGGGGGCAGGAACTCCCGTGGCCGCGTGCGCCCATGGCCGCCCCGGCCTTGCCTGCTCCGTCCTTGCCTGCTCCGGCCACGGCCCTGCCTCGCCAGCTCCGACCAGCGCCTGCCCCGGCCAGCGCCCGCCCCGGCCGCGCACGGCGAGCTCCTGCCTCGCCCGCCCGTAGTACATGGAGAGTAGAACCGGGGAGAGAGGGAGTGTGGGCGTGGAGAGGAGAGAGGGAGTGTGCTGCACGTGGGTGGGCCTGGAGAAGAGAAAGGGGGAGAGAGAGGCTGGCAAGTGGGGTAGCGCCTGCAAAAAGCTAATGCCGGCGTCCCCAGCTGCCCCCCGGCGGGCTGGGTGCGGGGTGAGCGTGCCGGTGCTAACTTTTGCTAAATCCGGCGCAAAACGACGTCTTGGGGCCCTGACTGGGGCGTTTTTTACTCGCCGGCGTCCAAAAAAGCGCCTGGGGGGGCTTCTTGGGGGCCTTAGTGGAGATGCCCTTAGCCCCGCCTCTTTAGTTGTCTCCGCACATCAACCTCCTAGGGCGACTGCCCTAGCATCCACCAAACCCAACAAAGGAGAAACCACGCGCAACAAGCAAACTAGCTTTCTCAAGCACCGCCCCTAGGGGGAAACGACAAAGAAACCATCCAAAGTTTTTTTTTTAAACGGAGCAGAGTTTTGGTTTTCAGTTCAAAGCTTAAAGTTTGGCCAGTACTACGCGCCGGCGGACCGGCCAGGGGTTCGGCCGGTCAAGTCCGAACCGTCAGATGCAAATGCTGCTGGCCATCAGATTAGCCTTATCCCTTCGCCAAAAGTCAACTCTCTCCTTCCCCACGAGCGCACTCCTCGCCAGAAGTAAAAAGGGGAACGACCCGCAGCGGCTAGCCTACACGCGCTACCAACTGCACATCTCCCGGGCATGGCCGCAGTACCTCTTCGCCGCGCATCTCCCAGTCATGGCCGCCTCACCCCTTCGCCCCGCAACTCCCGGCCATGGCCGCCTCACCCCTTCACCGCGCATCTCAAGGCATGGCCACGGCACCCCTTCGCCGTCGTGGCAGCTTCTTTCACCGGGGTGTTGCAACTTGCAGCATTCAGGTGCATCGTCCCGTCGTCCTCGCCATTGAAGCTCCCTGCACGGGTGTACGCTAAGCGCTCCGTCGTTCCCTATCGTAGCAAATCAGCTCAATGGTGGTAGCTTTTTGTTTGCCGATTGCAGCAAATCAGCTCAACCTCCGTGGTCTCCATGGTCACCATGGTCACCGTCGAATAAAAGAAAAAGCTAGTTCCAGCAAATTTGTACACCGGTTCCAGCAAAACTCTTAGATAGTTGTAGCAAAACAAAAGGCATCGCCACCGTCAAACAACGCCGCCGTGCATGGATGTAGCAAAAAAAGTCGCCGGTGGTAGCAAAAATAGGATGTGGTTGTAGCAAAGTGTCGCTGGTTGAGTAGGACGAACTCCAATAATAGCATTTTTTGGTGCTGGTTCCAGCAAACCTCCTAGCCGGTTCCAGCAAAAACAGGTTGCGGTTGCAGCACCCCCGGTCCACCAGTCGAAAATGCCGCCATGACCCGACACTTCGCCGCGGTCACCGGTTCCAGCAAAAATCGGGTGTGGTTGTAGCTCCGGGTCTAGCCGGTCGCAGCACTTGACCGCAGGGGAGGAAACGAGGACATGGACGAAAGTACGCCACGGTGCCTTCCTCGTCGTCATTCATGGTCTCCGCCATGAGTGCGCTAGCAACACGCGCGGGGATCAGCAGAGAGGGCGGAGGGGGAGAAGCGGAATAGCCGCGGGCACGCTGGGGAGCAGCGAGGATCAGCAAAGAGGGGGCAGGGGAAGAAGCGGAATAGCCGTGGGCGCGCTGGAGAGCAGAGATGCGGGAGGTGGAAGAAATAGGGGAGAGGCAGCGTAGATGGGCCCCCGCATCCTACGTGTAGCAGGTTGCTTCGTTGGGAGCGTGGCGCGTGGACGCGACCGGCCGATGCTTCGGCCGGTGCGCCGGGCCTAAACGTTTACCTTAAAGTTTTTGGAAAATAGAGCTGCCGTTTTCATTAGTTTGGTCCCTCACGACTCGAGCTAGTTTAGGACTCAATTGTAAAAAGTAGTTGAGTCGCAGGAGCAAAAATGACCCATTTGAAATGGATGATATGAGTTTGTCGAATATTCGACAATCAACGATGGTGAGAGGCATTGTGGTATCCCCAACCCACCAGGGTCAGGGCGCCTAAGGTGACTTGTAAATCTCAAGATGGCTAAAAAAGATTAAAGAATACGTTTGACAAAATGACTTTTATAAAAAAAAAGACAAGCAACGCTCAGAACTCACCTGCTTTCAACTTTAAACGATTTCGAACCCAACGAAGATGGAAGGCGAGCATTTTCTGACCGCCCAACGAGACATCGATGCCACCAAACGACCCAGCATGTAACTTTTGAGTGTTATCCCTCTTATCACAGGCACTAAAAGGGCAGAGAGCACCATATGCTTCATGTTCACAGGCAAGGGCACAATGCATAATATGAACTTAACCTTATCATACTGATCCCGTTCAACATGAAATCAAATCTTGCCAAAAAGACATCCCCAAACAAATTTTATTGAGTGCTCCTCTGCAAGTCTAACCGTCCACATTTCAGCCACGATTTGCCCACAAAATTTCAGGCAACAATTGGGAGGTAGTTAAAATATGTGCATGTCATTAAGTCTCACAAGAAGTACAAGGATTCTGGCCGAAGGTGTGCGATCTGACCAGGCAAGCCTACAAAAACAGATGTAATCACAGTACAATGTTCTCTCTGTATCAATGGTACAGCAGGGGCTACAATCAAGATCCAAGAGGAGAGCACCATATGATTCATATTATCCAGGATGTTCAGCAGCTCCTTGTTTTTGAAATGGCTTTCTGCAATCAGGAAAAACAAAATACTTTGAGAAATCACATCTAAGCAAAGCTGGTACTACATGATTGGCGTCTACAATTTCAGAAAAAAGAGATGAAACACTTAATTAGGCAACCAAAAATACAAGCTCCAGTAAATGTTTTTTTTTGTTTTACAATGCCTCAGGCTTGTCGATTGTTGTCATTGTCTCGAGAGGTTCTCCCTGAAACAGGGGCTCAAGCATCCATTTTGCAGACAGAAACATCATTGGCAAAACCAAGTAATTCAGATACAAGTTCCATCGAATAGAACATTCAAAATAGGGAGGAAAATCAATTAAAAAGAACCATCAGCGGCAAATGTTTTGACCTCAATGTAATTCAGTCGGCATCATGGTAGGACCGCCCATAGGCAACCCTCGTCATCTGGTTCTCTACATTATTCCTCCAATCCAGTTAACAGCAAGGCTTTTATTTTCAAAACTACAGTATTCTCACAAATGCAAAAGCTGGAAACAGTTTCTCAAAACAAATAAACAAATCAGAAAATCGAAGTCCTGAGATGGCTCAGAAGTAAAATGGGTTGTAAGTTTATTTATCAGCACAAAGAGACAAATCTCTTCAGAGTGGTGCATGACTTTTCTCATCATAGCCATTATCATCACTGGAAAACCAAGGGGAAAATCCATTCAAGATTGGGGGGATTGGAAAGAACCATCAGCGGCAAATGTATTGACCTCAATGTAAATTCAGTCCGCATCATGGTAGGATCACTCATAGGCAACCCTCATCATCTGGTTCTGTTATTATATCCCTCCAATCCAGTTATTACCTTAAAATAATTGGTTTCTTAAAAACCAATAGGACATATGTCTAACCAGATCAGAAAATACAAAACCATGAGGCGGCTCAGATATAAAATGGGTTGTAAGTTTGTTTATCAGCACAAGGAGATAAATCTCTTCAGAGTGGTGCATGACTTTTCTCATCATAGCCTTGGATTCTACAAAGCACCTATTTCGCAAACATAAATATCAACAGAACACAAAATAATTCATAAGAAATGCAACAAGGTTCACAAAAGAAGTTACCAAGAACTGCACTGGCATTCAAAATGTGCAGAATTGTAAAGAAGAACCATCAGCGGCAAATGTATTTGACCTCAATGAAATTTCAGTCCGCATCATGGTAGGATTGCACTTGGGCAACCCTCATCATCTGGTTCTGTACATTATTTCCCCAAACTGGTAACTACCATCTATGACATGAAAAGCAAATAAAGAAGACATACAAAAGTAGGTACCAAGAGGTGGCTCAGATGTAAAATGGGTTGTAAGTTTGTTTATCAGCACAAAGAGATGAATCTCTTCAGAGTGGTGCATGACTTTTCTCATCATAGCCTTTTGCTTCAGCAGGAAGCACAACGTCATGGAATACCTCAAATTTATCAATTGATGACATGATACTAGGAAGCACAAAATGGAACACCTCAGATTTGTCATTTGATGTCATTTTACATCTGCTTTCTCAAGAGGTTCTCCTGAAACAGGGGCTTGAGTCCACAGGGCATCCATTTTGCAGACAGAATCATCATAGGAAAACCACAAATAATTTATACATATCATGCAACAAAAAAAGGACAGACCCAGTGCATAGAAGCTCCCACACAAGGTGGGGTCTGGGGAGGGATTATAGGAACCTAGTCTTACCCCTGCAAAGTGCAATGCAGAGAGGCTGGTTCGAACCCAGGACCTCTTGGCACAAGTGGGGAGGACTTCACCACTGCGCCAGGCCTGCCCCTCACATATCATGCAACAAACGAGCTAAATAAAAGTCAATACTCAATTCAATCTACTAGCACAGTATTATACTATTGTCTCAGATTTGTCAATTGATGTCACATTATATCTGCTTCATCAAGAGGTTCTCCCTGAAACAGGGGCTTGAATCCACAGAGCATCCATTTTGCAGACAGAATCATCATTGGCAAAACTTAAGCAAATGATGGGTAAGGTATCAGGCAACAGAGATAGTTGCAAAATCAGATGTAAACACCTCAATACATTCTAACTACTAAAATAACCAGGCAATAAGCAGAACAATGCTACAAGATGTCTCAGATTTGTCAATTGATGTCATATTATATCTGCTTCATCAAGAGGTTCTCCCTGAAACAGGGGCTTGAATCCACAGAGCATCCATTTTGCAGACAGAATCATCATTGGCAAAACTTTAGCAAATGCTGATTAAGGTGAAGACAACAAAGATAGTTGCAAAATCAGAAGTCACAACTCAGTACATTTAACAACTAAAATAACAAGGCAATAAGCAGAACAATGCTACAATATGTCTCAGATTTGTCAATTGATGCCATATTATATCTGCTTCATCAAGAGGTTCTCCCTGAAACAGGGGCTTGAATCCACAGAGCATACATTTTGCAGACATAATCATCATTGACAAAACTTAGATTAGCATGCAGCAAGCAACAAATTCAGGTCTCAATTTAGATTTTCATAACCACTATAATCACAAGCAATGTAAAGAGAAGTGTTTTAATCAAACAGTTGTAGCGAGAGATTTTGGAAGCATAACCATAAAGAGTGACCTCCCACGTTAAACTCACCAGGAATCACTATGTGCCACTATGACTGGGCAACTTTGAGAAAGAACAATCTCAAGATGCCAAAGGTGAGAGAGGCACCGGAGCACGGTAAGCATAAGGTCAGAACTGATGAATGCCCATCAAACCACATGAGATCAAAAAAGTATTGTTGTTATGATAACAGGAGATGTGGCGAGAGATTTTGGAAGCATGGCAACAAACTGCTAGCTCCCACGTTAAACCGGCCAGTGATCACTATGCGCCACCATGACTGGGCAACTTTGAGAAAGGTCAATCTCAAGAAGCCAAAGGTGAGAGAGGCGCCGCACACACAAGTTCCAACAGCAAGATTTGGCTATGATGTTCATCGCACAGCAGTATTCAATTCAGTAGGAAAGCAAACTTGACACAGACATCAACTTAATTTTCCTAGCAAAATCCAAGATCCAACAGCAAGATTTGAATAATCGAGACTAAATAACAGGGTTACAACAAGCATCAATTTAATTTTCTGGAGCTAATTCTGCAAAAATTAACAGATCGAGATGAGGCAGCAGCTTACCATCTAATGAGTCGGCCTACTTCTCCGGCGAAGCGGAAGCTGGGGACAAGCCGGCCGCCGCGGCAGCAGGAGCGTCGTGGGAGCAGCAGCCGCCGCCGGCGTGGTGGTGGTGGTGGTGCTTCTTGGGCACGGGCTGGCGCAGCATCTTGCGCATGTCGTAGGCGTCCTCGCCGTCGGCGTAGTACTTGGCCTCGATGTCGTGGATCTGGTAGCCGAGGGTGGAGGTGTAGAGGTTGAAGGCGGCGCGGTTGGAGCGGCGGACGTGGAGCGAGACGTACTCGGCGCCGAAGACCTGGTCCATGGCGGCCTGGGCCGCCGACATGAGCTTGGTGGCAAGGCCGAGCTTGCGGTGGGAGCGGAGCACGGCGAGCGAGGTGATGTGGCCGTGGCAGGGCTCCGAGGGGTCCTCCTCCATCTTGGCCAGCACGTAGCCGACGATGCGGCCGCCGTAGTCCTCGGCGACGAACAGCAGCTGCGGCCACGACAGCATGTGGTAGAAGTAGTACTTCATCTGGTAGTTCTCCGGCAGGCACATCAGGTTGCACGCCTGCATCGCCAGCAGGTCGTCGATCGTCGCCTGCCGGATGCACACCATCTTCGCCGCCGCCGGAGAACGAGATCTATCTACTGTAATCTAGGGTTTGGTGGTGGTGGGGAGCCTTCGCCGGCGGGATGGGATGAGGTGATGGGGATAGGATCGGCGGCGGCGGGTATTAATAGAGGTGAGGTGAGGTGGGGAAAGGATGAGAGACCTTGACCTAACCGGCTAACCCTAGAGGAAAAGGGCCGAAATAGGCCCATGGGCCACGGCAGGTTAGCCCAAGACAGAACCATATAACAAAAAAGTCCAAACTCTTGAAAAAAAACTAAATAAATAGCCTAAAAAAGTGTGAGTTGGCAAAATTTGTATTAACAAGCGAAAGATTTTAAGAACTCTTCAAGATTGACTAGTGGTGGTGAAGGTATAATCTATGACTATGCAAAATGCTACTCCCTTGGTTAAATAATATGTAATATTTGGTATTATATATGTACATACCTCGTTATATAAACTTGATCAAATGATGTGGAGTTGAGTCTAAAAACAGTCTATTCACGTTGTATGTTGAAATGGAGGGATCTTTCAAGGACCTAGCACACACACCATCGCCCATATGGTTTTTGTTTTTGAGCATTTTTAGTTAACTTGTATATTCGATTATTCACCTAATATTTCTTCAAGTGAATACAAGATAGATGAAACACAATATAGATGTAGTGATTCTCCTAATGTATGATAGTATTCTCCAAAAATGAAGACACATGCAACAATTGCTGCTTTTAAAGGATCTTTGAAGTAGTTCCGTACAAATTACAAGTTCATCGGCACATGTATAACATGGGCATAATTAGTTTTTCCAAAAGTACAGAAGCTCGTTTGGACATATTTTGCGTAACACAGCTCTGAACTAATTGACTAGTACAAAGCTTATGACGCCCCATCCTCGCGAGGAAGGGGTTGGCAATCTCATCGGTCCCATCAGTTGGTGACACCAGCATGACAGTGGTGCCTCTACATTTTGATTCATCATGTTGGTTGGCAGAGTTCGGAAGTTGAATTTCATTTTTGGCATTTGTTCACTGTTGAATTGTGGTTCACTTTGCTTTGTTGCATTGTTTGAATTGTTGAAATGGTGATGAATTTGTGTTATATGATCAATGGTCACGGGTTTGAAGGTTTTGAAATGAGGAGTGTAGTTGTCTCACGGGACTCTTGAGGGGCCGTCTGACGCTGTCCGGGGTCGCGTTCGGGTGCCTCCGCAAACGTTTACGGAGAGCGGATTCGCCAAGTCTAGATGCTCTAACTATGCAAAATGTTACTATTTTTATTCCACAATGTAGTGCTTAAGGATCTTTTTAGAAATCAAACTTTGTAAAAGTTTAACCAAATTTATTGAGAAAACTATATGTTTTTTAAATAATTATGTAAATATAATATGACAATATGTCTCATTACACATCCAATAATATGTATTTGGTTTTTGATATTGCAAATGAAGATAATCTTTTAAATGACCAAGTTTTCAAAGTTCAACTTAATTTCAAAATCACATTCCAGGGACAAAAGGTGACATAGTACATGCATGTCCTATATCTTTTCACCGTTTCAACCAAATTTCCTTTTTCAATTGACACTTAAGATCGAATTCTCAGGACATCGTTGCCTGACATGCCTATGCCTGGCTGACACTAAAGCTAGATTGAGGATGAACAGTTTATTGAACTTGGTTGAACTCGTTAAGCAACAAAAGACGCCCACGAAACAGAGTGCTATTTTCCTTGACTAGCAAGTGGACAGGCTGAGATGGCATAGCTGATGTGTCATGCTAGGTATATTTTATTAGCCTTTTCTTTCTCTCTCTCTCTCTCTCTCTCTCAAGGGATTGAAGACTTTCCTCTATACCGACAACAATAGAGATGCTGGTAGAAAAGAAGGAAGCATTCCGCTCCTCACAGGAATAGCTAAGATCTCCCTCGCGTCTTCTGCACAGAACAGCTCCCTGACCAGCTCATTGTCCCAAGATTCAGTTACGGGGTCCATTAGGTCAAAAACCTTATCTATCAGGATGCTACCTCGGCAAGCGCGAGGTCTGCGGGTGTCACCTCGTGGGATCCAAGGGTCTGTCCAAATACTCACCTTTTCTCCAGAACCAATCCTCTAGACAACTCCTTCTTTTAGCAACTCTATACCTTTAAGAATACTTCACCACGTGCCGGGTGGTAGGTGCGACATATGCCAATGGATGACTTATCTGTGTGGGAGCCAGTAAGACATCGCCGGTGCCTGGAAACGGGATGAGGCGAAGACATGCACGCCGGCGGATCTTACCTAGGTTGGGGGCTCTCCATGGAGATAATACCCCTACTCCTGCTCTGCGGGGTCTCCGCATGATCACTAGATCAACAAGAAGCTACAAGAGGCTCCTTGAGATGTTCGGTGGAAGGAGGAAGAAGGGCAAGGCTAGCTCTCTCCTCTCCCTATAGTGGTGTCTAAAACTCTAAGATCAACCCTTTGCATGGGTGTCCCGGGGGGTTTATATAGGCCTACCCCCAGGGGTACAATGGTAATTCAGCTGGGCGTGGGCCCTAGCCGTTGGTGTCTATGACCACCGGCTGCTGGGGGCCGCCGACTGGTGGGTCCCGCCGGCTGCTGGCTCATTGGTCGACAGCCGGCCCTACCGCTTGGGGGTCTTGTCGGGGGCTGGTTACTGTTGCCTCGCCTCTGATGACGAGGGTTTTGTCGAGGTAAGCATGGCTTGTTGGAAATATGCCCTAGAGGCAATAATAAAAGGATTATCATTATATTTCCTTGTTCATGATAATTGTCTTTATTCATGCTATAATTGTATTATCCGGAAATCGTAATACACGTGTGAATATATAGACCATAATATGTCCCTAGTAAGCCTCTAGTTGACTAGCTCGTTGATCAACAGATAGTCATGGTTTCCTGACTATGGACATTGGATGTCGTTGATAACGGGATCACATCATTAGGAGAATGATGTGATGGACAAGACCCAATCCTAAGCATAGCACAAGATCGTGTAGTTCGTTTTGCTAGAGCTTTCCCAATGTCAAGTATCTTTTCCTTAGACCATGAGATCGTGTAACTCCCGGATACCGTAGGAGTACTTTGGGTGTACCAAACGTCACAACATAACTGGGTGACTATAAAAGTGCACTACAGGTATCTCCGAAAGTGTCTGTTGGGTTGACACGGATCGAGACTGGGATTTGTCACTCCGTATGACGGAGAGGTATCTCTGGGCCCACTCGGTAATGCATCATCATAATGAGCTCAAAGTGACCAAGTGTTTGGTCACGGGATCATGCATTATGGTACGAGTAACGTGACTTGCCGGTAACGAGACTGAACGAGGTATTGGGATACCGAGGATCGAGTCTCGCGCAAGTAACGTATCGTTTGATAGAGGGAATTGTATACGGGGTTGATTGAATCCTCGACATCGTGGTTCATCCGATGAAATCATCGAGGAGCATGTGGGAGCCAACATGGGTATCCAGATCCCGCTGTTGGTTATTGACCGGAGAGCCGTCTCGGTCATGTCTGCATGTCTCCCGAACCCATAGGGTCTACACACTTAAGGTTCGGTGACGCTAGGGTTATTAGGAAGACTTGTATGTGATTACCGAATGTTGTTCGGAGTCTCGGATGAGATCCCGGACGTCACGAGGAGTTCCGGAATGGTCCGGAGGTGAAGATTTATATATGGGAAGTTGTCATACGGTCACCGGAAGGTTTCGGGGGCATATCGGTATTGTACCGGGGCCACCGGAGGGGTTCCGGGGGTCCACCGTGAGGGGCCACCTCTCTCGGTGGGCCTCATGGGCCGTAGGGGGCAGGGAACCATCCCCTGGAGGGCTGGGCGCCCTCCCCTTGGGCCCATGCGCCTAGGGTTGGGGGGGAAACCCTAAAGGGGGCGCCTCCCTTTGCTTGGGGGGCAAGCCCCCTCCCTGGCCGCCCCCCCCCCTCCCTCTAAATCTCATCTAGAGGGGGTCGGCCCCCTTCCCCCTTCCCCTATAAATAGAGGGGCGAGGGGAGGGCTGAACACCTGATCCAAGGCGCAGCCCCTCCCCTCCCCAACACCTCTCCTCCTCCGTTAAGTGCTTGGCGAAGCCCTATCGGAGTACTGCCTCTCCACCACCACCACGCCGTCGTGCTGCTGCTGGAGTCTTCTTCCTCAACCTCTCCTTCCCCCTTGCTGGATCAAGAAGGAGGAGACGTCATCTGCTCCGTACGTGTGTTGAACGCGGAGGTGCTGTCCGTTCGGCACTTGGTCATCGGTGATTTGGATCACGGCGAGTACGACTCCATCATCCCCTTTCTCTTGAAAGCTTCCGCTCGCGATCTACAAAGGTATGTAGATGCACTCCTATCACTCATTGCTTGGATGAACTCATAGATGGATCTTGGTGAAACCGTAGGAAAAATTTTATTTTCTGCAACGTTCCCCAACAGTGGCATCATGAGCTAGGTCTATGCGTAGTTCTCTATTGCACGAGTAGAACACAAATTTTTTGTGGGCGTAGATCTTGTCAACTTGCTTGCCGCTACTAGTCTTTTCTTGCTTCAGCGATATTTTGGGATGAAGCGGCCCGGACCGACCTTACACGTACGCTTACGTGAGACAGGTTCCACCGACTGACATGCACTAGTTGCATAAGGTGGCTAGCGGGTGTCTGTCTCTCCCACTTTAGTTGGAGCGGATTCGACGAAAAGGGTCCTTATGAAGGGTAAATAGAAGTTGAAAAAATCATATTGTGGTTATTCGTAGGTAAGAAAACGTTCTTGCTAGAACCCAATTGCAGCCACGTAAAAGATGCAACAACAATTAGAGGACGTCTAACTTGTTTTTGTAGCAATTGTCATGTGATGTGATATGGCCAGAAGTTGTGATGAATGATGAATGATATATTGTGATGTATGAGATCATGTTCTTGTAATAGGAATCATGACTTGCATGTCGATGAGTATGACAACCGGCAGGAGCCATAGGAGTTGTCTTTATTTTTTGTATGACCTGCGTGTCATTGAAGAACGCCATGTAAATTACTTTACTTTATTGCTAAACACGTTAGCCATAGAAGTGGAAGTAGTCGTTGGCGTGACAACTTCATGAAGACACAATGATGGAGATCATGATGATGGAGATCATGGTGTCATGCCGGTGACGAAGATGATCATGGAGCCCCGAAGATGGAGATCGAAGGAGCTATATGATATTGGCCATATCATGTCACTACTTTATATAATTGCATGTGATGTTTATTATGTTTTATGCATCTTGTTTACTTAGAACGGCGGTAGTAAATAAGATGACCCCTTATAATATTTTCAAGAAAGTGTTCCCCCTAACTGTGCACCATTGCTAAAGTTCGTCGTTTCGAAGCACCACATGATGATCGGGTGTGATAGATCCTTACGTTCACATACAACAGGTGTAAGACAGTTTTACACATGCAGAACACTTAGGGTTAACTTGACGAGCCTAGCATGTACAGACATGGCCTCGGAACACAGAGACCGAAAGGTCGAACATGAGTCGTATGGTAGATACGATCAACATGGAGATGTTCACCGATGATGACTAGTCCGTCTCACGTGATGATCGGACACGGCCTAGTCGACTCGGATCATGTAACACTTAGATGACTAGAGGGATGTCAATCTGAGTGGGAGTTCATTAAATAATTTGATTAGATGAACTTAATTATCATGAACTTAGTCTAAAACTTTTGCAAAATATGTCTTGTAGATCAAATGGCCAATGCTCATGTCAACATGAACTTCAACGCGTTCCTAGAGAAAACCAAGCTGAAAGATGATGGCAGCAACTATTCGGACTGGGTCCGGAACCTGAGGATCATCCTCATAGCAGCCAAGAAAGCATATGTCCTAGATGAACCGCTAGGTGAAGCACCCATCCCAGAGAACCAAGACGTTATGAATGCTTGGCAGTCACGTGCTGATGATTACTCCCTCGTTCAGTGCGGCATGCTTTACAGCTTAGAACCGGGGCTCCAAAAGCATTTTGAGAAACACGGAGCATATGAGATGTTCGAGGAGCTGAAAATGGTTTTTCAAGCTCATGCCCGGGTCGAGAGATATGAAGTCTCCGACAAGTTCTATAGTTGTAAGATGGAGGAAAACAGTTCTATCAGTGAGCACATACTCAAAATGTCTGGGTTGCACAACCACCTGTCCCAGCTGGAGATCAACCTCCCGAACGAGGCGGTCATTGACAGAATCCTTCAGTCGCTCCCACCGAGCTACAAGAGCTTTGTGTTGAACTACAATATGCAGGGGATGGTGAAGACCATTCCTGAAGTATTTTCAATGCTGAAGTCAGCAGAGGTTGAAATCAAGAAAGAACATCAAGTGTTGATGGTCAATAAGACCACTAAGTTCAAGAAGGGCAAGGGTAAGAAGAACTTCAAGAAGGACGGCAAAGAGGTTGCCGCGCCCGGTAAGCCAGTTGCCGGGAAGAAGTCAAAGAATGGACCCAAGCCTGAGATTGAGTGCTTTTATTGCAAAGGGAAGGGTCACTAGAAGCGGAACTGCCCCAAATACTTAGCGGACAAGAAGGCCGGCAACACTAAAGGTATATTTGATATACATGTAATTGATGTGTACCTTACCAGTACTCGTAGTAACTCCTGGGTATTTGATACCGGTGTCGTTGCTCATATTTGTAACTCACAGCAGGAGCTGCGGAATAAACGGAGACTGGCGAAGGACGAGGTGACTTTGCGCGTCGGGAATGGTTCCAAGGTCGATGTGATCGCCGTCGACACGCTACCTCTACATTTACCTATGGGATTAGTTTTAAACCTCAATAATTGTTATTTAGTGTCAAGTTTGAGCATGAACATTGTATCTGGATCTCGTTTGATACGAGATGGCTACTCATTTAAATCCGAGAATAATGGTTGTTCTATTTATATGAGAGATATGTTTTATGGTCATGCCCCGATGGTCAATGGTTTATTCTTAATGAATCTCGAACGTAATGTTACACATATTCATAGTGTGAATACCAAAAGATGTAAAGTTGATAACGATAGTCCCACATACTTGTGGCACTGCCGCCTTGGTCACATTGGTGTCAAGCGCATGAAGAAGCTCCATGCTGATGGACTTTTAGAGTCTCTCGATTATGAATCATTTGACACATGCGAACCATGCCTCATGGGCAAAATGACCAAGACTCCGTTCTCCGGAACAATGGAGGAGCAACCAACTTATTGGAAATCATACATACCGATGAGTGCGGTCCAATGAGCGTTGAGGCTCGCGGAGGATATCGTTATGTTCTCACTCTCACTGATGACTTGAGTAGATATGGGTATGTCTATTTGATGAAACACAAGTCTAAGACCTTTGAAAAGTTCAAGGAATTTCAGAATGAGGTAGAGAATCAACGTGACCGAAAGATAAAGTTCCTATGATCAGATCGTGGAGGAGAATACTTAAGTCACGAATTTGGTACACACTTAAGAAAATGTGGAATCGTTTCACAACTCACGCCGCCTGGAACACCTCAGCGTAACGGTGTCCGAACATCGTAATCGCACTCTATTGGATATGGTGCGATCTATGATGTCTCTTACCGATTTACCGCTATCATTTTGGGGATACGCTCTAGAGACAACTACATTCACTTTAAATAGGGCACCGTCTAAATCCGTTGAGACGACATCGTATGAATTATGGTTTGGGAAGAAACCTAAGCTGTCATTTCTAAAAGTTTGGGGATGCGATGCTTATGTCAAGAAACTACAACCTGAAAAGCTCTAAGCCAAGTCGGAAAAATGCGTCTTCATAGGATACCCTAAGGAAACCATTGGGTATGCCTTCTACTTAAGATCCGAGGGCAAGACCTTTGTTGCCAAGAACGGATCCTTTCTAGAAAAAGAGTTTCTCTCGAAAGGAGTAAGTGGGAGGAAAGTAGAACTCGATGAAGTACTACCTCTTGAACCGGAAAGTAGTGCAGCTCAGGAAAATGTTCCTATGGTGCCTACACCAACTGGAGAGGAAATTAATGATGATGATCAAGGTACTTCGGATCAAGTTGCTACTGAAATTCGTAGGTCCACAAGGACACGTTCCACACCAGAGTGGTATGGCAACTCTGTCCTGGAAATCATGTTGTTAGACAATGCTGAACCTTCGAACTATGAAGAAGCGATGGCGGGCCCAGATTCCAACAAATGGCTTGAAGCCATGCAATCCGAGATAGAAGCCATGTATGAAAACAAAGTATGGACTTTGACAGACTTGCCTGATGATCGGCGAGCGATAGAAAACAAATGGATCTTTAAGAAGAAGACGGACGCGGATGGTAATATTACCATCTATAAAGCTCGACTTGTCGCTAAGGGTTATCGACAAGTTCAAGGGGTTGACTACGATGAGACATTCTCTCCCGTAGCGAAGCTGAAGTCCGTCCAAATCATGTTAGCAATTGTCGCATACTATGATTATGAGATATGGCAGATGGACGTCAAAACGGCATTCCTTAACGGGCATCTTAAGGAAGAACTGTATATGATGCAGCCGGAGGGTTTTGTCGATCCTAAGAATGCTAACAAAGTATGCAGGCTCCATCGATCCATTTATGGGCTGGTGCAAGTATCTCGGAGTTGGAACATTCGCTTTGATGAGATGATCAAAGAGTTTGGGTTTATGCAGACTTATGGAGAAGCCTGCGTTTACAAGAAAGTGAGTGGGAGCTCTGTAGCATTTCTCATATTATATGTAGATGACATACTTTTGATGGGAAATGAATAGAACTTTTGGACAACATTAAGGCCTACTTGAATAAGTGTTTTTCAATGAAGGACCTTGGAGAAGCTGCTTACATATTAGGCATCAAGATCTATAGGAATAGATCGAGACGCCTCATAGGTCTTTCACAAAGCACATACCTTGATAAGATTTTGAAGAAGTTCAAAATGGATCAGTCCAAGAAAGGGTTCTTGCCTGTATTGCAAGGTGTGAGATTGAGCTCGGCTCAATGCCCGACCACGACAAAAGATAAAGAAGAGATGAGTGTCATCCCCTATGCTTCAGCCATAGGATCTATTATGTATGCCATGCTGTGTACCAGACCTGATGTAAACCTTGCCGTAAGTTTGGTAGGAAGGTACCAAAGTAATCCCGGCAAGGAACACTGGACATCGGTCAAGAATATCCTAAAGTACCTGAAAAGGACAAAGGACATGTTTCTCGTTTATGGAGGTGACGAAGAGCTCGTCGTAAAGGGTTACGTCGACGCTAGCTTCGACACAGATCTGGATGACTCTAAGTCACAAACCGGATACGTGTATATGTTGAATGGTGGAGCAGTAAGCTGGTGCAGCTGCAAGCAGAGCGTCGTGGCGGGATCTACATGTGAAGCAGAGTACATGGCAGCCTCGGAGGCAGCGCATGAAGCAATTTGGGTGAAGGAGTTCATCACCGACCTAGGAGTCATACCCAATGCGTCGGGGCCAATCAAACTCTTTTGTGACAACACTGGAGCTATTGCCCTTGCCAAGGAGCCCAGGTTTCACAAGAAGACCAGGCACATCAAGCGTCGTTTCAACTCCATCCGTGAAAATGTTCAAGATGGAGACATAGATATTTGCAAAGTACATACGGATCTGAATGTCGCAGATCCGTTGACTAAACCTCTTTCACGAGCAAAACATGATCAACACCAAAACTCTATGGGTGTTCGATTCATCACAATGTAACTAGATTATTGACTCTATTGCAAGTGGGAGACTGTTGGAAATATGCCCTAGAGGCAATAATAAAAGGATTATTATTATATTTCCTTGTTCAGGATAATTGTCTTTATTCATGCTATAATTGTATTATCCGGAAATCGTAATACACGTGTGAATACATAGACCATAATATGTCCCTAGTAAGCCTCTAGTTGACTAGCTCATTGATCAACAGATAGTCATGTTTTCCTGACTATGGACATTGGATGTCATTGATAACGGGATCACATCATTAGGAGCATGATGTGATGGACAAGACCCAATCCTAAGCATAGCACAAGATCGTGTAGTTCGTTTTGCTAGAGCTTTTCCAATGTCAAGTATCTTTTCCTTAGACCATGAGATCGTGTAACTCCCGGATACCGTAGGAGTACTTTGGGTGTACCAAACGTCACAACATAACTGGGTGACTATAAAAGTGCACTACAGGTATCTCTGAAAGTGTCTCTTGGGTTGACACGGATCGAGACTGGGATTTGTCACTCCGTATGACGGAGAGGTATCTCTGGGCCCACTCGGTAATGCATCATCATAATGAGCTCAAAGTGACCAAGTGTTTGGTCACTGGATCATGTATTACGGTACGAGTAAAGTGACTTGCCGGTAATGAGACTGAACAAGGTATTGGGATACCGACGATCGAGTCTCGGGCAAGTAACGTACCGTTTGACAGAGGGAATTGTATACGGGGTTGATTGAATCCTCGACATCCTGGTTCATCCGATGAAATCATCGAGGAGCATGTGGGAGCCAACATGGGTATCCAGATCCCGCTGTTGGTTATTGACCGGAGAGCCGTCTCGGTCATGTCTGCATGTCTCCCGAACCTGTAGGGTCTACACACTTAAGGTTCGGTGATGCTAGGGTTATTAGGAAGACTTGTATGTGATTACCGAATGTTGTTCGGAGTCCCGGATGAGATCCCGGATGTCATGAGGAGTTCCGGAATGGCCCGAGGTGATGATTTATATATGGCAAGTTGTCATACGGTCACCGGAAGGTTTCAGGGGCATATCGGTATTGTACCGGGGCCACCGGAGGGGTTTCGGGGGTCCACCGGGAGGGGCCACCTCTCTCGGTGGGCCTCATGGGCCGTAGGGGGCAGGGAACCAGCCCCTGGAGGGCTGGGCGCCCCCCCCCCCTTGGGCCCATGCGCCTAGGGTTGGGGGGGGAACCCTAAAGGGGGCGCTCCCTGGCCGCCGCCCCCCCTCTAGATCTCATCTAGAGGGGGCCGGCCCCCTTCCCCCTTCCCCTATAAATAGAGGGGTGAGGGGAGGGCTGAACACCTGATCCAAGGCGCATTCCCTCCCCTCCCCAACACCTCTCCTCTTCCGTTAAGTGCTTGGCAAAGCCCTGTCGGAGTACTGCCTCTCCACCACCACGACGCCGTCGTGCTGCTACTGGAGTCTTCTTCCTCAACCTCTCCTTCCCCCTTGTTGGATCAAGAAGGAGGAGACATCATCCGCTCCGTACGTGTGTTGAACGTGGAGGTGCTGTCCGTTCAGCACTTGGTCATTGGTGATTTGGATCACGGCGAGTACGACTCCATCATCCCCTTTCTCTTAAAAGCTTCCGCTCACGATCTACAAAGGTATGTAGATGCACTCCTATCACTCGTTGCTTAGAAGAACTCATAGATGGATCTTGGTGAAACCGTAGGAATTTTTTTATTTTCTGCAACGTTCTCCAACATGGCTACAGTACCGCCGCCTTGCGGATTCTCACTGTAGCCTTACCTCGTCTTGTCTCCTTAATGATGCGCTGGCCTCGAGGGAGGGGGCAAGCCGGCTATAGGAAGCCGGCCATGCCTCAGGCCAGCTGGGGAGGCTAGGCCGTCTTCAGGCGTCTCTCTGACCGAAGGGGCCCGCCGCCTACGGGCCGTACTGGCAGCTCGTCGTGGATGGCGTCAGGATCATCATGGCAACAGTGCCACGCCGGATGGGTGATGGTTGTCCCGTACAGTGTATTGTAGCCATGCGAGCTCCGGGATTCGGGGGTGGCAGGGTCCACTGTTGCCACGCCCCGTCCCATCATCATTATGAGGGGTGCAGACTTTTAGGGCACGGCCCCTGGCCGCCTGCCTGGGGCCGGCCTCTTGGAGTCGGTTCTCTTGGGCCGGCTTCTCGGAGTCGGTCTTTCCATGGCCGGCTTCTTGGAGTCGGCCCTATCATGGCGTCCCCCAAGAGAGTTTAGGGCCGGGCCACCTTCCGGTAGCCGGATGGTGAGTTAGCCGGCCGGAGGAAGGCGGCCCCGCGTCTTGGGTGCTTCAAGGCTTGGTCGGCCCGTTGTTTTTTCCAATGGCCTAAGGGAGCCGATTAGGCTACCCGTGGTCATTTACTCCGACAGTAGTCCCCGAAGCTGGTTGGGCTTCGTGGTTGAAAGGGGAATCGAGAAGCTCGGCCAGCTTCCTATCTCTAAGAGCCGACAACCAGGAGCCGGCTTCTCCTATGTGTGCCTTCTCGACGAAGTCTCCTTGAAATCCGAAGGCGGGAACCAGCTGGCGTGCTAGCCAGGCGGTGACCTGGCCGCTCGCCGCCTGCACGCCACATGGCACCCTCCGGCTGGAAGGGCCTATTAGCCCACGCGCATGACGGGATGCCGCCACAGGCCGGGGCCCGCCACTTCCATGCCTCGGCCCACGCGCGGATCTTCTATGGCCCGAAACGACCACACGTCTTCCGACAGCGGTTCCCACACATCGTAAAGGCGCAATTATTGCGGGACATGGGGGAGTGGGCGCAGTTAATCCCACGCCCCCCCGAGCCTTGCCTCCTCGGCTTTGCCGCACGAGGCTATAAGTAGGGGCGGGAAGGGGGAGCGGCAGTCGTTCACACGCTCGCCCTCGCTCAGCCACTACCTTCTCCCATCTCTCCATTGCCGCAGCGGCTCCCCGCGGCGCCATCGTTCCACCACTTTCCTTAGCGCGCCGTGATCTTGCCACCACCGCTCTGCGCGTTCCTCGTTGTCGCGCTCTCCATTGCCCTTGCGTCCCCATGGCTCCGACGTCGAGCTCTTGGGACGGCTCCAACGTCCACGACGACCACATCGACTTCCTCCACAAGACGCGGCGGTTGTCGGGCGAGGATCTCGTGCGGGTCCGCCTCATGCTGGTGAGGGAGGTTTCGCCGGCGCCGGAGGAGGGCGAGCGAGTGATCTTCTACTCGCACTGCCTGCGCGGTGTCAGTCTTCCCGCGAGCGGCTTCTTCCGCTCGTTTCTTGATTTCTACCATCTTCAGCCGCACTACCTCACTCCCAACAAGGTGGTGCTGCTGTCGGCCTTCGTCACTCTATGTGAAGGCTTCCTCGGCGTCCTCCCCACCATCGAACTCTAGGGGGAGTTTTTCCAATCCAAGCTAGGCACGGTCGTCGCAGGCGTGCCGGCTCCATGCGGCGCCTTCATCGCCATCCGGAGATCCACCGCCGACAACCCGTTCCCGCCTATCGCGCTGATCCAGTCGGTGAAGCTCTGGCAGAAGTCCTATTTTTATGTGAAGAACGTCGCTCCGCACGGCGACTACATCAACTTGCCGGCTTATGTAGCCGGCCCGCTGCCTGGGAGGCAGCCCTCGTGGTCCTTCCGGGCCAGGTCGCTGACGCCGGCTGGAGCCGGTGCCGTCACCCGGCTTCGGGTGCTGATCTAGTCAGAGCGCCTGACTGGGCCCGACTTGATAGCCGCCTTCATCGAGCGCCGACTCCCGCTTCAGGGCCGCCCTCATCTGATCTGCCAGATGAGCGGCCGCTTCGACCCAAGCCGGCTGAGTACCAGGGAGATGCCTCATGACGAGGTATCTTACATGGTGAACTACATCGCCAACTGCAAGCTCACCGAGGAGTGGCAGTACGGCAAGGAGCCGTACTCTCGCGCCACCCCCCCCCCCCGCCTGTGGTAAGATCTCTTTCTTCTCCTTTTTTCTTGTTGCTGAGTTCTCTCTGGCCGGCCTCTGACCAGTCGGCTTGCTTTTTTAATCAGAACCCCCTCCTTCACCCTTCGGCCGGGACCGCGGGGGCGGAACGCGAGTTTGCCCCTTACCACGCGGTGTACGACCTTGCCGACAATGACTTGGGGCGGCCGCCCTTGACGATGACACCGTGGGGGGAGGCGCTGAGACAGGCGGCTCCGGGTTCACCGCCGGCTTTGAGGACTCGCTTGACAATGACGAGGTCGACCCCATTCCGCGCCGCCAGCCATCATCCGACCATCAAGGCGTTGGCCCTTCTGGCGGGCCAGCTGCGCGGGGCGGCGCGTAGAAACGTCGGGCGGTGCCGACCCTCTTCGGTGGGCGGACGAAGAAGCCCAAGGGTTCCACGGCGGCGACCAAGCGGGACGAGGCGGCCGCAAAGGCAGCCCATTTCCGCAAGGTGGTGAAGCAGCCGCAGGCGGTTTCGGCGTAAGCATTGATTCTTACTTGCCTTTCTCTCTTTCCTTTAGTCGGTGCTGTTCTAAGTCTTTCTTGTTTTATCAACCAGGGCTCCTCTCTCTCTTGAGCGGACTACCGCCGCCTCCATAGTCGGCGGGACCGGAGGATCAGCGAGCTCCCGCCGCGTAGACCCTCGCGCCGAGCTCCATGCAGCGACGGGGCAGAACGCGCGGGAGGAGCGGGAGGCGGAGGAGCAGAGGGCAGCCGCCACCGAGGCGGCTCAGGAGACGACGGCGGAGTCGGCCGAGGTGCAGGCCGACACGGCGGCCAAGGCCCAAGCAGAGGCCGAGGCCGCCGAGAGGGCGGCACAGGCTCTGCGTAGCCAGCCTCCGCAACTCGTCATCCCCCTCCGCACCGTGGCCCCCGAAATCCCGGTGCCCCCGCCGGAGGAAACCGGCTGTGACCCGCCGGCGACGGAGAGGGAGGGGGGTGACGTAGTCATCCCGGAGGGAGAGGCGGTGGCGCCTCCGTCAGCTGGAACGGGCCAAGGCGGCCAGCCCGAGGTGCCGCCTGATGAAGCCATGTACCTAGGGTAGGGTCACGGACCTGTCCAAGGTACCCTCCCCAAGGACATCTCTAGAAGAAACTGCCTTTCAGTCGACCTGGAAGGATTCCACTCGACGGACTCGAAGACACTCGACCATGAAGAGTCACTCGACCACCAGGAGATCTAGGGTCATTCTGCACCCAAACGGTCTGTTATTAAGTAGTCTTTATGGCCATGATAGCACTTTATGTAAGGCGTTTCCAGTAACACCAGGCCTTTATGTACATTGAACCCTCCGCTACGTGGGCTGGCTGGGGTCCTGGCGCACTCTATATAAGCCACCCCCTCCATAGGCAGAGGGGTTCGCACCCCTATAACTCATACTTATATAATCCAGTCGACCGCCTCCAGGCTCCGAGACGTATGGCTGTTACTTCCTCTGAGAAGGGCCTGAACTCGTAACTCCCTTGCGTATACAACTACTCCATAGCTAGGATCTTGCCTCTTCATACCTACCCCTATTCTACTGTCAGGCTTAGAACCACGACAGTTGGCGCCCACCGTGGGGCCGGTGTCTTAGCGACTTATTGGAGAAGTTGCAATTGTTCCGATCGCCTTCACCATGGTTTCTGGAGGAGTTTTAGTGGAGGGCCGCGAGATCCGTCTCGGCACGCTCACGTTCATCGTCGACGACTCCTCTTGGCTCCAGGAGGCTCCACTCGACATCGACGTGCTCCCAGTCCGCGGGGCGACACACTTTCGTGCATGTGTCCGCGCCGTCCTGCTGCGGCAACCGTCGGCCCCGTATCGGTTGACCCCTGCGTCGTTGTCGGTGTCAAAACCGGCGGATCTCGGGTAGGGGGTCCCGAACTGTGCGTCTAGGCGGATAGTAACAGGAGACAAGGGACACGATGTTTTACCCAGGTTCGGGCCCTCTTGATGGAGGTAAAACCCTACGTCCTGCTTGATTGATATTGATATTGTGGATGTTTACAAGAGTGGATCTACCACGAGATCAAGGAGGCTAAACCCTAGAAGCTAGCCTATGGTATGATTGTAATGGTTGTTGTTGTTGTTGTTCTATCGACTAGCCTGGCCTCGGTTTATATAATGCACCAGAGGCCTAGGATAACAAGAGTCCTAGCCGAATACGCCGGTGGGGGAGGAGTCCTTTTCTTGATCGCCAAGTCTTGTGGAATCTTCCTTGTATGCGGCAACTGTCCGGACTGGCCCATGAGTATATGGCCATGGGGATCCTCGGCCCAATCCAACTGATCGGGAGATGACGTGGTGAGTATCCCCTAGTCCAGGACACCGTCAGTAGCCCCCTGAACCGGTCTTCAAGTTGGGGACGCTCCTCGATTCTTCCGAACAGTTCTTCATCTTCGGTCGTCGGTCTTGAAAACTGGTTCAACAAATCTTCTCATCTTCGATCTTGAGGATCGCCGAAATGCATTCGACGAGTTTATACATCGGGTATCCGAGGAGCCCCTTTAAGTTTCCGGCCTTTATCAATGCCTTGTTATTTTTATGCCACACCTCGGGTTTGAAGTTGTTCCCGGGCGGCAACATCCTCTTGCGTCCGAGCTCCAATGCCGGACTGCATTCGAGGTATCTTTTGCAGCCGAGCACCAATGCCGGACTGCTTCCCAGCTCTAACGCCGGACTACATTCGAGGTATCTTTTGCAGCCGAGCACCAATGCCGGACTTCTTCCCAGCTCTAACGCCGGACTATGTATCCGAGCTCCAACGCCTGACGGTATCCGAGCTCCAACGCCAGACTATGTATCCGAGCTCCAACGCCGGACTGTATCCGAGGTGTCGTAAATCACCTTGGTTCAAAGAAGTTTGAAGGAGTTTAGCCGAGCTTAATGCCGGAAGTGCCCTCTATGGAGCCAGCCACTAGCGCCCGAGCTTTATGCCGGACTGCTTCTGAGGTGGTGCACCACCCCGAATGTGGACCGAATTTTGTCAATATTTTTGATTGGTGCCAGTAGCCCTCAAGGTGGGTATCGGTCTAAAACCCGAGATGCACATGAAGGATGACATAAGACCGCTGATCCCCGTAGCCGCTGAGACTCAGGTTGATTTGCAAAATCGGTCTGAGGATCAAGTCCTAGCTTGGCAGAATACTTCGGGACGCAAAAAGCGGCGTGCTCAGTCCTCGAGACTCGGGTTGGGTGCGGCCGACCAACCTGAGGATCAAAATCTCCTCGGAAACTATATTGCACTTAAAATTTTCTACATAGAACAGGCAATGCAGTAGCCCCCGAGACACTGGTCGGGTGGCAACACCAGATCAAGGGATTGATGTGCCCCTTTAATATTTGTAAATAATAAGCCCGAAGCCCAGTAGCCCCCGAGCCTTAATGCGGGCACGGGAGGCCGAATTAAGGATCGATATCCATAGTAAAATCACAAATTATGTGTAATGACTCTATGTATCCAAGTACTTTACGTCATTAATGCTCGGATCCGCATTGTACAAAACTTTATTGACAGACCATTGGCTTCCACCTCCTCGGCCAATAGCCGAGGAGTGTTTGTCTTACTTTATAAAGCCTTTATGAGGGCAAAGATTTACAACAAACAAGGCAATCTGGCCATACGGTTTTATAAACAAAGGTATGCGGAGAGACATGTTATATTACTGTTTAACAGAAGAAATGTCTTCCAAAGAAAATAGTCCCGCTATCGGTTCCTTTCTTTGGATTGTCATGCTAAGCATGATCATGAAACCTCTGCTCCAATGTAAGAGCAAAATATCGAGGATTTAGTTTGGGAGGCCAGTTAATAGCCCCCGGTAGTGTTCGGCGACAGTTGAGGTCAAGCCGTAAACACTTCGGCCATTGTTATGAATGGCCCATTGTTTAATATAGTCATCGGATCGCTGACCAGTTTACACCTATTGTGAAAGTCAGTTTTTGGCTTTCTCCACTGAGGTGCTTGACCATGCGAGCTGGAAGCACAATCGCAGTGGTTCTCCCTTTGCACACCTAGCCGAACAAAGCGGAACGTAGGAGGCAAGCACGGGAGCCGGGCAACCCAACTATTGACCGAAGACACCATTCAAAACTGATGCATATATAGCAATATCCGAGAATGTTTTTGCCGAATCTCAAAAGGTGTCCGGCGTTGCACTGCGAGACTTGTGCTGAAAACACACAGATAGTTTAAAAGTGCCATGGGCTCAAAAAGCCAAAAAACTTATTCAAAAGATTAATGTCTGAACTAGATCAAGTGTTCGGTGCCAATCCGAAAATTGGACTTTAGAAAAAGGTGCTTCTGCCGTGCTTTAACATGACATATCCTATCTCAAAACTTCAAGCGGGTCAGCCTATGGCTTCTTTGAGAGAGAAATTAGGCTCCCCGGCTAGTGACCGCACACTTGTGTCGAAGGAGTGATAAATAATAATAAAAACTTTGCAACGACTAAGAAGAAAAACACTTATCATAAAACGGCTCATGTAAATTTAAGAGCCCCTAATTGACTTGGGTAAAAGTTAATAATGTAAGGTGACATGTAGAATGCCTTCTAGCCGGATTGTAGATCGTTTGTCATAGCGGACCTTTTCGCTTCAACCTCTGGACCCAATAGTCCGGAGTGTGTCCGAATACCCTCGCGGTTATAAAAACCGGGGCATGCGTGGAGACCAGGCGTAGGGGTCATTAGTGCTTTATCAGACAAGTGCCCAACTAGTTATGTTATATTACATGGTTAGTAAGAAACATCTTCCAGGGAGAATAGTTCCGTTAGGGGTTCCTTTCCCTGGGAGGCATGCCCTAAAGTGCATGTCCGGACTGCGAAAAGAGCAGAAAAACATCTGGGGGCAGGTAAATAAATAGGTAGGAAATCATCTTTTAGTTCACCGACCGAGTATTCCCTTAAGAACGCTAGCTTTCGGCTTCACCCAGTCTGAGGTACACATCCGGCTGACCCGACAGTAACAATCGCAGAGGTGCTCCCTTTACCACCTAGCCGAACAATCGGGAACGTAGGGGTAAGCACAGGAGCCAGGCAACCCAGCTTGGACAAAACTTAAGTCATATCGATGCATATAATGGTGAATAAAAGGTACATGCGGAAGTGTGACACATGTGTTGGGCATAAAGCCCGAATTAATAAGCTTCTGTTAAAGAAGCCCCCAGGTATAATGAGCGCGGGTAGCGCGTCAAGTGTGTGCGAACAAAGTTTCGACAAGGAAGATTTTTACAAGCAACTTTTTTCCGAGAAAGTATAATGCTTGGTCGAACCGAACACAAGTTAGAAATTTTAAAACTTTGAGCATGAAGGCAACTTAGCTGGTTAATGTGTTCGGTATTGATGATGCGGTCCGAGCTTGATGCGGGACAAGGTTCCATCCCCCAAGCCGGTCCCGAGGTGGCGGAGCAAAGAGCTCGGCACTGTGAAGTGGTGACATAGCATGGTCAATGCAGGACGGCAGAGTGATGCCGAAGTCCCTGGCATGGGGTAATGAAGTGTTGACGAAGCCCCCCGTCCAGCCAGGTGACGTCAAAGGATATAGTTCGGCTGGATCATTTTCCTGTGCACAAAAAATAGTGCAAACCAAAGATAATAGTAAAAAAAAATCGTTGCATAATAAATAATTTATGCAAAGCGAGTAATAAAAGAAATATGGCCTGGCGCCGAAGTCGATGTCGATGCATGTCGTCGGCGTAACGCAATAAAGGCGTGGCAAAGCCTGGATTCATAGGTCAGTCCGAGTTCCGGATGCGGCGTTCGCCGGACTATGTACGGAAACGGACCGAACCATCATGCGACCGTCGATAATGCGGCCACCGTTTGATAGACCTGTGTACATATGATGGACAAACCAGAGTAATAATTCCTTGGGAAAAATTAACCCAAACAAGCAAAAAGAAATACTAGGATTAATAGCACCTGGTTTATTTGTTGTAGCAATCCTAAGGAAGATGATTCCCAAAATTGGGACTTGATCCGCGCACCCATTGCCTGGTCGGCTAGTGACGCCGAAGTGTTCGGAGTAGGTTGATGAAGAGATGGCGAAGCCCCCGGTCCAGCCGAGATGTCGAAGTAGGTCGGCGTGATGGACACCAGCTTGAAGAAGCAATAGTGCGGCCCTGCCGATGCAGGTCGTGACGCGATCGATGCCGGCTTGATGAAGTGACCATGTGGCGACGCAGGTGTGCTCGCCCCGTGTAATCCGTGGGGCGGCGACGTTGGTGACAATTTATCCTTCGCGATGCCGAACTATTGTTCGGCTGGCCGAGATGATGATCCGAAGAAATTGAGCTCGGCTCAACAAAGCGACGACGCGTCTAACGCAGGTCGGCCGCCGTGGAGTGATGTGGTCGGGCTGGTTTGACACCGGCGCGACGGTGAAATTCGTATTGCAAGAATACTTTTAATACTACTGGGATGTGTTTGAGAATAAAACACAACACCCCATATGAAAACTTCCTTCAAAAAGGATGTCCGAGATCCCGTTCATAAATAAGATGAATTCGGGTCGGATTCGTTCTCGCGCAAAAAACAGATCCAAAAAGTGATGCACTAATCAGAAGTTTCCCGGAGTTTGGACGGTCGGATCGAGCTGAATTTTTGGTAGGTGGTAGATATGGGAATTCCGTAGTGAATCAACGGTTGGATCCTCCAAAGGACATCCGAGCTAGATGCTGGATATCACGCCCTAAACTCGTCCGGATTCTCGTCCAGATTCAACAGGGCTCCGGTATATCGGAGATTGCCGGAGATTCCTCCATCGGAACTCGACGAAATTTTTGCAGGGTTGTTGTAGACTTAATTCCTCATAATTCCACCGAAGTAATCGTTCAAGCGACACTCGAGGAGGCGGTGGCAGCGGATGCAAGTTTGCTGTCCAGAAAACAGCACGGTCGCCTGAGGGCAATGTTGACGTTGAGCCCCCGAGCTCCATTGATGACTCCTCCATGATCTTGATAGAGATCGGAGTTGGTGTTGATGAAGGCCTTCATCCGAACATGATGATCGGAGGTAGGCCGCAGTCCTCGGTCAAGCCAAGGTGACCAGTCGAGCTGGTGACGAAGAAGCCGATGTCGCAGTTGACCTGCAGTCGAGCCATTGATCCTTTCGTCGATCACACAGTGGAACTCTCAATGAAAGCACCAATGTCGGTGTCAAAACCGGCGGATCTCGGGTAGGGGGTCCCGAACTGTGCGTCTAGGCGGATGGTAACAGGAGACAAGGGACACGATGTTTTACCCAGGTTCGGGCCCTCTTGATGGAGGTAAAACCCTACGTCCTGCTTGATTGATATTGATATTGTGGATGTTTACAAGAGTGGATCTACCACGAGATCAAGGAGGCTAAACCCTAGAAGCTAGCCTATGGTATGATTGTAATGGTTGTTGTTGTTGTTCTATCGACTAGCCTGGCCTCGGTTTATATAATGTACCAGAGGCCTAGGATAACAAGAGTTCTAGTCGAATACGCCGGTGGGGGAGGAGTCCTTTTCTTGATCGCCAAGTCTTGTGGAATCTTCCTTGTATGCGGCAACTGTCCGGACTGGCCCATGAGTATACGGCCATGGGGATCCTCGGCCCAATCCAACTGATCGGGAGACGACGTGGTGAGTACCCCCTAGTCCAGGACACCGTCAGTCGTCCTCCCTCCCTGTCTCCCGCCAGCGCAAGCGCTCTGGTCGGTCGAGGCTTCAGCGGTGGCTGAGACACGCAGTGGCTCGCCAATCGGCCACCACCCAAGTTGCGGCGATTGAGCCCGACGAATCTCTCTATGGCCTATTCGATCTGTCGAATGGCTCCGTAGAGACCGCATCTGAGTGCGACAGCAGTGATCCAGCTGTGGGGACCGATTCTCCGGGTATTAATTTCCAGAAAATGGCCCTTGTGCTCACCAGCCCCAGGATAACTGTTAGCTAATGAGGCACCGACTTGATACAGAAATTCCAAGCAAAGCACAAAATATGTAGTACAAGACCATTCTGGCCTGTGAGTACAACAAATGGTTTCTAATGGTTGATGGCGGAAGCAGTTTGTGGATCATCAGTGTCTTTGGGACTCCAATTCCCACATGAACAGCTGACCAAGTTAACTCCTATCTTCGCGAGGCTGCTATCACCGTTGCTTAGGTTCCAGGACTGTCGGCACGGTCGCTCCTCTCCGCGCAAGAAAATCTGGCCAAGACAATAGCCAGGGACAAGCCAGTGAGTACTTTGAATGTACTCGCAAACATTATGAACATAGGTATAATATAACAATGATATGCTGAAAATATTTTATGCTCATGACGTCAGTCACAAAAGATAAATAAAACTCTGATGCGTACAAGCATGTTAATTATGAAAATGCAATAACATAGCAATATTAAAATTATGAAATAAATAACAAACATGCCACAGTCGGGCGTCTGAGCGACACCACATAAAGGGCTTTAAAAGAAATGCCACAGTCGGGCGTCTGAGCGACACCACATAAAGGGCTTTAAAAGAAATGCCACAGTCGGGCGTCTGCGCGACACCACATAAAGGGCTTTAAAAGAAACAATCATAGTGAATATCTCGGTGGTAAAACCATCCCAGGGATATTCCATAATACCAAAAATATCACGGGTTAGTTCACAACGAAAATAATAATCATAATCATCATAAATCACAAGTAGTGTTTCCAGTTCTGGTTTAACAGTTTCACCTTCGAAGACCGACACTAAGACCGACACTTGACCCATCCCAGACTGTAGTCCTTAACCATGGACACGGCTATTCGAATAGGTTTAATCTTTGCAAAGGGTGTACTCTTTACCCACAAGTGACGGATTCCTTTAGTCCATCAAGACTAATTCCGTCCACGGCCTTTTAGTTGCAAACACACCTAACTTGCACACACCAGCTTAACTCACATGTGTCTGGAATCACCCACGACACCTGTCAAGCAAAACTCTAAGTGGGGAGGCTACAACCTCGACGTAACATGGGATCACAAAATTTATACCACGCGCAAACTGGGGAAGCTACCCCCTTCGGCTACAACCGAAACACCCATGCTCCCGGACCCGGTGGCATGACTACCAGATGCCTCCAGTATCTTCCACCATGGCCTCTCTGTACGGTGTGTGCTAGGAAAGGGGTTGACAACTTACTGAACTGTACCCTACTTATTGTAGAGACGAGTGGTAGTACGAAGTAAGTATGGGGGTTACTGGCACAAGACTCGATCTACGGTCGACTCAGGAGGTTGTAATATTCTCTGCAAGATTAGCATAACAATGCATATATTTCAACCAACCGATAGAAACATCACGCGACATACCCCCTCATGCCATACCGGACACGACCGTCTCGACGGAGGGCTAGGGACAAGAGCGTGTCTACCCAAGACAAAGGCCTTCCCGGCTTCCCTTCCGGTATGCATGAAAGGCATATGACGGTGATTTCCATCATAACCATATCAACTCCATCAGCATAAAAATCATTATTATGCACTCATGAGTGGGATCACCTCCTCACATAAAATAACGTATGCTCGTGTCGGGGTGGTGTTGTCACCGAGTCAAACAATACACATAAAAATTTCACCAGGGTTCAAAATGCTTGCCTTCAGGTCATGGGAAAGCAGGGTGCATTCCAAAACATCTTGAAATATTCAAAAATCCTATTTAAAAGAATATATATGAATTAACACACAAAATCAAAACAGCACAAAAAGTTGTTTTGAATTTTTTTGAAATAAATCTTAAAATAAACTAGACCATATTTGAGAGAGGTAGGAAAAATAATTAATTTATTTGGAGTTGTATTTAAAAAGATACAGCCGGTCAAAGTTTGGTCAAAAATCTGTTATTTAAATAAAAACAGAAAAGAAAACGTTTCGAATATATACGTACACGTCGAAGGCGCATTTTGGAAATGCGCTTCCACTTATCCCACGTGGACTGGACGGGGTCACTGACAGTGGGTCCAGGGGGCCCACTGGTCAGGTTTGACCAGTCCAACTCTCCCTCCTCTTTCTCTGCCCGAACGGCGGCGAGGCAACAATGATCAACGCCGGCGAACGACGGCTCCTCGCGGGCTCCAGATGGTCGGGATGGATCCGCAAGACTGGGGTGGTCCTTCCGGTGGTCGTTGGGTCGGCGGGGATGGAGTGAGCTGCCGGCGGCGAGCTTCGCGGCGGAGGAGGCATTCGGGAGCAAAGTGGGTTTGGGGCTACGGTGGCTCCCGATCAAAATCGAGCAGGGGGACGGGCTCACGGGAGGAAGGGAAGGCTCCTGGTGGAGAGAGTGGAGAGGGGGAGGCCCTGGTGGCGCCGGAATGGTCGGGGCCGTGGCGGCGGCTGTGGTTGCCGGAGATGGGGAAGGAGACCTCCCCGAGTTGATTTGCTGCCAATGGGGTTCCTAGGGAGATGGTTTGGGACTGCCTCCGTGCGGGGATGAGCTCGGGGCTCCTTATATAGGCGATGGAGGTCGGTTCCGAGGCGGTCGGTGATAAGTATGACGGCGAACCGCCATGCTGTAGCTTGGGCGACGTGGCGGCGACGAGCGCTAGGGGACACGCTTGCGGATGAGCACGCACTGCTCCAGGAGGCAGGTGGCAAGCGCTGGCGGCTTGGGCGGCGTCGACACGGCCGGGGCCTGCATGCGGCCGTCAGCTAGCCGCCACGGCCGTCCTAACGATGGCGCCGTGGGGTGCCAGGGTGGTCGGGGGGGCGTGGCGGTGCAAGGGGACACGGCGTGCTGGTTGCGGTCGGTCACGGACCGGATTGGGTGCGGGGTGGGACGCGGCGGCTCGGGCACACGTGCGTGCCAAACGCACGCTCTGGGCGCGCCCAGTGCACGCCCGGGACGTGCTCGACGAAATGCCAGGGCAACCTAGAGGTCGTAGTTGAGGCTGGCAAGAAACAGGGCTAGTCTAGGTTTAGCAAGGGAATCAAGGGACATGGTGGATAGGTCAGGGGCTCAAGTTCACAATGCAAACTTGAAATCATGCCAAAACTGGCTATGCACTCAGGGTGTTTGTCAAAATGCCAAAGGCACCTAAGCAGTTCTTGGGGTGGCCAAATCTCCCAGAGTGGGGTCTCTTCAGAAGAAAGAGGGGGTGGTGAAGTTAGTTTGCCAAAAGGAGAAACTTGCTAGTGCAAGTTTTGCAAAACTACAATTCCGGACAGGGAGTAAATGGCATCATTGCATGGACCAAAAATGTTCCAAAGAGTGCATGCTCCTGGACTTAGGGGTTTTGCAGGGTTGACTACAAGCATGAGAAAGCACAAGGTCACTTGAGCAAGAAAGAAAGAGGTTGCAGTAGAAAACACAAGTCTGGTCCAGAATGGAAAAGAGGTTGATACACTTAATTTTTCCAAAGAACAACACTATGTTTTTGCATAATGTTGGATGGCATGCTACCACTAACATCCCATAATTTTGGTGGAGGCTCTAGGGAAATATTTAATTAGGCTATAGTGCAAAAGTGCCCATTGGACCAGATTTGAAAAACAGGTGTAACACTCAAAATATGCAATGAAATAATTATATAATTGCACAAAAGTGATTTAGAGACATCACATGACATCTCCAAATTTTGGTTGGATTTTTAGATAAACTTAACAACTGGTTGTAGTTCAAAGAGAGCTCCAAAACTTAAAGAAAGTCATTTTAATGAATAAAGCTCAGGGTGAAATGATTTAATAAGTAAATCCATTGATTAAGAAAAAATGAGAGAGCATAGAAGTCCAATATATTTTTGGAAAGCTCCACTTGGGAAAAAATAAAAATCCTTAACATCAAAAGAAAAGTACTGAAATCAACAGAAATAAAAATTTTAAAACTCCTGGCAAAACTTTAAATAACAAAAACCTGGTTAAAATTTTGGGGTGTTACACCAGCGGCGGAGGTCCTGATGGTCAATGGGCCTCGTAGTCCTCCCGGCTTCCCCCGCACCGACGGAGGGGATGGCAGAGGCGACCCAGCTCAGGTCCACGAGGAGTATCAACCCAAGCCACTCACTTCGCTGCAAAGAGAAGATCTTCGTCGCTGGAACATGGATGCTCTGCATACTCCTATCATAGGAGAAACCCCCCAGGCTCGCGCCTTGGAGGACGCGCGTTTGGCCAACTTGGCTGAGCGCACTCGACTGGAGAACCTCCAGCGAGCACTCGACGAGCGCGCGCGGAATGAGTTCCAGACTCCAGTCGACATCAACTCTTTCCGCCACCGACTCAGGTATATCGAACCCCAATTCAGAATCTGGCAGCTGCAGCCCGTATAGCAGAGTCGATTCAGCCCTCTCAGTTAGAGGCTGGCAGAGGCTTGATGCAGATCAGAGATTTGCTCCGGGCAGCAGGAGATCAAAATTCAGTTGTATCGCAGTCGCGTAATAGGATTCACAGTCGATCCGTCACTGTGAATACAGTCCAGTCAGCCCATAGCCCAAGATTGCCTCTATGGCGTGAGGGACGTGGAGGTCGACGTGATCAGTATGATGACCGATTCGATCGCGATGATCGGTGTCGAGTGCCCACTCCTCCCCCAAGGGGTGGGTCTTACGCCCCTCGGCAGCAAGATGACAGACGCCAGCACAGTGTTGGGCGAAGGGTTCCAGTCGACCCCAGAGAACCAGGCTTTGACGCGAGATCCATTATCGTGCAAGGTCTAGTCTGTTGGAAATATGCCCTAGAGGCAATAATAAAAGGATTATTATTATATTTCCTTGTTCATGATAATTATCTTTATTCATGCTATAATTGCATTATCTGGAAATCGTAATACACGTGTGAATACATAGACCATAATATGTCCCTAGTAAGCCTCTATTGACTAGCTCGTTGATCAACAGATAGTCATGGTTTCCTGACTATGGACATAAGATGTCGTTGATAACGGGATCACATCATTAGGAGAATGATGTGATGGACAAGACCCAATCCTAAAGCATAGCACAAGATCGTGTAGTTCGTTTTGCTAGAGCTTTTCCAATGTCAAGTATCCTTTCCTTAGACCATGAGATCGTGTAACTCCCGGATACCATAGGATTGCTTTGGGTGTACCAAACGTCACAACATAACTGGGTGACTATAAAGGTGCACTACAGGTATCTCCAAAAGTGTCTGTTGGGTTGACACGGATCGAGACTGTGATTTGTCACTCCGTATGACGGAGAGGTATCTCTGGGCCCACTCAGTAATGCATCATCATAATGAGCTCACAGTGACCAAGTGTTTGGTCACGGGATCATGCATTACGGTACGAGTAAAGTGACTTGCCGGTAACGAGACTGAACGAGGTATTGGGATACCGACGATCGAGTCTCGGGCAAGTAATGTACCGATTGACAAAGGGAATTGTATACGGGGTTGATTGAATCCTCGACATCGTGGTTCATTCGATGAGATCATCGAGGAGCATGTGGGAGCCAACATGGGTATCCAGATCCCGCTGTTGGTTATTGACTGGAGAACCGTCTCGGTCATGTCTACGTGTCTCCCGAACCCGTAGGGTCTACACACTTAAGGTTCGGTGACGCTAGGGTTGTATGAATATGAGTATGCAGCAAACCGAAAGTTGTTCGGAGTCCCGGATGAGATCTCGGACGTCACGAGGAGTTCCGGAATGGTCCGGAGGTAAAGAATTATATATAGGAAGTGCAGTTTCGGCCATCGGGAGAGTTTCGGGGGTCACCGGTATTGTACCGGGACCACCGGAAGGGTCCCGGGGGTCCACCGGGTGGGGCCACCTATCCTGGAGGGCCCCATGGGTTGAAGTGGGAGGGGACCAGCCCCTGGTGGGCTGGTGAAAGTGCAATCATGCCCTTAATCATATTTTGATGTTGATGACAACACATATGCTCGGGACTAATCATGTTTATCAAGTATATCTCAGGATTATGTTCCAAAGACCGTGTGCATGGATCATGACTAGGGACAGAAGCATATAACTCAAGAATGGAGATACAAGATGTTGACTTCATTTATGGTTTGTTCTTGAGTATAGGGATCCCGCACTATTAAGAGGGGATCGATGGATCTGTGAAAAACTTGCTCAAAGTTGCTACCTTACCTTCGGACATCCGGTGTTCTACGGACGTCCGGTCCTTCCTGATTGCCCGGACGTCCGACACTTCCACAACAGAAACATTTTTATGGATGTCCAGAACCCTCCGGACGTCCGACACTTTCACATCAGAAGCATTCTTACGGATGTCCGGCCCAGCTCGGACGTCCGTATCCTGTACACTGGATTGTGGGTCACACTTTTCACAGCGGCCGGTCGTCCGATGACTGTCGGACGTCCGGACCCATTTGGGCCTCCGGACGTCCGACGTTCTCCGGACGTCCGACCATCCTGTACCCCAAACAGTCACTTTTTCCCACCACCTATATATACTCCCTTCCCTTCCACGGGATAGGGTTGACCATTCACTTTTGAGCCCCTCAAGAACACTCCTCACTCTCTCTCTCATTCATCCACACTAAATCCTAGATTCCAAGTGTTCTAGGAGCTTTTTGAGAGAAGTTCTCCAATCAAGTGATAGATCCACTTCTTCCCTTTCTTTGCACCAAAGGAATTCGTGACTTGAGCAAGTTTTGAGCATTTCCCCATCGTTCTTGTTACTCTTGGAGGTTGGAGACTCCTAGGCGGTAGGAGTCATCCGGAGAGGAATCGACCTTTGTGATTACCCTCGGAAAAGTTTGTGAGGGTTTGGAGACCACCCCAAGGTCTACCACTAGTGGTTGAGAAATGCCTCCGTGGTGTTGTCTCAAAGAGAGAATAGGGTGAGCCTTCGTGGCATTGGTGTGCCTTCGTGGTAACATCCACCTCTCTAAACGGTGACGTAGCTTCCCTCTATGGAAGTGAACATCGGCTTACATCCTCGTCTCTCGGAGTTGCGGTTATTCCTAACCCTATCTCTCTACTTGTGGTTACTTGTCTCTTAGCACTTACTTATCTCATCTTGTGCTTACTTACTCATATATTTGTGCCACTTGATTATCTTGCTTAGCTCATTAGTATCATACTTGCAATTGTTAGGCTCACTTTCATTTTCCGCATTATTGCCTAAAATTGCTTAGTAATAATTAAAATTTGTAATTGTACCTATTCACCCCCCCTCTAGGTCCATCTCGATCCTTTCAATTGGTATCAGAGCCTCGTGCTCTATTCTTGTGGCTTAACCGCCCTAGAGCGAGATGAACCCAGATGGTACTCCCCTGGTTGTAGATCCTAAGGATAAAGGCGAGGCTTCTTCTGAAGTCAAGTCCTTTACGTCTCAGGATCTAGAATGGGCCCTTGCTAAGAAAAAAGAGGAGCATGATGCTTCTCTTGAGGCCTTGGTCCAACTGAGATTAGCCACGTTGTCCGCGGTGCTTGCACCACACTCAAGTGGTGTGAGTCCGAGCCCAATTGTGCCTACTTCATCACTTGGTCAACAACCTCCTAGCAATGAACACACCAGTGTTCCTTGGCTTTACGCAAGACCTCAGGTTGAGAAACCAAGATATAACCCTCAAGGCAAACCTCCTTTACTTACTGCTACTGCCGATTTTGCATTGTGGAAAGTTGCTATGCAGGATCATCTTCGACATGGAAACGATGAGATGCTGGAGATTATAGAGTATGGCTATCATGTGCTTGATCCAAAGAACCCCACACCAAGAGAAATATATGACAAGAACCTCAATGACACGGCAATCATGTGTATAAGGAGAGGTATGTATGAAAAGCAAAGGAGACCGTTCATACACATCAAAAGTGCCAAGGAACTATGGGAAAGTATTATACGATCCAGGACTGGCACTTCTACCCTCTGGAGTGCTCAATATGAAATTGCCAAAGGGCAATTGCAAAATTTTTGTATGGAAGAAGGTGAAACCCCCAATCAACTCCTTGAGCGTCTCATGACTCTCACTGCGGATATTGAGTCATGTGAGTGTGACAAGACTCAAGATGGATTCAATATGACTAAGAGGTTTCTTGTGGATAAGTTGCTTCATGCTCTTGCTCCATATCATCATCAAATGGTGTGGGACATAAGACAACACCATACCTTCAAGGAAATGACTACAGATGACATCATATCCACCTTCCAACTATTTGAAGAATCAAAGGCCAATGCCACAAAACATCTTGCCATGCATGGTTCCCCATCATAAAAAATCAATCTTGCGTTGAAGGCCAAGCAAGTATGTGAAGATGAGCAAAGTGAAGAACAAGAAGAAGATGATGAGGATGAAGATGGTAATGAGATTGACTCTGATGAGGGCCCTTCGTATGAAGACATGGCTCTGTTTGTCAAGAAGTTTAGCGCCGGAAAATTCAAGGGAAGATTTCAAAAGAAGAAAGTGAGAAAATGCTACAACTGTGAAGAAACCAGTCACTTCTCCAACGAGTGTCCTTATGAGAAGAGAGAAGATAAACCAAGGTTTCCCAAGACCTTTCCCAAGAAGAAGTTGCCAAATCCTTTGAACTCCAAGCTCAAGAAGAGAGATGTAATGGCAATGGTTGCTCAAGAAGAATCTGATTCGGATGATGTTAGTGGTGTTGCCGGAGTTGCTCAAGACTCTCAAAACACGTTGAGGTTAGTAAACAAGAGTGGTGACGTGGTCACCTACAACTACATGAAAGATTACAAGGGCAACGCTCACAAGTGCCTAATGGCAAAGGCCATGGTTGAAGAAGGAGAGGACCAAAGCTCTTCTGACAAGGTCAAGGTAACTCCACGATCAAATCCTCCTCTTTTCACACCTTCTACTCCTAGTGATGAGTACCTTGATGCGGAGGATAGCTATGAGGATGATGATCTAGATGATCCTATGATTGCTAAACTTAATAAGTTCATGTGCTCCCTCAAAGGAAAGAAACTCACTATGTTTCGTATGCTTATGGAGATGGTGAGTAAGCACACCATCACCATTAAGGAACTCGAAACCCTCGTCACCGAGGAAAAGGAAAAGTGTGAAATCCTTGAGTGGAAAGTCCAATATGAGGAAGCACGAAATGATGAACTATGCTTAAAAATTGGTGCAAACATTGATGTTCACACTAATGATCTTGCCTCCTTGAAAAAGGCTATTGACTCTTATGACGAGTTAATGAATGATAAAAGCAAGCTTGTGAAGTCTCATGCTTCTCTATCTAAGGATTGTGAGCTTCTATCCGTGTCCCTCAAGACTAAGGAAGGAGAGCTCACCGTTCTTAGAAAGAGTTTTGAGACGCTCAAACTTACTTATCTTGAAACCTTAGCAAAGGCTTACTCTTCCCCTATTATAAATGTTGATGCTTGTGTTACTAACTCTAGTAGTGATCTAGCATCTATTCTTGAGGAAAATCGTTTTCTCAAGGCTCAAATTGAGAAAGCTCTCATGACATGTGCTCAAGGGCAAAAGAATATTGATGAGATTTTGAGTCAACACAATGAGGTGTTTGCCAAATAGGGACTTGGGTTTGACCCTAGCACAAGTAAGAAGAAGGCGTTCTCCCAAAAGTGCACAACTCCTCTAAACGAAACTTTTGTAAGAGAAGGGCACAAGGAGAAAGGTAAGGTTGTGAGTGGAAAGGCCACAAGGGGCATGCCCACTCTCAACAAGCCTAAAGAGTTCATGCCTCCTTCCTATGTACTTCGGAAGACTAAGGATGGAGAAGTCTTTGCAAAATTTGTTGGTCCTCGAAATGCATTCCGTTTCTATGCTATTTGGGTCCCTAAGACCCTTGTAACTAACTTGAGAGGTCCCATTGCAAAATGGGTGCCTCTAACCAAGTCCTAATTGTGTGTAGGTAAGCTTCTCCGGTGGAGTGAAATGGGTGATTGATAGTGGATGTACAAATCATATGACCGGAGATAGCAAATTGCTCTACGATTTCATGGAAGCTATTCAACCATTCATGAGCATTATGTTTGGTGGAGGTTCAAAAGGACAGGTACTCGGGTTGGTCAAGGTGGCTATCACCAATGACATGTCTCTTGCAAATGTTATGCTTGTCCAATCCCTTAAATATCACTTGCTTTCTATTCGCCAATTGGCTTCTGTTGGTTATGATACACTCTTTGGACTAACGGATGTGAAAGTCTTTAAGAGAGATACTCTCGAAGTGGCCTTTGTTGAGAGTTGGATGGCAACCTTTACACGGTTGATTTCTCGAAAGAGAGCACATTCCATGCAACTTGTCTAATGGCCAAGGCTGACAAGGGGTGGCTATGGCATCGCCGGCTAGCCCATGTCGGCATGAGAAATCTTCAAGATCTCTTAAAGGGAAATCACATCCTTGGACTAACCAATGTCTCTTTTGAGAAAGATCGTGTGTGTAGTGCATGCATAGCCGGGAAGCAACATCAATCAAAGCACCCACCCAAGAACATAGTATCTACTTCAAGGCCCCTGGAGCTCCTTCATGTGGATCTTTTTGGGCCTCCTTCATGGGATAGTCTTGGTGGAAAAAAGTATGGGCTTGTCATTGTTGATGATTACTCAAGATATACATGGGTGTTCTTCCTCAAGTCCAAGGACGAAACGAAGATCACCTTCATCGATTTTGCCAAGCAAGCTCAACGCAAGTTTGACAGAGAAATCCGAGCAATAAGGAGTGACAATGGATCGGAGTTCAAGAACTATACCTTGGAAGAATTTCTTAGTGATGAAGGGATTGAGCATCAATATTCATCTCCATACACTCCTCAGCAAAATGGTGTAGCCGAACGGAAGAACCGTACACTTGTAGAATTGGCAAGGTCCATGTTGGATGAATACAAGTCACCACATAGTTTTTGGGCTGAAGCTGTCAATACCGCATGCCATGCATCAAACCGACTCTTCCTCCGCACTATATTGGAAAAGACTCCATATGAGCTTCTAACTGGTAACAAGCCAAATGTCAAGTACTTTCGTGTATTTGGGTGCAAATGTTTTATTCTCAACAAAAGGGAATGGTTAGGAAAATTTCAATCCAAAACTATTGAGGGTATATTTGTTGGTTATGGATCAAACTCTCATGCCTATAGAGTCTACAACAAATCCAATGGATGTGTTGTAGAAACTTGTGACGTGGTGTTTGATGAATTTAATGGCTCCCATGGGGAGCAAGTTGATCTAAGTGATGTAGGTGAAGAAGATTCCTCTCAAGACATTTTGAACATGGGTGTTGGTGCACTTCTTCCTATGGAACAAGAACCTCATGATGATGAAGAAGAAGATGGAGGTCTCACGCATCATCAAACTACTTCAACATCCATACCAACACAAGTTCCTATTGTTCAACCTATATCCTTAGCCCAAGTTGATGAGGTTGATCAAGTCTCACTATATGATAACCATCAAGCACAAGATCATCATCAAGAGCAAGAACAAGAAAGTCCAATCATGGATGACGAACCTCAACAAATGCAACATGAACAAGAAGATCTTCCTCCACACGTGAATGATCCATATGTTGAAGATGTGGATGATGGACATGAAGTTGAACCTCGTGAAACCCTCACCTCCATCATGCCTCGAGTGGCCGGTCGTGTTGATGTTGACAAAATCCTCACCGGCATCTCGGAAGGTAGAGTCACTCGTAAACATTTGACAAACTTTTGTGCTCACTTCTCGTTTGTGTCTAGTATTGAACCACTCAAGGTACAAGAGGCTTTGATGGACAACGATTGGCTTGTTGCTATGCAAGAAGAGTTGAACAGTTTTGAACGCAACCAAGTGTGGTCACTAGTCAAGAGGCCATCCACCGAGCACAATGTCATTGGAACAAAATGGATTTTCAAGAACAAGCAAGATGAAAATGGTGTCATCATCCTAAACAAGGCAAGGTTAGTGGCACAAGGGTACTCACAAGTTGAAGGTTTGGACTTTGGTGAGACCTTTGCTCCCGTTGCCCGTCTTGAATCCATTCGCATTTTACTTGCTTATGCCGCTTTCAATGGGTTTACATTACATCAAATGGATGTGAAGAGTGCTTTCCTTAACGGTCCTCTACAAGAAGAAGTATATGTGTCACAACCACCCGGGTTCGTTGACCCCTTTCACAAAGACTATGTGTATAAACTTCATAAGGCTTTGTATGGCCTCAAACAAGCACCTCGTGCTTGGTATGATCATTTGAAGAAGTTTTTACTCGATGATGGTTTTGTGAGAGGGGTAATCGATCCCACTCTTTTTACTAAGAGGGACAAGGGTGATTTGATTCTATGCCAAATCTATGTAGATGACATCATTTTTGGTTCTCCTAACATTCATTTGTGCAAGAAGTTTGCGGATTCCATGACCAAGAATTTTGAAATGTCACTCAATACGGATTTGAAGTTCTTCCTCGGTTTTCAAATTCAACAATTTCAAGAAGGAATTTTCTTATCTCAAGCAAAGTACCTCAAGGATATTCTAGAAAAGTTTGGTATGTTTGACGCTAGTCCATGCAAGACACCCATGCCAACCAAAATCACTCTCACTGAAGACACAAATGGTACTCCTTTCGACCCATCTACTTACCGCTCTATGATTGGTTCATTGCTTTATCTTTGTGCATCTATACCAGACATCGTGTTCAGTGTATGCATGTGTGCTAGATTTCAAGCTTTCCCTAAGGAAAGTCATCATAAGGCGGTTAAGCATATTCTTAGATACCTTGTTCACACCCCAAAGTTGGGCCTCTGGTACCCCAAGGATGCTAAGTTTGATCTCATTGGGTACACGGATGCGGATTGGGCTGGAGACAAAGTGGATCGTAAGTCCACATCCGGTGCATGTCAGTTTCTTGGACGATCCTTGGTGAGTTGGTCCTCGAAGAAACAAAATTGTATTGCTCTCTCTACCGCAGAAGCTGAATACATTGCTGCCGCTAGTTGTGCAACTCAGTTGTTATGGATGAGGCAAACTTTGAAGGATTACGGTATCACCTATAGAAATGTGCCTCTTCTGTGTGATAATGAAAGTGCCATCAATATTGCTGAGAACCCCAAAGATCATCTCCGCACCAAACACATTGATATTAGGTATCATTTCTTGAGAGATCATGTTGAAAAGGGTGATATTCACATTGATCACATTGGTACAGATTTTCAAGTAGCAGATATCTTCACCAAACCTCTAGATGAAGCAAGGTTCTGTCGACTTAGGCGTGAACTTGGTATCTTGGAGCTTGACAACATTATGTGAAATCTAGTACCCAGTCATGCATGAATCTAATGTCTTGTCATGATGTAGGCATATACTTAGGGGGAGACATTCAATTCATGAATGTTCTCGCCCTACTCAATGCATAAAAAGAACCAACACTCTCAAAGTATCCATGGGTCTAGACCTATGGTGCTTTAACATGATGGAGTAGTGACTATGCACTTAAAGTTCAAGTCTTTCTGTGTCATGTCATGTCTACTCAGACATGGTGGCATTAGCCACCACTTGTAGTCTATGGCTATGATTGAGTAAGATAGGATCTGAGTTACTAAAATAGATAAGGTTTACTGTGAGAAAATGCCTTTCTCATCATCATGATCAGCCCTCCTTTCCAAACTTCTGGCGTCGGACGTCCGTAGGTTCCGGACGTCCGTGTGGTATTTCACTGCCGGACGTCCGTAAGCATCCGGACGTCCGTATATTCTGCTCTGGTTACCTTCGACCGGTCGTCCGGCCTTGCCGGACGTCCGTAAAATCCACTCTGGTTCACTTAAGTTGGCCTAGCAAATGAAGCTCCGGACGTCCGGAAGACTCCGGACGTCCGTAAAAACCGTTCTGTTACAATATGCCCGGTTGTTCGACGCCGTCGGACGTCCGTAAAATCATCTCTGTTATCCTCTCTTTGCTGATGGTCCTGACTCCGGTCGTCCGTCCGTTCCCGGACGTCCGGACGCATATATGACTCCGGTCGTCCGTAGGCTTCGGACGTCCGTACATTTTTACTGGGGTCTATATATACTGCGCCATAGGGTTTTGGTCAACCAACCCCACTTCTCCACTCGGTTCGTCGCCGCCGTCGCTCCTGTTGTGCGTTCTCTCCCCGCAGCCGCCCGCCGCCGTACCCCTCGCCGGGGTTTCTCCCCGCCGTGGATCTGCCACTTGCCGTCTGACCCGTCCAGCCGTCCGGCCGCGTATCTGCTCGGAGCTTCTCTCCCCGCTTGTCCGTCGACCCCCCCCTCGGCTCCTCCGTGTTCTTCCTTGCAAGGTAGGGCACAACCTCCTCTCCCCCCTCTCCACTTGGCTTGGTTCACCCTGATCTATGGAGGGGTGTTGACATGTGCTTTCCTTCTCCCCTAGGTCACGATGCCTCGGTCCAAACACTCCGCACGCAAGCAAGTCGCCGGAGGGCCGTCTCGTCCGTCTCGTCGTGGTGGCTCCGATGACTCCCAGGAGGAAGATCGCCCTTGGAAACGTGCCGCTCGTCCTCCCAGCTCGTCCAGTGATTCCTCTTCAGAGGGGTCCGACTTTGAGGATGAGCTTGAAGAGGTGGATCCGTCCCCGCTGATTGGCGTCCGCGTTGCTGCCCCCAAGCCCGGCGCTCGTCGTCCAACATTTCAACCTCCTCCTCCTCCGGTGCAACCCCACGGTGATGCCCGTCACATCTCCATTGAGCCTCCACTATCACTAGGCCATCATGTTAAGCGTTTCAATGTGATCCCCAAATCTTCTTATCTCAAATTGCGTCGTGATGTAGATCAATTTACTGTTGTTAGGGATTCTCAGGATAGTCGTTTTCGCACAAATGTCCAAGCCGACATCTTCACCACGATTGTCATCCCTAAAGGCTTGTCACTTCATGTTTGCATTGATCTTGAGCACATTCGCACTCATCCGGAGAAATATCCGGGAGCCATTGAGCTCATTGAGTCGTCAAACCTAGCTGCTCCATTCGCCTTTCAACACGATTTTAACCACGCTGCCATCCATCAGTTTTATGCCACATGTTACTTTGCTCCTGATAACACTGTCACATGGATGACCTCCGACACTGCACTCACAGCATCTTATGCTGAGTTTGTCACCGCACTTAGATTTTCCGACACTGGGTTCAAAATCCACACCAATGACCCCAACCATAAGCCCAAAGGCATTGCGGTCTGTGCGGATCTCCTTAGACCCATATCATCTTTGTCTAGTACTGAAAAACAAAAGGGTCTAAATCAAGTCTCCATTTGGCGTTTTCCATTCAACATCATTTATCAGTGTGTTATCTGCACCATTTATCCCAAGATGGGTGACAAGGGCTCCTGCAGCAGCTACTGCATTGATCTCATGCATCGCCTCTACACATCTCCTAAAGGGAAGATAAATGTTCCACACTTTCTATGGCATGAGATTCGCCTTGCTAGCTTCCAGCACAAGCGGGCTTTCCCTCATGCACCTTTTCTTCAGGCATTTATCGAGAGTGTAGCTCCCTTTCCCATTGCACGCACTCATGTACATGAGAGATGGGTCATCCCACCTCAGATGGCGGCTGACCATGTTCCTCCTCCTCCTGCTACTGCTAGTCGCACCGCCGCTAGTTTTCCCTCTCATACTACCCATCCTTCTTCCAGTGATGCCCCCTTTGGGCGCATTGCTCGTTTTCTTGGGAAGGCTCATTCAGCCATGATGAAGATGTTCACCTTCCATTGCTCCCAACACCATGATGTGGTCACCCGCATGGTCACTTCCAAGAATACTCTAAAGGCTCGTCTGAGAGACTCAGGCGTATATGATGTGAGTGACGATGAGCGTCTTCCTGCTGCTCCCCCTTCTGCTTTTGGTTTTCCCTCCAGTCCTGAGTGGGCTGATTTCTTTGACGAGGCTGGTGGCAGTGGTGTTCATGATGATGATGATGAGGATGATCTTTAATACTGTCATGTCATTCCCCCTTTTTTTGGATACTTGATGCCAAAGGGGGAGTAGGCTCCATATGCATTACTCTAGCTCATTATGTAATCGAACCTATGTTAGGAGTAGTTTGTTGAACTAAGTTATGAGTTGTTGAACTATGTTATGAGTTGTTGAACTATGTTATGAGTTTGTTGGTTATGAGTTTGTTGAATCTGAAATTTGGTGAATCTATATGAAGTGATCCAACTATTGTGGCATCAGTTTGAGGGGGAGCCCTCATTCATTTTTGTTTTTAGTAGTATCTGTGGTATCACTTTGAGGGGGAGCTCGCTCGCTACTTATTCTTATTATGGTTATTGAGCTCCACAACAAATACTTCTGATTACTATTATGAGTATGCATATGAGTTGTCATCAACTACCAAAAAGGGGGAGATTGAAAGTGCAATCATGCCCTTAATCATATTTTGATGTTGATGACAGCACATATGCTCGGGACTAATCATGTTTATCAAGTATATCTCAGGATTATGTTCCAAAGACCGTGTGCATGGATCATGACTAGGGACAGAAGCATATAACTCAAGAATGGAGATACAAGATGTTGACTTCATTTATGGTTTGTTCTTGAGTATAGGGATCCCGCACTATTAAGAGGGGATCGGCGGATCTGTGAAAAACTTGCTCAAAGTTGCTACCTTACCTTCGGACGTCCGGTGTTCTACGGACGTCCAGTCCTTCCTGATTGCCCGGACGTCCGGACACTTCCGGACGTCCGACACTTCCACAACAGAAACATTTTTACGGATGTCCGGAACCCTCCGGATGTCCGACACTTTCACATCAGAAGCATTCTTACGGATGTCCGGCCCAGCTCGGACGTCCGTATCCTGTACACTGGATTGTGGGTCACACTTTTCACAGCGGCCGGTCGTCCGATGGCTGTCGGACGTCCGGACCCATTTGGGCCTCCGGACATCCGACGTTCTCCGGACGTCCGACCATCCTGTACCCCAAACGGTCACTTTTTCCCACCACCTATATATACTCCCTTCCCTTCCACGGGATAGGGTTGACCATTCACTTTTGAGCCCCTCAAGAACACTCCTCACTCTCTCTCTCATTCATCCACACTAAATCCTAGATTCCAAGTGTTCTAGGAGCTTTTTGAGAGAAGTTCTCCAATCAAGTGATAGATCCACTTCTTCCCTTTCTTTGCACCAAAGGAATTCGTGACTTGAGCAAGTTTTGAGCATTTCCCCATCGTTCTTGTTACTCTTGGAGGTTGGAGACTCCTAGGCGGTAGGAGTCATCCGGAGAGGAATCGACCTTTGTGATTAACCTCGAAAAAGTTTGTGAGGGTTTGGAGACCACCCCAAGGTCTACCACTAGTGGTTGAGAAACGCCTCCGTGGTGTTGTCTCAAAGAGAGAATAGGGTGAGCCTTCGTGGCGTTGGTGTGCCTTCGTGGTAACATCCACCTCTCTAAACAGTGACGTAGCTTCCCTCCAAGGAAGTGAACATCGGCTTACATCCTCGTCTCTCGGAGTTGCGGTTATTCCTAACCCTATCTCTCTACTTGTGGTTACTTGTCTCTTAGCACTTACTTATCTCATCTTGTGCTTACTTACTCATATATTTGTGCCACTTGATTATCTTGCTTAGCTCATTAGTATCATAGTTGCAATTGTTAGGCTCACTTTCATTTTCCGCATTATTGCCTAAAATTGCTTAGTAATAATTAAAATTTGTAATTGTACCTATTCACCCCCCTCTAGGTCCATCTCGATCCTTTCAGCTGGTGCGCCCCCCTGGGCCCCCCTCTGTGCCTAGGGTTCGGAACCCTAGGGGAGGGGGCGCCTCAACTTGCCTTGGTGGGCACTCCACCCCCCTTGGCCGCCCCCCTAGAGATCCCATCTCTAGGGCCGGCGCCCACCCTGGGGGCCTATATAAAGGAGGGGGGAGGGAGGGCAGCCGCACCTGAAGTCTTGGCGCCTCCCTCTCCCCTGCTACACCTCTCCCTCTCGCAGAAGCTCGGCAAAGCTCTGCCGGAACCCTGCTGCATCCACCACCACGCCGTCGTGCTGTTGGATCTTCATCAACCTCTCCTTACCCCTTGCTGGATCAAGAAGGAGGAGACGTCATCCGCTCCGTACGTGTGTTGAACGCAGAGGTGCTGTCCGTTCGGCACTTGGTCATCGGTGATTTGGATCACGACGAGTACGACTCCCTCAACCCCGTTCTCTTGAACGCTTCCGCTCGCGATCTACAAAGGTATGTAGATGCACTCCTATCACTCGTTGCTAGATGAACTCATAGATGGATCTTGGTGAAACCGTAGGAATTTTTTTTATTTTCTGCAACGTTCCCTAACAGTGGCATCATGAGCTAGGTCTATGCGTAGTTCTCTATTGCAGGAGTAGAACACAAATTTGTTGTGGGCGTAGATGTTGTCAACTTTCTTGCCACTACTAGTCTTATTTTGCTTCAGCGGTATTGTGGGATGAAGCGGCCAGGACCGACCTTACACGTACGCTTACGTGAGACAGGTTCCACCGACTGACATGCACTAGTTGCATAAGGTGGCTAGCGGGTGTCTGTCTCTCCCACTTTAGTTGGAGCGGATTCGATGCAAAGGGTCCCTATGAAGGGTAAATAGAAGTTGACAAATCACGTTGTGGCTTTTTCATAGGTAAGAAAACGTTCTTGCTAGAACCCTATTGCAGCCACGTAAAAGATGCAACAACAATTAGAGGACGTCTAACTTGTTTTTGCAGCAATTGCTTTGTGATATGATATGGCCAAAAGATGTGATGAATGATGAATGATATATTGTGATGTATGAGATCATGTTCTTGTAATAGGAATCACGACTTGCATGTCGATGAGTATGACAACCGGTAGGAGCCATAGGAGTTGTCTTAATTATTGTATGACCTGCGTGTCAATAATTTAACGCCATGTAATTACTTTACTTTATTGCTAAACCGTTAGCCATAGTAGTAGAAGTAATAGTTGGCGAGCAACTTCATGGAGACATGATGATGGAGATCATGATGATGGAGATCATGGTGTCATGCCGGTGACGAAGATGATCATGGAGCCCCGAAGATGGAGATCAGAGGAGCTATATGATATTGGCCATATCATGTCACTACTATATAATTGCATGTGATGTTTATTATGTTTATGCATCTTGTTTACTTAGAACGACGGTAGTAAATAAGATGATCCCTTATAACAATTTCAAGAAAGTGTTCTCCCCTAAGTGCGCCGTTACTAAAGTTCATCGTTTCAAAGCACCACGTGATGATCGGGTGTGATAGATTCTTACGTTCACATACAACGGGTGTAAGACAATTTTACACATGCAAAAACACTTAGGGTTAACTTGACGAGCCTAGCATGTACAGACATGGCCTCGGAACACAGAGACCGAAAGGTCGAACATGAGTCGTATGGAAGATACGATCAACATGGAGATGTTCACTGATGATGACTAGTCCGTCTCACGTGATGATCGGACACGGCCTAGTCGACTCGGATCGTGTAACACTTAGATGACTAGAGGGATGTCTAATCTGAGTGGGAGTTTATTAAATAATTTGATTAGATGAACTTAATTATCATGAACTTAGTCTAAAACCTTTGCAAATATGTCTTGTAGATCAAATGGCCAACGCTCATGTCAACATGAACTTCAACACGTTCCTAGAGAAAACCAAGCTGAAAGATGATGGCAACAACTATACGGACTGGGTCCGGAACCTGAGGATCATCCTCATAGCTGCCAAGAAAGCATATGTCCTAGAAGGACCGCTAGGTGAAGCACCTATCCCAGAGAACCAAGACGTTATGAACGCTTGGCAGTCACGTGCTGATGATTACTCCCTCATTCAGTGCGGCATGCTTTACAGCTTAGAACCGGGGCTCCAAAATCGTTTTGAGCAACACGGAGCATATGAGATGTTCGAGGAGCTGAAAATGGTTTTCCAAGCTCATGCCCGGGTCGAGAGATATGAAGTCTCCGACAAGTTCTATAGTTGTAAGTGAAGGAAATATGCCCTAGAGGCAATAATAAAGTTATTATTTATTTCCTTATATCATGATAAATGTTTATTATTCATGCTAGAATTGTATTAACCGGAAACATAATACATGTGTGAATATATAGACAAACATAGTGTCACTAGTATGCCTCTACTTGACTAGCTCGTTTATCAAAGATGGTTATGTTTCCTAGCCATGGACAAAAGAGTTGTCATTTGATTAACGGGATCACATCATTAGGAGAATGATGTGATTGACTTGACCCATTCCGTTAGCTTAGCACTTGATTGTTTAGTATGTTGCTATTGCTTTCTTCATGACTTATACATGTTCCTGTAACTGTGAGATTATGCAACTCCTGTTTGCCGGAGGAACACTTTGGGTGCTATCAAACGTCACAACGTAACTGGGTGATTATAAAGGAGTACTACAGGTGTCTCCAAAGGTACATGTTGGGTTGGCGTATTTCGAGATTAGGTTTTGTCACTCCGATTGTCAGAGAGGTATCTCTGGGCCCTCTCGGTAATGCACATCACTATAAGCCTTGCAAGCAATGTGACTAATGAGTTAGTTGCGGGATGATGCATTATGTAACGAGTAAAGAGACTTGCCGGTAATGAGATTGAACTAGGTATTGAGATACCGACGATCGAATCTCGGGCAAGTAACATACCGATGACAAAGGGAACAAAGTATGTTGTTATGCGGTTTGACCGATAAAGATCTTCGTAGAATATGTAGGAGCCAATATGAGCATCCAGGTTCCGCTATTGGTTATTGACCGAGAATAGTTCTAGGTCATGTCTACATAGTTCTCGAACCCGTAGGGTCCGCACGCTTAAGGTTTCGATGACAGTTATATTATGAGTTTATGAGTTTTGATGTACCGAAAGAGTTCAGAGTCCCGGATGAGAATGGGGACATGACGAGGAGTCTCGAAATGGTCGAGACATAAAGATCGATATATTGGACGACTATATTCAGAGTTCGGAAAGGTTCCGAGTGATTCGGGTATTTTTCGGAGTGCCGGAGAGTTACGGGAATTCGCCGGGGAGTATATGGGCCTTATTGGGCCATACGGGAATAGAGGAGAGAGGCCGAAAGGAAGGAGGCGTGCAGCCCCCCTCTGGTCCGAATTGGACAAGGGGTGCGGCCCCCCTTTCCTTCCTCCTCTCCCCCTCTTTCCCCCTTCTCCTACTCCAACAAGGAAGGAGGGAGTCCTACTCCCGGTGGGAGTAGGACTCCCCTTGGCGCGCCCCTCCTAGGCCGGCCGCCCCCTCCCCCCTTGCTCCTTTATATACGGGGGCAGGGGGGCACCTCTAGGGACAACAACACAAGTTGATCTTCGTGATCGTTCCTTAGCCGTGTGCGGTGCCCCCTCCACCATATTCCACCTCGGTCATATCGTCGCGGAGTTTAGGCGAAGCCCTGCGCCGGTAGAACATCATCATCGTCACCACGCCGTCGTGCTGACGGAACTCATCCCCGACACTTTGCTGGATCGGAGTCCGGGGATCGTCATCCAGCTGAACGTGTGCTGAACTCGGAGGTGCCGTACGTTCGGTACTTGGATCGGTCGGATCGTGAAGACGTACGACTACATCAACCGCGTTGTTATAATGCTTCCGCTTACGGTCTACAAGGGTACGTGGACATTACTCTCCCCTCTCGTTGCTATGCATTACCATGATCTTGCGTGTGCGTAGGGAATTTTTTGAAATTACTACGTTCCCCAACAGTGGCATCCGAGCCTGGTTTTATGCGTAGATGTCAGATGCATGAGTAGAACACAAGTGAGCTGTGGGCGATACAAGTCATACTGCTTACCAGCATGTCATACTTTGGTTCGGCGGTATTGTGAGATGAAGCGGCCCGGACCGACATTACGCGTACGCTTACGCGAGACTGGTTTCACCGTTACGAGCACTCGTGCTTAAAGGTGGCTGGCGGGTGTCTGTCTCTCTCACTTTAGCTGAATCGAGTGTGGCTAAGCCCGGTCCTTGCGAAGGTTAAAACAACATTAACTTGACGAACTATCGTTGTGGTTTTGATGCGTAGGTAAGAACGGTTCTTGCTAAGCCCGTAGCAGGCACGTAAAACTTGCAACAACAAAGTAGAGGACGTCTAACTTGTTTTTGCAGGGCATGTTGTGATGTGATATGGTCAAGACGTGATGCTATATTTTATTGTATGAGATGATCATGTTTTGTAACCGAAGTTATCGGCAACTGGCAGGAGTCATATGGTTGTCGCTTTTATTGTATGAAATGCAAACGCCCTGTAATTGCTTTACTTTATCACTAAGCGGTAGCGATAGTCGTAGAAGCAATAGATGGCGTGAACGACAACAATGCTACGATGGAGATCAAGGTGTCGTGCCGGTGACGATGGTGATCACGACGGTGCTTCGGAGATGGAGATCACAAGCACAAGATGATGATGGCCATATCATATCACTTATATTGATTGCATGTGATGTTTATCCTTTATGCATCTTATCTTGCTTTGATTGACGGTAGCATTTTAAGATGATCTCTCACTAATTATCAAGAAGTGTTCTCCCTGAGTATGCACCGTTGCCAAAGTTTGTCGTGCCCAGACACCACGTGATGATCGGGTGTGATAAGCTCTACGTCCATCTACAATGGGTGCAAGCCAGTTTTGCACACGCGGAATACTCAGGTTAAACTTGACGAGCCTAGCATATGCAGATATGGCCTCGGAACACGGAGACCGAAAGGTCGAGCGTGAATCATATAGTAGATATGATCAACATAATGATGTTCACCATTGAAAGCTACTCCATTTCACGTGATGATCGGTTATGGTTTAGTTGATTTGGATCACGTGATCACTTAGAAGATTAGAGGGATGTCTTTCTAAGTGGGAGTTCTTAAGTAATATGATTAATTGAACTTTAATTTACCATGAACTTAGTCCTGGTAGTATTTTGCAAATTATGTTGTAGATCAATAGCTTGCGTTGTTGCTTTCATATGTTTATTTTGATATGTTCCTAGAGAAAATTGTGTTGAAAGATGTTAGTAGCAATGATGCGGATTGGATCCGTGATCCGAGGTTTGTCCTCATTGCTGCGCAGAAGAATTATGTCCTTAATGCACCGCTAGGTGACAGACCGATTGCAGGAGCAGATGCAGACGTTATGAACGTTTGGCTGGCTCAATATGATGACTACTTGACAGTTTAGTGCACCATGCTTAACGGCTTAGAATCGGGACTTCAAAGACGTTTTGAACGTCATGGACCATATGAGATGTTCCAGGAGTTGAAGTTAATATTTCCAGCAAATACCCGAGTTGAGAGATATGAAGCCTCCAACAAGTTCTATAGCTAAAAGATGGAGGAGCTCAACTAGTGAGCATGTGCTCAGATTGTCTGGATACTACAATCGCTTGAATCATGTGGGAGTTAATCTTCCAGATAAGATAGTGATTGACAGAATTCTCTAGTCACCACCACCAAGTTAGTAGAACTTCGTGATGAACTATAATGCAAGGGATGACGAAAACGATTCCCGAGCTCTTCGTGATGCTGAAATCGACGAAGGTAGAAATCAAGAAAGAGCATCAAGTGTTGATGATTGACAAGACCACTAGTTTCAAGAAAAGGGCAAAAGGAAAGAAAGGGAACTTCAAGCAGAATGGCAAGCAAGTTGTCACTCCCGCGAAGAAGCCCAAAGCTGGACCAAAGCCTGAAACTGAGTGATTATACTGCAAAGGAAATGGTCACTAGAAGCGAAAATGCCTTGAATATTTGGTGGATAATAAGGATGGCAAAGTGAACAAGGGTATATTTGATATACATGTTATTGATGTGTACCTGACTAGTGTTTATAGTAACCCCTGAGTATTTGATACTTGTTCGGTTGCTAAGATTAGTAACTCGAAACAGGAGTTACAGAATAAACAGAAACTAGTTGAGGGTGAAGTGACGATGTGTGTTGGAAGTGGTCCAAGATTGATATGATCATCATCGCACACTCCCTATACTTTCGGGATTAGTGTTGAACCTAAATAAATGTTATTTGGTGTTTGCATTGAGCATGAATATGATTTGATCATGCTTATTGCAATACGGTTATTCATTTAAAATCAGAGAATAATTGTTGTTCTGTTTAAATGAATAAAACCTTTGATGGTCATACACCCAATGAAAATAGTTTGTTGGATCTCGATCGTAGTCATACACATATTCATAATATTGATGCCAAAAGATGCAAAGTTAATAATGGTAGTGCAACTTATTTGTGGCACTGCCATTTGGGTCATATCGGTGTAAAGCGCATGAAGAAACTCCATAAAGATGGATTTTTGGAATCACTTGGTTATGAATCATTTGATGCTTGCGAACCGTGCCTTTTTGGCAAGATGACTAAAACTCCGTTCTCCGGAACAATGGAACAAGCTACTGACTTATTGGAAATAATACATACCGATGTATGCGATCCAATGAGTGTTGATGCTCGTGGCAAGTATCGTTATTTTCTGACCTTCACAAGATGATTTGAGCAGATATGGGTATATCTACTTGATGAAACATAAGTCTAAAATAATTGAAAGGTTCAAAGAATTTCAGATTGAAGTGGAAAAATCATCGTAACAAGAAAATAAAGTTTCTACGATCTGATTGCGGAGACGAATATTTGAGTTATGAGTTTGGTCTTCATTTGAAACAATGTGAAATAGTTTCGCAACTCACGCCATCTGGAACACCACAATGTAATGGTGTGTCCGAATGTCGTAATCGTACTTTACTAGATATGGTGCGATCTATGATGTCTCTTATCGATTTACCACTATCGTTTTAGGGGTTATGCATTAGAGACAGCTGCATTCACGTTTAATAGGGCACCATCTAAATCCGTTGAGACGATATCGTGGTTTAGCAGTAAACTTAAGCTGTCGTTTCTTAAAGCTTGGAGTTGCGATGCTTATATGAAAAAGGTTTTCAACCTGATAAGCTCGAACTCAAATCGGAGAAGTGCGTCTTCATAGAATACCCAAAGGTAACTATTGGGTACACCTTCTATCACAGATCCAAAGGCAAGTTATTCGTTGTTAAGATGGATCCTTTCTAGAGAAGAAGTTTCTCTCGAAAGAAGTGAGTGGGAGGAAAGTAGAACTTGATGAGGTAATTGTACCTTCTCCCTTATTGGAAAGTAGTTCATCACAGAAATCAGTTTCAGTGATTCCTACACCAATTAGTGAGGAAGTTAATGATGATGATCATGAAACTTCAGATCAAGTTGCTACCAAACCTCGTAGGTCTTCCAGAGTAAGACCCGCACCAGAGTGGTACGGTAATCATGTTCTGGAAGTCATGTTACTAGAACATAATGAACCTACGAACTATGAGGAAGTGACGATGAGCCCAGATTCCACGAAATGGCTTGAGGCCATAAAATCTGAGATATGATCCATGTATGAGAACAAAGTATGGACTTTGATTGACTTGTTCGATGATCAGCAAGCCATGTTAAATAAATGGATCTTCAAGAGGAAGACGGACACTGATAGTAGTATTACTATCTACTAAGCTCGACTTGTTGTGAAATGTTTTCAACAAAGTTCAACGTGTTGAATATGATGAGATTTTCTCACTCGTATCGAAGCTTAAGTGTCTGAATCATGTTAGCAATTGCCACATTTTATGAGATCTGGCAAATGGATGTCAAAACTGCATTCCTTAATGGATTTATTAAAGAAAGAGTTGTATATGATGCAACCAGAAAGTTTTTTGTCAATCCTAAAGATGCTAACAAAGTGTGCAAGCTCCAGCAATCCATCAATGGACTGGTGCAAGCATCTCGAAGTTGGAATATACGCTTTGATGAGTTGATCAAAGCATATGGTTTTATACAGACTTTTGGAAATACCTGTATTTACAAGAAAGTGAGTGGGAGCACTACAACATTTCTGATAAGTATATGTGAATGACAAATTATTAATTGGAAATGATGTAGAATTTTCTGGAAAGCATAAAGGAGTGTTTGAAAGAAGTTTTTCAAAGAAAGACCTCGATGAAGCTGCTTACACATTGAGCATCAAGATCTATATAGATAGATCAAGACGCTTGATAAGTTTTTCAATGAGTACATACCTTGATAATTTTTTTGAAGTAGTTCAAAATGGAACAGTCAAAGAAAACGTTCTTGCCTGTGTTGCAAGGTGTGAAGTTGAGTAAGACTCAAAACCTGACTATAGCAGAAAATAGAAAGAGAATGAAAAGTCATTCCCTATGCCTCAGTCATAGGTTCTATAAAGTATGCTATGCTGTGAACCAGACCTATTGTATACCTTGTTCTATGTTTGGCAAAGGAATACAATTTTGATCTAATAGTAGATCACTGGACAACGGTCAAGAATATCCTTAGTGAGGACCAAGGAAATACTTCTCGATCATGGAGGTGATAAAAGAGCCCGTCGTAAAAAGTTACATCGGTGCAAGCTTTTACACCGATCCAGATGACTCTAAATCTCAATCTGGATACATATTGAAAGTGGGAGCAATTAGCTAGAGTAGCTCCATGCAGAGCATTGTAGACATAGAATATTTGCAAAATACATACGGCTCTGAATGTGACAGAGCCGTTGACTAAGCCTCTCTCACAAGCAAAACATGATCATACCTTAGTACTCTTTGGGTGTTAATCACATAGCGATGTGAACTAGATTATTGACTCTAGTAAACCCTTTGGGTGTTGGTCACATGACGATGTGAACTATGGGTGTTAATCACATACAGATGCGAATATTGGTGTTGAATCACATGATGATGTGAACTAGATTATTGACTCTAGTGCAAGTGGGAGACTGAAGGAAATATGCCCTAGAGGCAATAATAAAGTTATTATTTATTTCCTTATATCATGATAAATGTTTATTATTCATGCTAGAATTGTATTAACCGGAAACATAATACATGTGTCAATATATAGACAAACATAATGTCACTAGTATGCCTCTACTTGACTAGCTCGTTTATCGAAGATGGTTATGTTTCCTAGCCATGGACAAAATAGTTGTCATTTGATTAACGGGATCACATCATTAGGAGAATGATGTGATTGACTTGACCCATTCCGTTAGCTTAGCACTTGATCGTTTAGTATGTTGCTATTGCTTTCTTCATGACTTATACATGTTCCTATAACTATGAGATTATGCAACTCCCGTTTGCCGGAGGAACACTTTGGGTGCTACCAAACGTCACAACGTAACTGGGTGATTATAAAGGAGTACTACAGGTGTCTCCAAAGGTACATGTTGGGTTGGCGTATTTCGAGATTAGGTTTTGTCACTCCGATTGTCGGAGAGGTATCTCGGGCCCTCTCGGTAATGCACATCACTATAAGCCTTGCAAGTATTGTGACTAATGAGTTAGTTGCGGGATGATGCATTATGTAACGAGTAAAGAGACTTGCCGGTAACAAGATTGAACTAGGTATTGAGATACCGACGATCGAATCTCGGGCAAGTAACATACCGATGAGGAAGGGAACAAAGTATGTTGTTATGCGGTTTGACCGATAAAGATCTTCGTAGAATATGTAGGAGCCAATATGAGCATCTAGGTTCCGCTATTGGTTATTGACCGAGAATAGTTCTAGGTCATGTCTACATAGTTCTCGAATCCGTAGGGTCCGCACACTTAAGGTTTCGATGACAGTTATATTATGAGTTTATGAGTTTTGATGTACCGAAAGAGTTCGGAGTCCCGGATGAGAATGGGGACATGACGAGGAGTCTCGAAATAGTTGAGACATAAAGATCGATATATTGGACGACTATATTCGGAGTTCGGAAAGGTTCCGAGTGATTCGGGTATTTTTCGGAGTGCCGGAGAGTTACGGGAATTCGCCGGGGAGTATATGGGCCTTATTGGGCCATACGGGAATAGAGGAGAGAGGCCGAAAGGAAGGAGGCGTGCAGCCCCCCTCTGGTCCGAATTGGACAAGGGGTGCGGCCCCCCTTTCCTTCCTCCTCTCCCCCTCTTTCCCCCTTCTCCTACTCCAACAAGGAAGGAGGGAGTCCTACTCCCGGTGGGAGTAGGACTCCCCTTGGCGCGCCCCTCCTAGGCCGGCCGCCCCCTCCCCCCTTGCTCCTTTATATACGGGGGCAGGGGGGCACCTCTAGGGACAACAACACAAGTTGATCTACGTGATCATTCCTTAGCCGTGTGCGGTGCCCCCCTCCACCATATTCCACCTCGGTCATATCGTCGCGGAGTTTAGGCGAAGCCCTGCGCCGGTAGAACATCATCATCATCACCACGCCGTCGTGCTGACGGAACTCATCCCCGACACTTTGCTGGATCGGAGTCCGGGGATCGTCATCCAGCTGAACATGTGCTAAACTCGGAGGTGCCGTATGTTCGGTACTTGGATCGGTCGGATCGTGAAGACATACGACTACATCAACCACGTTGTTATAATGCTTCCGCTTACGGTCTACGAGGGTACGTGGACATTACTCTCCCCTCTCGTTGCTATGCATCACCATGATCTTGCATGTGCGTAGGAATTTTTTTGAAATTACTACATTCCCCAACAGTAAGATGGAGGAAAATAGTTCTGTCAGTGAGCACATACTCAAAATGTCTGGGTTGAACAACCGCCTGTCCCAGCTGGACATTAACCTCCCGGACGAGGCGGTCATTGACAGAATCCTTCAGTCGCTCCCACCAAGCTACAAGAGCTTTGTGATGAACTACAATATGCAGGGGATGGTGAAAACTATTCCTGAAGTATTTTCAATGCTGAAGTCAGCAGAGGTAGAAATCAAGAAAGAACATCAAGTGTTGATGGTCAATAAAACCACTAAGTTCAAGAAGGGCAAGGGTAAGAAGAACTTCAAGAAGGACAGCAAGGATGTTGCCGCGCCCGGTAAACCAGTTGCCGGGAAGAAGTCAAAGAATGGACCCAAGCCTGAGACTGAGTGCTTTTATTGCAAAGGGAAGGGTCATTGGAAGCAGAACTGCCCCAAATACTTAGCGGACAAGAAGGCCGGCAACACTAAAGGTATATGTGATATACATGTAATTGATGTGTACCTTACCAGTAATCGTAGTAACTCCTAGGTATTTGATACCGGTGCCATTGCTCATATTTGTAACTCACAGCAGGAGCTGCGGAATAAGCGGAGACTGGCGAAGGACGAGGTGACGATGCACGTCGGGAATGGTTTCAAGGTCGATGTGATCGCCGTCGGCATGCTACCTCTACATTTACCTACGGGATTAGTTTTAAACCTCAATAATTGTTATTTAGTGCCAAGTTTGAGCATGAACATTGTATCTGGATCTCGTTTGATACGAGATGGCTACTCATTTAAATCCGAGAATAATGGTTTTTCTATTTATATGAGAGATATGTTTTATGGTCATGCCCCGATGGTCAATGGTTTATTCTTAATGAATCTCGAACGTAATGTTACACATATTCATAGTGTGAATACCAAAAGATGTAAAGTTGATAACAATAGTCCCACATACTTGTGGCACTGCCGCCTTGGTCACATTGGTGTCAAGCGCATGAAGAAGCTCCATGCTGATGGACTTTTAGAGTCTCTCGGTTATGAATCATTTGACACATGCGAACCATTCCTCATGGGCAAAAGACCAAGACTCCGTTCTCCGGAACAATGGAGCGAGCAACCAACTTATTGGAAATCATACATACCGATGTGTGCGGTCCAATGAGCGTTGAGGCTCGTGGAGGATATCGTTATGTTCTCACTCTCACTGATGACTTGAGTAGATATGGGTATGTCTACTTGATGAAACACAAGTCTGAGACCTTTGAAAAGTTCAAGGAATTTCAGAATGAGGTAGAGAATCAACGTGACCGAAATATAAAGTTCCTACGATCAGATCGTGGAGGAGAATATTTAAGTCACGAATTTGGTACGCACTTAAGGAAATGTGGAATCGTTTCACAACTCACGCCGCCTGGAACACCTCAGCGTAACGGTGTGTCCGAACGTCGTAATCGCACTCTATTGGATATGGTGCGGTATATGATGTCTCTTACCGATTTACCGCTATCATTTTGGGGATACGCTCTAGAGACAGCTACATTCACTTTAAATAGAGCTTCGTCTAAATCCGTTGAGACGACACCATATGAATTATGGTTTGGGAAGAAACCTAAGCTGTCGTTTCTAAAAGTTTGGGGATGCGATGCTTATGTCAAGAAACTTCAACCTGAAAAGCTCGAACCCAAGTCGAAAAAATGCGTCTTCATAGGATACCCTAAGGAAACCATTGGGTATACCTTCTACTTAAGATCCAAGGGCAAGATCTTTGTTGCCAAGAACGGATCCTTTCTGGAAAAGAGTTTCTCTCGAAAGGATTAAGTGCGATGAAAGTAGAACTCGATGAAGTACTACCTCTTGAACCGGAAAGTAGTGCAGCTCAGGAAAATGTTCTTGTGGTGCCTACACCAACTGGAGAGGAAATTAATGATGATGATCAAGGTACTTCGGATCAAGTTGCTACTGAACTTCGTAGGTCCACAAGGACACGTTCCACACCAGAGTGGTATGGCAATCGTGTCCTGGAAATCATGTTGTTAGACAATGGTGAACCTTCAAACTATGAAGAAGTGATGGCGGGCCCAGATTCCAACAAATGGCTTGAAGCCATGCAATCCGAGATAGAATCCATGCATGAAAACAAAGTATGGACTTTGACAGACTTGCCCGATGATCGGCGAGCGATAGAAAACAAATGGATCTTTAAGAAGAAGACGGACGCGGATGGTAATGTTACCATATATAAAGCTCGACTTGTCGCTAAGGGTTATCGGCAAGTTCAAGGGGTTAACTACGATGAGACTTTCTCTCCCATAGCGAAGCTGAAGTCCATCCGAATCATGTTAGCAATTGCCGCATACTATGATTATGAGATATGGCAGATGGACGTCAAAACGGCATTCCTTAACGGACATCTTAAGGAAGAACTGTATATGATGCAGCCGGAGGGTTTTGTCGATCCTAAGAATGCTAACAAGGTATGCAAGATCCAGCGATCCATTTATGGGCTGGTGCAAGCATCTCGGAGTTGGAACATTCGCTTTGATGAGATGATCAAAGCGTTTGAGTTTATGCAGACTTATGGAGAAGCCTGCGTTTACATGAAAGTGAGTGGGAGCTCTGTAGCATTTCTCATATTATATTTAGATGACATACTATTGATGGGAAATGATATAGAACTTTTGGACAACATTAACGCCTACTTGAATAAGTGTTTTTCAATGAAGGACCTTGGAGAAGCTGCTTACATATTAGGCATCAAGATCTATAGGGATAGATCAAGACGCCTCATAGGTCTTTCACAAAGCACATACCTTGATAAGATTTTGAAGAAGTTCAAAATGGATCAGTCCAAGAAAGGGTTCTTGCCCGTATTGCAAGGTGTGAGATTGGGCTCGGCTCAATGCCCGACCACGACAAAAGATAAAGAAGAGATGAGTGTCATCCCCTATGCTTCAGCCATAGGATCTATTATGTATGCCATGCTGTGTACCAGACCTGATGTAAACCTTGCTGTAAGTTTGGTAGGAAGGTACCAAAGTAATCCCGGCAAGGAACATTGGACAGCGGTCAAGAATATCCTGAAGTACCTGAAAAGGACAAAGGACATGTTTCTTGTTTATGAAGGTGACGAAGAGCTCGCCGTAAAGGGTTACGTCGATGCTAGCTTCAACACAGATCTGGATGACTCTAAGTCACAAACCGGATATGTGTATATGTTTAATGGTGGAGCAGTAAGCTGGTGCAGCTACAAGCAGAGCGTCGTGGCGGGATCTACATGTGAAGCGGAGTACATGGTGGCCTCGGAGGCAGCGCATGAAGCAATTTGGGTGAAGGAGTTCATCACCGACCTAGGAGTCATACCCAATGCATCGGAGACGATCAAACTCTTCTGTGACAACACTGGAGCTATTGCCCTTGCCAAGGAGCCCAGGTTTCACAAGAAGACCAGGCACATCAAGCGTCGTTTCAACTCCATCCGTGAAAATGTTCAAGATGGAGACATAGATATTTGCAAAGTACATACGTATCTGAATGTCACAGATCCGTTGACTAAACCTCTTTCGCGAGCAAAACATGATCAACACCAGAACTCTATGGGTGTACGATTCATCACAATGTAACTAGATTATTGACTCTAGTGCAAGTGGGAGACTGTTGGAAATATGCCCTAGAGGCAATAATAAAGGATTATTATTATATTTCCTTGTTCATGATAATTGTCTTTATTCATGCTATAATTGTATTATCCGGAAATCGTAATACACGTGTGAATACATAGACCATAATATGTCCCTAGTAAGCCTCTATTGACTAGCTCGTTGATCAACAGATAGTCATGGTTTCCTGACTGTGGACATAATATGTCGTTGATAACGGGATCACATCATTAGGAGAATGATGTGATGGACAAGACCCAATCCTAAAGCATAGCACAAGATCATGTAGTTCGTTTTGCTAGAGCTTTTCCAATGTCAAGTATCCTTTCCTTAGACCATGAGATCCTGTAACTCCCGGATACCGTAGGATTGCTTTGGGTGTACCAAACATCACAACGTAACTGGGTGACTATAAAGGTGCACTACAGGTATCTCCAAAAGTGTCTGTTGGGTTGACACGGATCGAGACTGGGATTTGTCACTCCGTATGACGGAGAGGTATCTCTGGGCCCACTCGGTAATGCATCATCATAATGAGCTCAAAGTGACCAAGTTTTTGGTCACGGGATCATGCATTACGGTACGAGTAAAGTGACTTGCCGGTAACAAGACTGAACGAGGTATTGGGATACCGATGATCGAGTCTCGGGCAAGTAACGTACCGATTGACAAAGGGAATTGTATACGGGCTTGATTGAATCCTCGACATCATGGTTCATCTGATGAGATCATCGAGGAGCATGTGGGAGCCAACATGGGTATCCAGATCCCGCTGTTGGTTATTGACCGGAGAACCGGCTCGGTCATGTCTACGTGTCTCCCGAACCCGTAGGGTCTACACACTTAAGGTTCGGTGATGCTAGGGTTGTATGAATATGAGTATGCAGCAAACCGAAAGTTGTTCAGAGTCCCGGATGAGATCCCGGACGTCACAAGGAGTTCCGGAATGGTCCGGAGGTAAAGAATTATATATAGGAAGTGCAGTTTCAGCCATCGGGAGAGTTTCGGGGGTCACCGGTATTGTACCGGGACCACCGGAAGGGTCCCGAGGGTCCACCGGGTGGGGCCACCTATCCCGGAGGGCCCCATGGGCTGAAGTGGGAGGGGACCAGCCCCTGGTGGGCTGGTGCGCCCCCCTGGGCCCCCCTCTGCGCCTAGGGTTGGGAACCCTAGGGGAGGGGGCGCCTCCACTTGCCTTGGGGGGCACTCCACCCACCTTGGCCGGCGCCCCCCTAGAGATCCCATCTCTAGGGCCGGCGCCCCCCTGGGGGCCTATATAAAGGAGGGGGGAGGGAGTGCAGCCGCACCTGAAGTCTTGGCGCCTCCCTCTCCCCTGCTACACCTCTCCCTCTCGCAGAAGCTCGGCGAAGCTCTGCCGGAACCCTGCTGCATCCACCACCACGCCGTCGTGATGCTGGATCTTCATCAACCTCTCCTTCCCCCTTGCTGGATCAAGAAGGAGGAGACGTCATCCGCTCCATACGTGTGTTGAACGCGGAGGTGCTGTCCGTTCGGCACTTGGTCATCGGTGATCTGGATCACGACGAGTACGACTCCCTCAACCCCGTTCTCTTGAACGCTTCCGCTCGAGATCTACAAAGGTATGTAGATGCACTCCTATCACTCATTGCTAGATGAACTCATAGATGGATCTTGGTGAAACCGTAGGAAAATTTTTATTTTCTTCAACGTTCCCCAACATGGTCTACCGGAACAGAGCTCACCGAGAAGGCCATGACAGAGATGTGCCCACCAGTATCCGAGTTCATGTCTCAGGACCAGAGTGTTTTAGCAAAGCCATCAGAGTCGCGGTGATCCCTCCCAACTTTAGGTTAGCGACTGGGGTGAGTAAGTTCACTGGTGAGTCCAAGCCCGATACTTGGCTTGAAGACTACCGAGTGGTTGTTCAGATTGGCGGTGGTAATGATGAGGTGGCCATGAAACACTTACCGCTTATGTTGGAGGGCTCGGCCAGAGCCTGGCTGAATCAGTTGGCACCTAGCAGCATTTACACTTGGGAAGATCTTGCCCGAGTGTTTGTTAGGACATTTGAAGGAATGTGCAAACGACCTACAGGTTTGACAGAGCTGCAGGTTTGCGTACAAAAGTCGAATGAAACCCTGAGGGATTACATCCAGAGGTGGATCACATTGCATCATACGGTGGAGAACGTATCTGATCACCAAGCAGTATGTGCCTTCAAGGAAGGCGTTAAGAACAGAGAGTTAAGTTTGAAGTTTGGTCGGACCGGAGACATGGCCCTGAGTCGAATGATGGAGATTGCCACCAAATATGCCAATGGTGAAGAAGAGGATCGACTCCGGAGTGGCAAGTACAAGCCGGGCCAGTCGAAAAAAGGAAACTCCAGTCGGAAGTAGAAGCGGAAAGCCGAGCCAGCTGCTCCTGGAGAAGCCTTGGCCGTGACTCAGGGCAAGTTTAAAGGGAAGCCCAAAGGATCTTGGAACCCCAAGAAGGTGAAGGATAAGGAAGGAAACGACGTGATGGATTTGCCATGCCACATCACACGAAGAAATATGAAGAGGGTAACTTCATTTACCCGAAACATACCACTCGCCAGTCGCGGCTCTTAATCCAGCAGTTTCAAGGGAAATAGCCCAAGGATAAAGAAAAGGAGTCGGACAAGATTGAGGACAAAGAGGACAGTGATGGAGGATACCCCCATGTCAATTCCACCCTGATGATTTTTGCTGATGTTGAGAGCAAAAGTCGATTGAAAGTTATCAACCGGGAAGTGAATATGGTTGCTCCGGCGACACCCAGTTATCTGAAATGGTCTCAGACTGCCATCACATTCGACCAGTCTGATCATCCGACACACATAGCCACCCCTGGGAGGCAAGCTTTGGTGGTCGATCCAGTCATCGAAGGCACTCGACTGACTAAGGTTCTGATGGACGGTGGCAGCGGACTGAATATATTGTATGTGGAGACGCTGAAGGGAATGGGCATTCCGATGTCCAGACTCAGTTCTAGCAACATGAGTTTCCATGGAGTCATTCCTGGGAAGAAGGCTGAGCCACTCGGCCAAATTGCTCTTGATGTGGTTTTCGGCGATTCAAAGCATTTCCGCAAAGAAAGGTTAACATTTGAAGTTGTGGATTTCCAGAGTGCTTATCACACCATTTTAGGCAGGCCAGCTTATGCATGATTCATGGCCCGACCATGTTACGTGTACCTCAAATTGAAGATGCCTGGTCCCAAAGGTGCGATCACCACCACTGGCAATCAGAAAAAGGCAGAAGAGTGCTTTCAGAAGGGCTCGAGGATTGCCGATGCTCAGATAACGGTAGTAGAGCTGCAAGAATACCATAAAAATGCAGATCCGAGTGATTTTTTGCGGGCCAAGAAGCCCGCCACGGAGTCAACGTTCCAGTCGTCCGGTGAAACGAAGCCCGTTCACATTCACCCGGCCGACCCCAGTGCTGCTCCGACTCATATCTCCACAACACTCGACTCTAAATAGGAAGAAGCGCTCATCCAGTTCCTCCGTGAGAACTGGGACATCTTTGCATGGAAGCCTGCTGACATGCTGAGTGTTCCCAGGGGGCTGGCTGAGCATCGTTTACGAGTCGACTCAAAAGCGAAACCTGTCAAAGAACATCTTCGATTGTCCGCTATTCAGAAGAGAAAGGCCATTGGCGAGGAGGTGGCTCGGCTCCTGGCAGCAGAGTTTATCCGAGAGATTTACCACTCCGAGTGGCTCGCCAATGTTGTCATGGTCCCCAAGAAGGACAAGTCACTTCGCATGTGCATTGATTTCAAACATATCAATCGGGCCTACCCGAAAGATCATTTTCCTCTCCCCCGCATCGACCAAATAGTTGACTCGACTGCGGGATGTGAGCGCCTGTCTTTTTAGACACCTATTCTGGTTATCATTAGATCCATTTGTATGGACCCGACGAGATCAAAACAACTTTTATCACCCCATTCGGATGCTTCTGCTATGTCACCATGCCATTCGGCCTCAAGAATGCCGGAGCCACGTTCATGAGGATGATTCAGAAGTGTTTACTCACTCAAATCAGTCGGAACATGGAAGCATACATGGATGATATTGTGGTCAAATCACGGAAGGGTTCCGACCTGTTGACTGACCTCGCTGAAACATTTGCCAATCTCAGGAGGTATGATATCAAGCTTAATCCATCAAAGTGCACATTCGGAGTTCCTGGTGGAAAGTTACTTGGTTTTCTCGTTTCCGAACGAGGAATCGACGCCAACCCAGAAAAAGTTGGCACTATACTCTGAATGAAACGTCCCGTGCGTGTGCACAATGTCCAGAAACTTACTGGATGCTTGGTCGCGTTAAGTCGATTCATCTCTCGCCTCGGTGAAAAGGCATTGCCTCTTTACCGACTAATGAAGAAGTTAGACACGTTCGAGTGGACTCCAGAAGCTGATGCAACGTTTGCAGAACTAAAAGCTCTGCTCTCCACCCAGTCGGTGCTTGCTGCTCCAATCAGCAAAGAGTCTCTGTTGCTTTACATTGCAGCCATAGGACAAGTCGTCAGTACAGTACTTACGGTCGAGCGGGAATAAGAAGGAAAAGCCTTCAAAGTTCAGCGCTCAGTATATTATCTTTCCAAAGTATTGACCCCATCGAAGCAAAGATACCCTCATTATCAGAAGCTTGTATATGGGATTTACATGACCACGAAGAAGGTTGCTCACTATTTCTCTGATCATTCCATTATAGTCATCAGCGACGCCCCATTGTCAGAGATTTTGCACAACAGATATGCAACTGGTCGAGTGGCAAAGTGGGCGATTGAACTCCTTCCCCTTGATATCAAGTTTGAGGCAAAGAAAGCCATTAAGTCCCAAGCAGTAGCAGATTTCATCGCCGAGTGGATTGAACAACAACTGCCGACTCAAGTTCACTCGGAGCACTGGACCATGTTCTTTGACGGTTCTAAGATGTTGAATGGTTCCGGTGCTGGGGTAGTATTGGTTTCCCCCCGAGGAGATAAGCTCAGTTATGTGCTCCAGATCCACTTTGATTCCTCCAACAATGAAGCAGAATACGAAGCACTTTTGTATGGGTTACGATGGCCATTTCACTCGGCGTCCGTCGCCTTATGGTTTATGGCAATTCAGATTTGGTGGTCAATCAGGTGATGAAGGAGTGGGACGTTAGAATCCCAGCCATGACATGGTTACTGTAATGCGGTAATAAAGCTGGAGAAGAAATTTGAAGGGTTAGAGCTCCATCATATACCCCGACTGAAGAATCAAGCGGCTGATGATTTGGCAAAGATAGGTTCCAAGAGAGAAGCCATTCCCAGTGATGTGTTCTTGGAACATATCCATACTTCATCAGTTTGGGAAGATCCTTTTACCGAAGAAGCTCCGCAGCCAAAAAGTGTCACAGATCCGACTGAAGTAGAAGTTCCAGTGGTGGTCGACCTGATTATGGAAGCATTGGTCATCACTCCCGACTGGACAGTGCCGTACATCGCGTATATCTTAAGGAAAGAGCTCCCAGAGGATGAAGAAGAGGCTCGACAGATCGTCCGCCGATCCAAAGCCTTTACCGTGATAAAGGGACAGTTGTACAGAGAAAGCGTGACTGGAGTCGGTCAGAAATGTATAACGCCAGAAGAAGGTCGGATAATCCTTGACGATATCCACTCGGGGACCTGTGGCCGTCATGCGTCTTCTCGGACCATTGTGGCTAAAGCATACCGAGCGGGATTTTACTGGCCAAGAGCAAATGAAATGGCAAAGGGGATAGTTGACAAGTGTGAAGGATGTCAATTTTACTCCAATATGTCACACAAGCCCGCCTCAGCCTTGAAGACCATCCCACTCGTCTGGCCTTTCGCTGTATGGGGATTGGATATGGTTGGACCACTAAGAACAGGCAGAAGCGGCTTCACCCATGTGTTGGTGGCAGTCGACAAGTTCACTAAGTGGATTGAAGCTAAACCCATTAAGAATCTTGATGCCGACACTGCTGTCAGCTTCATCAGGGAGTTGATATTCAGATATGGAGTTCCCCATAGCATTATCACTGATAATGGGTCGAACTTCGATTCCGAGGAATTCAGAGCCTTCTGCATGTCTCAGGGCACATGAGTCAACTATGCTTTAGCCGCTCACCCCCAGTCGAATGGACAGGCAGAACGAGCAAATGGTTTAATTCTCCAAGGGCTGAAACCCTGACTGATGCGCGATCTCAAGCACGCAGCTGGTGCATGGGTCGACAAACTTCTGTCAGTACTTTGGGGATTAAGGACCACACCTAATCGGTCGACTGGGAGAACTCCGTTCTTCTTGGTCTACGGAGCTGAAGCAGTCTTGCCGAGTGACCTGCTTCACAGTGCACCTCGAGTCGAACTCTACATTGAAGCTGAAGCAGAGCAAGCCCGACAGGATGCAGTCGACCTTCTAGAAGAAGAAAGAGAGATGGCCTTGATCCGATCGACCATTTATCAGCAGGACTTGCTTCGCTTCCATGCCAAAAACGTGAAGACTCGAGCCTTCCAAGAGGGAGACTTGGTTCTCCGAGTGGATCAGCAGAAGCCACACAAGCTTGCTCCTACTTGGGAAGGTCCCTTCATCGTCACCAAGGTTCTCCATAATGGGGCGTACCGCCTTTACAATGTCGAGCACCAGATTGACGAGCCCCGAGCTTGGAACGCGGAGCTGCTCCTCCCCTTTTATACTTAAGTATTCACTCGGATGAGTTGTAATAAAAGTACTTCTGTAGTTTATTTATCAAAGACAAGAGTGTTATAATTTTCCCAGTGATTGTTGTTACCTTTGTTCACATAAAGCAGTCCCCCAGTGGGTGGCTTAGCTGCGAATCCGTTTCGCCTAAGTTTGTAAAAAAATCCTTGCCGAGTGGTGAGCCAGCCTCCCACTCGGGGGCTTAGCTGCGAATCCGTTTCGCCTAAGTTTAACAAAAACCTACCGAGTGGTGAGCCAGCCACCCACTCGAGGGCTTAGCTGCAGTCCAAGTACTCGCCTAAGTTTAAACAAAATCCTACCAAGTGGTGAGCCAGCCTCCCACTCGGGGGCTTAGCTGCAGTCCAAGTACTCGCCTAAGTTTAAACAAAATCCTACCGAGTGGTGAGCCACCCTCCCACTCAGGGGCTTAGCTGCAGTCCAAGTACTCGCCTAAGTTTAAACAAAATCCTACTGAGTGGTGAGCCAGCCTCCCACTCGGGGGCTTAGCTGTAGTCCAAGTACTCGCCTAAGTTTAAACAAAATCCTACCGAGTGGTGAGCTAGTCTCCCACTTGGGGGCTTAGCTGCAGTCCAAGTACTCGCCTAAGTTTAAACAAAATCCTGCCGAGTGGTGAGCCAACCTTCCACTCGGGGGCTTAGCTGTAGCCTAGTGCTCGCCTAAGTATAAATACAATGTGCGCTCCGCAAGGAGGACGAGGTGCAGGTCGACTGCTACCTTCTCCTTCCGAGCTACACCACAAATACAACATGCGCTTCGCAAAGGGGACGAGGTGCAGGTCGACTGCTACCTTCTCCTTCCGAGCTACGCCACAAATACAACATGCGCTCCGCAAGGGGGACGAGGTGCAGGTCGACTGCTACCTTCTCCTACTGAGCCACGCCACAAATACAACGTGCGCTCCGCAAGGAGGACGAAGCGCAGGTCGACTGCTACCTTCTCCTTCCGAGCTACGCTACAAATATAATGTGCGACCCGCAAGGAGGACGAGGCGCAGGTCGACTGTTACCTTCTCCTTCAGAGGTACGCCACAAAAATCCTACCGAGTGGAGAGCAAACCTCCCACTCGGGGGCTTAGCTGCAGCCCAGTGCTCGCCTAAGTTTTTGAAATCCCGCCGAGTGGAGAGCAAACCTCCCACTCGGGGGCTTAGCTGCAGCCCAGTGCTCGCCTAAGTTTTTGAAAATCCTACCGAGTGGAGAGCAAACCTCCCATTCGGGGGCTTAGCTACAGCCCTATGCTCGCCTAAGTTTTTGAAAATCCTACCGAGTGGAGAAGCAAACCTCCCACTCGGGGGCTTAGCT
>NC_041383.1:771027551-771066474 GCF_002162155.2 Triticum dicoccoides | reverse complement strand
AGCTGTAGCCCAGTGCTCGCCTAAGATTTTGAAAATCCTACCGAGTGGAGAGCAAACCTCCCACTCGGAGGCTCAGCTGCAGCCCAGTGCTCGCCTAAGTTTTTGAAAATCCTACCGAGTGGTGAGCTAGCTTCCCACTCGGGGGCTTAGCTGCAGTCCAAGTACTCGCCTAAGTTTAAACAAAATCCTACTGAGTGGTGAGCCAGTCTCCCACTCGGGGGCTTAGCTGCAGTCCAAGTACTCACCTAAGTTTAAACAAAATCCTGCCGAGTGGTGAGCCAGCCTTCCACTCGGGGGCTTAGCTGCAGCCTAGTGCTCGCCTAAGTATAAATACAATGTGCGCTCCGCAAGGAGGACGAGGTGCAGGTCGACTGCTACCTTCTCCTTCCGAGGTACGCCACAAATACAACGTGCGCTCTGCAAGGGGGACGAGGTGCAGGTCGACTGCTACCTTCTCCTTCCGAGCTATGGCACAAATACAATGTGCGCTCCGCAAGGGGGACGAGGTGCAGGTCGACTGCTACCTTCTTCTTCTGAGCCACGCCACAAATACAACGTGCGCTCCGCAAGGAGGACGAAGCGCAGGTCGACTGCTACCTTCTCCTTTCGAGCTACACCACAAATACAATGTGCGACCCGCAAGGAGGACGAGGCGCAGGTCGACTGTTACCTTCTCCTTTAGAGGTACGCCACAAAAATCCTACCGAGTGGAGAGCAAACCTCCCACTCGGGGGCTTAGCTGCAGCCCAGTGCTTGCCTAAGTGTTTGAAAATCCTGCCGAGTGGAGAGCAAACCTCCCACTCGGGGGCTTAGCTGCAGCCCAGTGCTCGCCTAAGTTTTTGAAAATCCTACCGAGTGGAGAGCAAACCTCCCATTCGTGGGCTTAGCTGCAACCCTGTGCTCGCCTAAGTTTTTGAAAATCCTACCGAGTGGAGAAGCAAACCTCCCACTCGGGGGCTTAGCTGCAGCCCAGTGCTCGCCTAAGTTTTTGAAAATCCTACCGAGTGGAGAGCAAACCTCCCACTCAGGGGCTTAGCTGCAGCCCAGTGCTCGGCTAAGATTTTGAAAATCCTACCGAGTGGAGAGCAAACCTCCCACTCGGAGGCTCACCTTCAGCCCAGTGCTCGCCTAAGTTTTTGAAAATCCTACCGAGTGGAGATCAAACCTCCCACTCGGGGGCTTAGCTGCAGCCCATTGCTCGCCTAAGTATGACGACCTCATCAGAGCCAGCATCTTCTTCACCCTCGTCGCCGTCCGACTCCCACTCCTCCTGACTTTCACCTCCACTCCCTTCTTCTTCTTCGGTCCGTTCTTGCGCCCCGTTGGGCATCGAGTACATCTCAGTAGTGATCTGGAAGACAACAAACAAGGCAAAAGTCAGTCGACCGAACTGCAGCAAAACAGAATGAAGGAAACAGAGTCACAGTCAGAGAAATGTGGTCAGACCTTGTCTGGTTCGTATGACTGGTCGAGTGGTGGGATCCTCCTGGCTCCACGGGGATTATCTTTGTTCCCTGTGATGGCAGTCATCCACCTCTCCAGAGTGGCATCGTCGACCTCCTCCGGGTGGACCCGAGTGGTGTATTCAGTACCAGAGTACAACCACATCGGATGGCCCTGATATTGAAGTGGCTGAATGCACCGTCGAAGGAAAACCTCCAGAAGATCCATGCCAGTCACTCCGTCGCGAATGAGCTGGACTACGCGCTCCACCAACATCCTAACCCGAGCCTTCTCCTCTGGAAGCACCTTCAGAGAGGATTTGCAAAGTTCACTCAGTCCATGGAGAACGGGGGGAGGCCAGTCGACTGCCCTGGCATCGACTGGTCTTGGCAGTAGAACCAGGTCGACTGCCACCCTCGAACTGACTCAGGAAGGGTCATGACTGGAAAGGCACTCTTACTCCTCATCTGAATCCCAAGACCCCCCACACATCTAGATTACTTGGGTTTTCTCGTCACTCGGGCTAGCCTTTTTCACCGTCTGAGAGCGACATGTGAAAATGTGTTTGAAAAGGCCCCAATGCGGCCGACAACCCAAGAAGTTTTCGCACAAAGACACGAAGGCGGCGAGATAGGCAATGGAGTTGGGTGTGAAGTGGTGGACTTGTGCCCCAAAGAAGTTCAGAAACCCCCGAAAGAAAAGATTCGGCGGTAGAGAAAAACCGCGATCAACATGGGTGGGTAAGAGGACGCACTCACCCTCCTGAGGCTGCGGCTGCCACTCTGTCCCCGGAAGCCTTGCTGACCCATGGGGGATCAGCCCTTCGTTGGCCAGGTCGTCGAGGTCTTTCTGGGTGATGGTCGAATGGATCCAGTCTCCCTGGATCCAGCCTTGTGGCAGGCCGGACCGCGACGAGGATCTGCCCCGACTGGTCGCTCTCCCCTTCGCCTTCGCCGTCGCCTTTTTTGCTCGCTCCAAAGCCACTATCTTCTCCTTCACCATCGTCGCCCGCAAGGCGCGCAAGGAGTAGTAGGGCGGGGATGGAAGCAAGCGCAGCGGGCGAGTTTGAGGAAGAGGGAGAGGGGAAGGAGGGCGCACTGTTAAAAAAAACCCCGTCCGGCGCCTCATATGAAGTCTCTTCCGAGTGGCTGACTGGTAGGCCCGGACGATTCTGTCAAATCCCGCAACAGGCGTGCGCACGATACGTGGCGAAAAAGGTGGCGTGGAGATCGAGGCGTCCTTGCCTTATCCCATCCGAGTACCACGGCCTCCTCCGCTTCGCGTGCTTCCCGAAATTTCAGATCCCGTTAAATCCGCAAATAGCAGAGCAACTTGTCAGATGGCAGATTTCCTCCGATCCATCGCTCAGAAATCTCCAAGTTCATAAAGTTTACTCGGCAGATGCAAAGAATGGATCAAGGCGACTGAAAGAGAAGTTGACACCATCACTAAAAAGTCATTGGTCCAGAGTAAGACACTCTTGCAGCACAAAAAGCAGGTCGGAAGAATTCTCAACTCCTTCCTCACTCAAACCTCGATCCATTCAGGGGCTGATGATGAAGCCATGTACCTAGGGCAGGGTCATGGACCTGTCCAAGGTACCCTCCCCAATGACATCTCTAGAAGAAACTGCCTTTCAGTCGACCTGGAAGGATTCCACTCGACGGACTCGAAGACACTCGACCATGAAGACTCACTCGACCACCAGGAGATCTAGGGTCATTCTGCACCCAAACGGTCTGTTATTAAGTAGTCTTTATGGCCATGATAGCACTTTATGTAAGGCGTTTCCAGTAATGCCAGGCCTTTATGTACATTGAACCCTCCGCTATGTGGGCTGGCTGGGGTCCTGGCGCACTCTATATAAGCCACCCCCTCCACAGGTAGAGGGGTTTGCACCCCTGTAACTCATACGCATATAATCCAGTCGACCGCCTCCGGGCTCCGAGACGTAGGGCTGTTACTTCCTCCGAGAAGGGCCTGAACTCGTAACTCCCTTGCGTATACAACTACTCCATAGCTAGGATCTTGCCTCTCCATACCTACCCCTATTCTACTGTCGGGCTTAGAACCACGACACCGCCCACGCAGTCGGCTGGAGACGAGCCGACTGTGAGGGCGGATCTTGTGGTCTTGTCGCTGACTTGTCGGCGTGCGGGGAGGGCGGCTTCAGAGACGATCCGCAGAGGGCCGCCAGCTCCAGCTAGTTGTCGCACGACCTTGAGACGGCCAGCGTCAGCTCGCCAGGGTGGACGCCGAGCGGTGGGACGGCTGCGCTGAATCTGGTGGCACGGGATGTCCGTAGCCGGCTTCAGGCTCAGGCCACCGTGCTGAAGCAGTGTACCCAGGAGTTTCTCATGACGCGGTCGGTCATTCGGGTGAGTTTTCTTGCTCTTGATTTCGTCCATGGGGGCGCGTCAGCGCACCCACTGGGTGTAGTCCCCGAGTTCCAAGTCGGCTGCTGAGCAGGCGGCTTGGAACTTCTCAGAAGACTTTCGGTTTAATGACTCGCTCTTGCTCGTATCTTTGTCCTGTTTGCAGGATTATCACAACCTCCACGCCGCCACCTACAACTCCCGGGCCCGGGAGATGAACCAGAAGGCCGCCAATCTGACGGAGAGCCGACGTGAGTGCTTTGTATTTTTATCTCATGTGGGGGCGCATCAGCGCACCCACTGGGTGTAGTCCCCAAGATTTGGGCCGACTGCTAAGCAGTCGGGTCGGATCTTTCTTGCCGACTTCTTTCTTAATTTCTTCTTCTTCATATTGGCAGGAGCCAATGCCGACTTAAGGCAGCAGCTTGGCGTGGCCCAGACCGCCCTTCGCACCAAGGAGGGTGAGTTCAATGCCTTGGTTCAGGAGCGTGATCGTCTGTCCAAGAAACTGGCCGACCAGGAGGCGAGCCACAAGGCGGCCTTGAAGGTGGCGCAAGACTGCGAGGCCGCCCTCAAAACCGAGTATGAGACCGAGGTGGCGAGCTGGGCCGAGGCGAGGCTGGCTCTGAGCGAAGGCTATGGCCGGGTCGAGGACTTGATTGACGGTAGGCCGCCTTCTCCTTTACTTCCTTGCTTATCTTTGTAACTTGGTTTATCTTCTGACTTGTTCTGTTTCTTTCTTCTTTCTAAAGAATACTTCCCCGGCTACTCCGTCGTCGCCAACCAAGCCATCGAAGCTCACCGCGAGGCCTAGCGGCAAGCTGGGGTTGAGGTCGCATTGGATGCCAACCGGTCGCTTGAGGAGCAGCTTCTAGCGATCCAAGCCCGCCTCCAGCCGGCCTACCGCATGCTCCATCGGCTTCAGCATGCTGGAGTGCAAGTGCTAGCCGCCCTCTGGCCTAGCGAGGTTATTCCCCGCACCCCCAGCCATACTGCCGACTGGCTGGAGGTAGCGGTCGGCCGCCTCGAGGCCTGGAAGGCTTCAGCAGCTCGGTCCGGCGCTCGACGGGTGTTGGAGTTCGTCCGGGCTTGGTATCCTGGGCTGAACTTGGACTAGCTGCGCACCTGGCGGCAGGAGGCCAATGAGGAGCTAGAGGCGGTGCAACCGACTATCATCCAGCACGCCTCGGCGATTGCCGACTTCACCGACACCAGTGCCTTCGCTCCTGAGGTCAATGAAGACAGCATCGCGCAGCTGGAGGAATGGTTCGGGCTGAACCCAGCCGACGGTGAAGACTCGGTGGAGGAGATCGACTCCAGCAACGAGCGCAAAGAGGAAGAGGAGGAAGACGGCAAGGATTTTGTACCGGATGGGGAAGTAGCCAGCCAGCCTCAGCCTGATTGTGCCTCTAGCAACGAGGCGCGTGCGAATGCACCGCCTGCCGCAGGTGATGATCAGGCCGAGACTCGCCAGCCGGCCACTCCTCCAGCCGACACCATCGTTGCCACCGATCTGCCCGACGCCCCAGTTGCTCCCTTGGCCTGACTCGCCGTTTTTACTTTCCTGCTTGTCACTCTTTGAACAACTTTGTTAATTTTGCGCAATTCCACCCACTGGGGGTGTATTCAAACTTTGTCAAATGCCGGCCTCTCGAAGGCCTTTTATGTAAATATAATTATGCATGTGTTTGGCTTCCATTCCTACTTGCTTTTTATCATTGGGCTGTTTTCCTTTGCCGCCCTCCTTTGGTTGCCGCCTTTCCCAGCCGGACAGCTGCTCTGTAGTCTGTGGCCGGGTACGGAATTGGCCGTCTAGGAGGGCAAGTACTCGAGCTTTCTTAGATTGTAGCAGAGTAAGAAGGGAAGCCAGCCAGCCGGCTGCTTCAACAGCCGGTTGGCGGGGGGGGGGGGAGCCGACTTGCGTTATGTAAGTTCGTTAGTCCTTAGCCGTTTTTCATGTGGGCCCCCTTTTCCGCCTTTGGCTCTTGCTAGTCGGACAGTCGATTCTTCGAGCTGTGACTTTCACAAGAGAGGGCTTGGGTGCCGGCACATTACTTGTCTGACTGCAGGTAGAACTTGGACATAACTCAAGGCGGCAACTCCCCGGGCCGACTAGTCGAACCCGGTGCCGGACGAAAAAACGAATGTAGCGGGAAACCATGGGTATGATAATCTGCATTCATAGATAAAAGAGGGTAGTCCCTGAGAACTCCTTGGGGAGCCCATTGTCTCATACTTAATACAAAAGGTAGCATGGTACATACTGCATTTTAACTGTAAAATCTTCGGAGAAGATTGGCGTTCCATGGCCGCTCCGACTCCTTGCCGGAATCGTCTCTCTTGCGTGCCTTCGGCTTCTGCGCGTCGATCAGGTAGTAGGAGTCGTTGCCTAGAGCCCGACTGATGACGAAGGGGCCTTCCCAAGGGGCCGAGAGCTTGTGCTGGCCGGCTGTTCGCTGGATCAGCCGGAGTACAAGGTCGCCCTCTTGGAAAGATCTTGACTTGACCCTCCGACTATGGTAACGGCGTAGACCCTGCTGGTAGATGGCAGACCGGCTGAGGGCTAACAGCTGGCCTTCTTCCAGCAAGTCGACACCGTCTTCTTGTGCTTCCTTGGCCTCCGCCTCTGTGTACATGGTGACCCAAGGTGAGTCGAACTCGATGTCAGTTGGGATGACAGCCTCGGCACCATATACAAGGAAGAAAGGGGTGATGCCGGTTGACTTGTTCGGGGTAGTGCGCAGACTCCAGAGGACGGCCGGCAGCTCATTGAGCTAACAGCCGGCCGAACGCTCCAGCGACACGACCAGTTGGGGCTTGATGCCAGAAAGGATGAGGCCATTTGCTCGCTCGACTTGGCCATTTGACTGCGGGTGGGCAACGGACGCTAAGTCCAGTCGGATGCCCTGTGTTGCGCAGAAACGTGCCAATGCTCCCTTGGCAAAATTCGTGCCATTGTCGGTGATGATGCTGTGTGGTACTCCGTACTTGGTTGTAATATCTGCAATGAATGTCACAATAGTCGGCCCATTCAGTTTCTTGATCGGCTTTGCTTCAATCCACCTGGTAAATTTGTCCACGGCGACAAGCAAATGTGTCATGCCGCCGTGCGCCATCTTGAATGGGCCGACCATGTCCAGCCCCCAGACGACGAAAGGCCAAGTGAGGGGGATGGTCTTGAGTGCATAAGCCGGCAGGTGTTGCTTGGAGCCGAAGACTTGGCACCCTTTGCAGTGTTTGACTAACTCCTTGGCATCCTCCAAAGCAGTCGGCCAGAAGAATCCTTTGCGGAAAGCTTTGACAACTAGTGCCCTTGAGGCGGCATGGTGGCCGCATTCACCCTGGTGGATATCTTGGAGGATTGCTATGCCCTTCTCCGGCTCGATGCAATGCTGGAAGACTCCAGTAACACTGCGCCTAACGAGCTCTCGGTTCATTATTGTGTACGATCCGGCTCAGCGTTGGACTTGTCTTGCCGAGATCTCATCAGTCGGCAGCTCGCCAGATATCAGGAAGTGGAGGATGGGCTGGGCCCATGATGGAGCTGTGACCTCTTCTATCGCCAAAATAGCTACTGCAACCAGGGTGGGCGAGCTGGGTTGTGAGGAGTTGGAGTCGGCCGCCGCCTGTTGTGCTGTTGCAGTCCCCGGGCCGGCTGCAGTAGTCCCCAGTGAAGGAAATATGCCCTAGAGGCAATAATAAAGTTATTATTTATTTCCTTATATCATGATAAATGTTTATTATTCATGCTAGAATTGTATTAACCGGAAACATAATACATGTGTGAATACATAGACAAACAGAGTGTCACTAGTATGCCTCTACTTGACTAGCTCGTTAATCAAAAGATGGTTATGTTTCCTGACCATGAACAATGAGTTGTTATTTGATTAACGAGGTCACATCATTAGTTGAATGATCTAATTGACATGACCCATTCCATTAGCTTAGCACCTGATCGTTTAGTATGTTGCTATTGCTTTCTTCATGACTTATACATGTTCCTATGACTATGAGATTATGCAACTCCCGTTTGCCGGAGGAACACTTTGGGTGCTACCAAACGTCACAACGTAAATGGGTGATTATAAAGGAGCATTACAGGTGTCTCCAAAGGTAGATGTTGGGTTGGCGTATTTCGAGATTAGGATTTGTCACTCCGATTGTCAGAGAGGTATCTCTGGGCCCTCTCGGTAATGCACATCACATAAGCCTTGCAAGCACTGCAACTAATATGTTAGTTGTGAGATGATGTATTACGGAACGAGTAAAGAGACTTGCCGGTAACGAGATTGAACTAGGTATTGGATACCGACGATCAAATCTCGGGCAAGTAACATACCGATGACAAAGGGAACAACGTATGTCGTTATGCGGTCTGACCGATAAAGATCTTCGTAGAATATGTAGGAGCCAATATGGGCATCCAGGTCCCGCTATTGGTTATTGACTGGAGACGTGTCTCGGTCATGTCTACATTGTTCTCGAACCCGTAGGGTCCGCACGCTTAAGGTTTCGATGACAGTTATATTATGAGTTTATGAGTTTTGATGTACCGAAGGAGTTCGGAGTCCCGGATGAGATCGGGGACATGACGAGGAGTCTCGAAATGGTCGAGACGTAAAGATCGATATATTGGACGACTATATTCGGAGTTCGGAAAGGTTCCGAGTCATTCGGGTATTTATCGGAGTACCGGAGAGTTACGGGAATTCGCCGGGGAGAAGTATTGGGCCTTATTGGGCCCTGCGGGAAAGAGAGAGGGGCTGCCTAGGGCAGGCCGCGCGCCCCCCCAAGGCCTAGTCCGAATTGGACTAGGGGGAGGGGCCGCACCCCCTCCTTCCTTCCCCTCTCTCTTCCCCTTCCTAGTCTCCTACTCCTACTACATGGAAGGATCCCTAGTTGGACTAGGAAAGGGGGAATCCTACTCCCGGTGGGAGTAGGACTCCCCTATGGCGCGCCTCCTCCCTAGGCCGGCCTCCTCCTCCCTCCCTCCTTTATATACGGGGGCGGGGGGGCACCCTAGACAAACAAGTTGACACAAGTTGATCCACGTGATCGATTCCTTAGCCGTGTGCGGTGCCCCCTGCCACCATATTCCTCGATAATACTGTAGCGGAGTTTAGGCGAAGCCCTGCTGCTGTAGTTCATCAAGATCGTCACCACGCCGTCGTGCTGACGAAACTCTTCCCCGACACTTTGCTGGATCGGAGTCCGGGGATCGTCATCGAGCTGAACGTGTGCTCGAACTCGGAGGTGCCGTAGTTTCGGTGCTTGATCGGTTGGATCGTGAAGACGTACGACTACTTCCTCTACGTCGTGTCATTGCTTCCGCAGTCGGTCTGCGTTGGGTACGTAGACAACACTCTCCTCTCGTTGCTATGCATCACATGATCCTGTGTGCGCGTAGGAATTTTTTTGAAATTACTACGAAACCCTACAGTGGCATCCGAGCCTAGGTTAATGATGTTGATGTTCTATGCACGAGTAGAACACAAGTGAGTTGTGGACGATACAAGTCATACTGCCTACCAGCATGTCATATTTTGGTTCAGCGGTATTGTTGGACGAGACGACCCGGACCAACCTTACGCGTACGCTTACGCGAGACCGGTTCCCTCGACGTGCTTTGCACAGAGATGGCTTGCGGGCGACTGCCTCTCCAACTTTAGTTGAACCAAGTATGGCTACGCCCGGGCGAAGGTTAAAACGGAGTCTATTTGACAAACTATCGTTGTGGTTTTGATGCGTAGGTGAGATTGGTTCTTACTTAAGCCCGTAGCAACCACGTAAAACATGCAACAACAAAGTAGAGGACGTCTAACTTGTTTTTGCAGGGCATGTTGTGATGTGATATGGTCAAGGCATGATGCTGAATTTTATTGTATGAGATGATCATGTTTTGTAACCAAGTTATCGGCAACTGGCAGGAGCCATATGGTTGTCGCTTTATTGTATGCAATGCAATCGCGATGTAATGCTTTACTTTATTACTAAACGGTAGTGATAGTCGTGGAAGCATAAGATTGGCGAGACGACAACGATGCTACGATGGAGATCAAGGTGTCGCGCCGGTGACGATGGTGATCATGACGGTGCTTCGGAGATGGAGATCACAAGCACAAGATAATGATGGCCATATCATATCACTTATATTGATTGCATGTGATGTTTATCTTTTTATGCATCTTATCTTGCTTTGATTGACGGTAGCATTATAAGATGATCTCTCACTAAATTATCAAGAAGTGTTCTCCCTGAGTATGCACCGTTGCAAAAGTTCTTCGTGCTGAGACACCACGTGATGATCGGGTGTGATAGGCTCTACGTTCAAATACGACGGGTGCAAAACAGTTGCGCACGCAGAATACTCAGGTTAAACTTGACGAGCCTAGCATATGCAGATATGGCCTCGGAACACGGAGACCGAAAGGTCGAGCGTGAATCATATAGTAGATATGATCAACATAATGATGTTCACCGATGAAACTACTCCATCTCACGTGATGATCGGACATGGTTTAGTTGATTTGGATCACGTGATCACTTAGAGGATTAGAGGGATGTCTATCTAAGTGGGAGTTCTTTAATAATATGATTAATTGAACTTAAAATTTATCATGAACTTAGTCCCTGATAGTATCTTGCTTGTTTATGTTGATTGTAGATAGATGGCTCGTGCTGTTGTTCCGTTAAATTTTAATGCGTTCCTTGAGAAAGCAAAGTTGAAAGATGATGGTAGCAATTACACGGACTGGGTCCGTAACTTGAGGATTATCCTCATTGCTGCACAGAAGAATTACGTCCGGGTGAAATCGGGATTTTACCGGAACCCCCCGGGAGCCATATGGGCCATCATGGGCCTTAGTGGAAAGGAGAAAGGGGCAGCCCAAGGGGGCTGCGCGCCTCCCCCCTTCCCCTAGTCCTAGTAGGACTAGGAGAGGTGGCCGGCCACCCCTCTCCCTCTTTCCCCCTTGGGAATCCTAGTTGGAATAGGATTGGGGGGGAGTCCTACTCCCGGTAGGAGTAGGACTCCTCCTGCGCCACCTCCTCCTGGCCGGCGCCTCCTCCCCCCTTGGCTCCTTTATATACGGAGGCAGGGGCACCTCTAAACACACAAGTTGACACAAGTTGATCCACGTGATCGATTCCTTAGCCGTGTGCGGTGCCCCCTGCCACCATATTCCTCGATAATACTGTAGCGGAGTTTAGGCGAAGCCCTGCTGCTGTAGTTCATCAAGATCGTCACCACGCCGTCGTGCTGACGAAACTCTTCCCCGACACTTTGCTGGATCAGAGTCCGGGGATCGTCATCGAGCTGAACGTGTGCTCGAACTCGGAGGTGCCGTAGTTTCGGTGCTTGATCGGTTGGATCGTGAAGACGTACGACTACTTCCTCTACGTCGTGTCATCACTTCCGCAGTCGGTCTGCGTTGGGTATGTAGACAACACTCTCCTCTCGTTGCTATGCATCACATGATCCTGTGTGCGCGTAGGAAATTTTTGAAATTACTACGAAACCCTACAGTGGCATCCGAGCCTGGTTATTGATGTTGATGTTATATGCACGAGTAGAACACAAGTGAGTTGTGGACGATACAAGTCATACTGCCTACCAGCATGTCATATTTTGGTTCGGCGGTATTGTTGGACGAGACGACCCAGACCAACCTTACGCGTACGCTTACGCGAGACCGGTTCCCTCGACGTGCTTTGCACAGAGATGGCTTGCGGGCGACTGTCTCTCCAACTTTAGTTGAACCAAGTATGGCTACGCCCGGTCCTTGCGAAGGTTAAAACGGAGTCTATTTGACAAACTATCGTTGTGGTTTTGATGCGTAGGTGAGATTGGTTCTTACTTAAGCCCGTAGCAGCCACGTAAAACATGCAACAACAAAGTAGAGGACGTCTAACTTGTTTTTGCAGGGCATGTTGTGATGTGATATGGTCAAGGCATGATGCTGAATTTTATTGTATGAGATGATCATGTTTTGTAACCAAGTTATCGGCAACTGGCAGGAGCCATATGGTTGTCGCTTTATTGTATGCAATGCAATCGCGATGTAATGCTTTACTTTATTACTAAACGGTAGTGATAGTCGTGGAAGCATAAGATTGGCGAGATGACAACGATGCTACGATGGAGATCAAGGTGTCGCGCCGGTGACGATGGTGATCATGACGGTGCTTCGAAGATGGAGATCACAAGCACAAGATGATGATGGCCATATCATATCACTTATATTGATTGCATGTGATGTTTATCTTTTTATGCATCTTATCTTGCTTTGATTGACGGTAGCATTATAAGATGATCTCTCACTAAATTATCAAGAAGTGTTCTCCCTGAGTATGCACCGTTGCAAAAGTTCTTCGTGCTGAGACACCACGTGATGATCGGGTGTGATAGGCTCTACGTTCAAATACAACGGGTGCAAAACAGTTGCGCACGCAGAATACTCAGGTTAAACTTGACGAGCCTAGCATATGCAGATATGGCCTCGGAACACGGAGACCGAAAGGTCGAGCGTGAATCATATAGTAGATATGATCAACATAATGATGTTCACCGATGAAACTACTCCATCTCACGTGATGATCGGATATGGTTTAGTTGATTTAGATCACGTGATCACTTAGAGGATTAGAGGGATGTCTATCTAAGTGGGAGTTCTTAAGTAATATGATTAAATTGAACTTAAATTTATCATGAACTTAGTCCTCGTAGTATTTTGCAAATCATGTTGTAGATCAATAGCTCGCGTTGTTGCTTCCCTGTGTTTATTTTGATATTTCCTAGAGAAAATTGTGTTGAAAAAAATGTTAGTAGCAATGTTGCGGATTTGATCCGTGATCTGAGGTTAAATCCTCATTGCTGCACAGAAGAATTATGTCCTTAATGCACCGCTAGGTGACAGACCTATTGCAGGAGCAAATGCAGACGTTATGAACGTTTGGCTAGCTCAATATGATGACTACTTGATAGTTTAAGTGCACCATGCTTAAACGGCTTAGAATCGGGAATTCAAAGATGTTTTGAACATCATGGACCATATGAGATGTTCCAGTAATTGAAGTTAATATTTCAAGCAAATACCCGAGTTGAGAGATATGAAGTCTCCAACAAGTTCTATAGCTAAAAGATGGAGGAGAATCGCTCAACTAGTGAGCATGTGCTCAGATTGTCTGGGTACTTCAATCGCTTGAATTCAGTGGGAGTTAATCTTCCAGATAAGATAGTGATTGACAGAATTCTCTAGTCACCATCACCAAGTTAGTAGAACTTCGTGATGAACTATAGTATGCAAGGGATGATGAAAATGATTCCCGAGCTCTTCGTGATGTTGAAATCAACGAAGGTAGAAATCAAGAAAGAGCATCAAGTGTTGATGGTTGACAAGATCACTAGTTTCAAGAAAAGGGCAAAGGGAAAGAAAGGGGAACTTCAAGTAGATTGACAAGCAAGTTGTCACTCCCACGAAGAAGCCCAAAGCTGAACCAAAGCCTGAAACTGAGTGCTTACACTGCAAAGGAAATGGTCACTGGAAGCAGAACTACCCTAAATATTTGGTGGATAAGAAGGATGGCAAAGTAAAAAAGGGTATATTTGATATACAGGTGTTTGATGTGTGATTTACTAGTGTTTATAGCAACCCCTCGGTATTTGGTACTGGTTCAGTTGCTAAGAGTAGTAACTCGAAACGGGAGTTGCAGAATAAACAGAAACTAGTTAAGGGTGAAGTGATGATGTGTGTTGAAAGTAGTTTCAAGATTGATATGATCATCATCGCACACTCCCTATTCTTTCGGGATTAGTGTTGAACCTAAATAAATGTTATTTGGTGTTTGCGTTGAGCATGAATATGATTTGATCATGTTTATTGCAATACGGTTATTCATTTAAGTAAGAGAATAAACTGTTGTTCTATTTACATGAATAAAACCTTATATGGTTACACACCCAATGAAAATAGTTCGTTGGATCTCGATCATAGTGATACACATAATCATAATATTGAAACCAAAAGATGCAAAGTTAATAATGATAAGTGCAACTTGTTTGTAGCACTGCCGTTTAGGTCATATTGGTGTAAAGCGCATGAAGAAACTCCATACTGATGGGCTTTTTGAATCACTTGATTATGAATCAGTTGATGCTTGCGAACCATGCCTCTTAGGCAAGATGACTAAGACTCTGTTCTTCGGAACAATGGAGCGAGCAATAGATTTGTTGAAAATCATACATACTGATGTATGTAGTCCGATGAATATTGAGGCTCTCGACAGGTATCATTATTTTCTGATCTTCACAGATGATTTGAGCAGATATGAGTATATCTACTTGATGAAACATAAGTCTGAAACATTTGAAAAGTTCAAAGAATTTCAGAGTGAAGTGAAAAATTATCGTAACAAGAAAACAAAGTTTCTACGATCTGATCGTAGAGAAGAGTATTTGAGTTACGAGTTTGGCCTTCAGTTAAAAACAATGTGAAATAGTTTCACTACTTATGCCACCTAGAACACCACAATATAATGGTGTGTCCGAACGTCATAACCGTACTTTATTAGATATGGTGCGATCTATGATGTGTCTTACCGATCTACCACTATCGTTTTGGGGTTATGCATTAGAGACAGCTGCATTCACGTTAAATAGGGCACCATCAAAATCCGTTGAGACGACGCCTTATGAACTGTGGTTTAGCAAGAAACCAAAGTTGTCGTTTCTTAAATTTGGGGTTGCGATGCTTATATGAAAAAGTTTCATCCTGATAAGCTCAAACTCAAATCGGAGAAGTGCGTCTTCATAGGATATCCAAAGGAAACTATTGGATACACCTTCTATCACAGATCCGAAAGGCAAGACTTTTGTTGCTAAATTCAGAAACTTTCTGGAGAAGGAGTTTCTCTCGAAAGAAGTGAGTGGGAGGAAAGTAGAACTTGACGAGGTAACTGTACCTGCTCCCTTACTGGAAAGTAGTTCATCACAGAAAACTGTTTCAGTGACATCTACACCAGTCAGTGAGGAAGCCAATGATAATGATCATGAAACTTCAGATCAAGATACTACTGAACTTCGTAGATCAACCAGAGTAAGATCCGCACCAGAGTGGTACAGTAATCCTGTTCTGGAGGTCATGCTACTAGATCATGATGAACCTACGAACTATGAAGAAGCGATGGTGAGCCCAGATTCCGCAAAGTGGCTAGAAGCCATGAAATCTGAGATATGATCCATGTATGAGAACAAAGTGTAGACTTTGATTGACTTGCCCGATGATCGGTGAGTCATTAAGAATAAATGGATCTTCAAGAGGAAGACAGACGTTGATAGAAGTGTTACTATCTACAAAGCTAGACTTGTCGAAAAAGGTTTTTGACAAAGTTCAAGGTGTTGAATACGATGAGATTTTCTTGCTCGTATCGATGCTTAAAAGTCTGTCCGAATCATGTTAGCAATTGCCGCATTTTATGAAATCTGGCAAATGGATAAACAAAACTGCATTCCTTAATGGATTTATTAAAGAAGAGTTGTATATGATGCAACCAGAAGGTTTTGTCAATCCAAAGGAACTAACAAAGTGTGCAAGCTCCAGCGATCCATTTATGGACTGGTGTAAGCCTCTCAGAGTTGGAATAAACGTTTTGATAGTGTGATCAAAGCATTTGGTTTTATACAGACTTTTGGAGAAGCCTGTATTTACAAGAAAGTGAGTGGGAGCTCTGTAGCATTTCTGATATTATATGTGGATGACATATTATTGATTGGAAATGATATAGAATTTCTGGATAGCATAAAGGGATACTTGAATAAAAGTTTTTCAAGAAAAGACCTCAGTAAAAGCTACTTATATATTGAGAATCAAGATCTATTGAGATAGATCAAGACACTTGATAAGATTTTCAATGACTACATACCTTGGCAAGATTTTGAAATAGTTCAAAATGGAACAGTTAAAGAAAGAGTTCTTGCCTGTGTTGCAAAGGTATGAAATTGAGTAAGACTCAAATCCCGATCGCAGCAGAAAATAGAAAGAGAATGAAAAGTCATTCCCTATGCCTCAGTCATAGGTTCTATAAAGTATGCTATGCTATGTACCAGACCTATTGTATACCTTGCTCTGTATTTGGCAAGGGAGTACAATAGTGATCTAGGAGTAGATCACTGGACATTGGTCAAGAATATCCTTAGTAAGGACTAAGGAGATGTTTCTCGATTATGGAGGTGATAAAAGAGTTTGTTGTAAAAGTTACATCAGTGCAAACTTTTACACTGATCCAGATGACTCTAAGTCTCAATCTGGATACATATTGAAAGTGGGAGCAATTAGCTAGAGTAGCTCCGCACAGAGCATTGTAGACATAGGATATTTGCAAAATACATACGGCTCTGAATATGACAGACCCGTTGACTAAGCTTCTCTCACGAGCAAAACATGATCACACCTTAGTACTCTTTGGGTGTTAATCACATAAGCGATGTAAACTAGATTACTGAATCTAGTAAACCCTTTGGGTGTTGGTTACATAGCGATGTGAACTATGGGTGTTAATCACATGGTGATATGAACTATTGCTGTTAAATCACATGGCGATGTGAACTAGATTATTGACTCTAGTGCAAGTGGGAGACTGAAGGAAATATGCCCTAGAGGCAATAATAAAGTTATTATTTATTTCCTTATATCATGATAAATGTTTATTATTCATGCTAGAATTGTATTAACCGGAAACATAATACATGTGTGAATACATAGACAAACAGAGTGTCACTAGTATGCCTCTACTTGACTAGCTCGTTAATCAAAAGATGGTTATGTTTCCTGACCATGAACAATGAGTTGTTATTTGATTAACGAGGTCACATCATTAGTTGAATGATCTGATTGACATGACCCATTCCATTAGCTTAGCACCTGATCGTTTAGTATGTTGCTATTGCTTTCTTCATGACTTATACATGTTCCTATGACTATGAGATTATGCAACTCCCGTTTACCGGAGGAACACTTTGGGTACTACCAAACGTCACAGCGTAAATGGGTGATTATAAAGGAGTACTACAGGTGTCTCCAATGGTCGATGTTGGGTTGGCGTATTTCGAGATTAGGATTTGTCACTCCGATTGTCGGAGAGGTATCTCTGGGCCCTCTCGGTAATGCACATCACATAAGCCTTGCAAGCACTGCAACTAATATGTTAGTTGTGAGATGATGTATTACGGAACGAGTAAAGAGACTTGCCGGTAACGAGATTGAACTAGGTATTGGATACCGACGATCAAATCTCGGGCAAGTAACATACCGATGACAAAGGGAACAACGTATGTTGTTATGCGGTCTGACCGATAAAGATCTTCGTAGAATATGTAGGAGCCAATATGGGCATCCATGTCCCGCTATTGGTTATTGACCGGAGACATGTCTCGGTCATGTCTACATTGTTCTCGAACCCGTAGGGTCCGCACGCTTAAGGTTACGATGACAGTTATATTATGAGTTTATGCATTTTGATGTACCGAAGGAGTTCGGAGTCCCGGATGAGATCGGGGACATGACGAGGAGTCTCGAAATGGTCGAGACGTAAAGATCGATATATTGGACGACTATATTCGGACATCGGAAAGGTTCCGAGTGATTCGGGTATTTTTCGGAGTACCGGGTAGTTACGGGAGAAGTAATGGGCCTTGATGGGCTTTAGTGGGAAGAGGAAAAAGGCTGCTGCGCCCCCCCTCCCCTTTGGTCCGAATTGGACTAGGGAAAAGGGGGCCGGCCACCTCTCCTTCTCCTCCTATTCCTTCTCCCTTCCTCCCCTCTTGGTGGACTCCTACTAGGACTTGGAGTCCTAGTAGGACTCCCTATCCTGGCCGCACCTTTGCCTTGGCCGGCCTCCTCCTCCTCCATCCTTTATATACGGAGGCAGGGGCACCTCTAAATACACAAGTTGACACAAGTTGATCCACGTGATCGATTCCTTAGCCGTGTGCGGTGCCCCCTGCCACCATATTCCTCGATAATACTGTAGCGGAGTTTAGGCGAAGCCCTGCTGCTGTAGTTCATCAAGATCGTCACCACGCCGTCGTGCTGACGAAACTCTTCCCCGACACTTTGCTGGATCGGAGTCCGGGGATCGTCATCGAGCTGAACGTGTGCTCGAACTCGGAGGTGCCGTAGTTTCGGTGCTTGATCGGTTGGATCGTGAAGACGTACGACTACTTCCTCTACGTCGTGTCATTGCTTCCGCAGTCGGTCTGCGTTGGGTACGTAGACAACACTCTCCTCTCGTTGCTATGCATCACATGATCCTGTGTGCGCGTAGGAAATTTTTTGAAATTACTACGAAACCCAACACCCAGGCCGGGTTCGACTACGGCAGTCCCCGAGCCGGCTGTCGAAGTCCCCATGCCGCCTGCTTGGTTCTCGAAGTCGGATCCGACTGCGTCAGGGTCAGGTGGCACGAAGATGGAACTGGATTCCGGGGACGGCTTGAGGAGGTGTTGGAGGGCGACGCCGGTTGGTATAGCTTGCCGGGTGGAGCCTATTCGTGCCAGGGCATCTGCTTGCTCGTTGTCGGCCCGTGGCACGTGGAGGAACTCGCACCCCTCAAAGTGTCCGATGATCTGCTGAACGAGGAAGCGATAGCTTACCATGTTTGCGTCCTTGGCGTCCCAGTCGCTGGATGATTGATGGACCGCCAAGTCCGAGTCGCCATAGCACAGGATCCGGCGTATGCCGAGTTCCTTGGCTAGCCGGAGCCCGTGTATGAGTGCTTCGTACTCAGCCACATTGTTGGAGGTGGCAAAATGGATTTGCATTGTGTATCTGAGTTTGTCGCCTTTGGGAGAGGTGAGGACGATGCCGGCTCCCAAGCCGGTGCGCATCTTGGATCCGTCAAAGTGCATCCGCCAATGAGTGGAGTCGGGGGCCGGTGGCAGGTACTGGGTCTCGGCCTAGTCGACGAGTAAGTCGGCCAATGCTTGGGACTTGATGGCGGTGCGGGGCTGGTAGTAGATCGTGTAAGTAGCCAGTGCAATGGCCCACTTCGCCACTCGGCCGGATGCATCCCGGCTGCCTATTATCTCGGCAAGTGGGGCAGTGCATATGACCGTGATGGGATGCTCTTGAAAGTAGGGCTTGAGTTTCTTGGAGGCGAAGTACACACCATAGCACATCTTCTGATAGTGCGGGTAGTTCTGCTTCAAGGTGGATAGTACTTCGCTCAAATAATACAACGACCTCTGGACTAGCTGAGCCCGACCTTCTTCTGGACGCTGGACTACGATAACTGTGCTGACCACCCGGATAGTGGCGGCAATGTAGAGGAACATGGGCTCTTTCTCAGTCAGTGCCGCCAGGACAAGCGGCGTGGACATCATCTTCTTTAGCTCGTGGAAAGCTTGGTCCGCCTGGTCATTCCACTCGAAGTGAGTGGACTTCTTCATGAGTCAGTAGAGGTGGAGAGCTTTCTCTCCAAGCTGGCTGATGAAGCGGTTCAAGGACGCCAGGCAATCAGTGAACTTTTGGACGTCTCGCAGCTTGGCGGGAATCTTCATTCTCTCTATGGCCTTGATCTTGACTAGGTTGCATTCGATGCCGCGTTCGGAGACCAGGAAGCCTAGGATCTGGCCGGCTGGTACCCCGAACACGCATTTCTCCGGGTTGAGCTTGATCTGAAACCGGCGCAAATTCGCAAAGGTCTCCTTGAGGTCTTCCAGCAAGGTACCACATTTCTCCATCTTCACCACAACATCGTGTACGTAGACGTGGGCATTTCTGCCGAGTTGCTTGAGGAGGCATTTCTGCATGCAACACTGAAAAGTGGCACCGGCATTCCTCAAGCCGAATGTCATTGTCAGGTAACAAAAATCTCCGAATGGGGTGATGAAGGCGGTCTTCAGGCGGTCAGCTGGGTTCAATTTTATCTGATGGTAGCCTGAGTAAGCATCCAAAAAACTCAACAGCTCGCATCCGGCTGTGGAGTCTATCACTTGATCAATCCTTGGTAGGGCAAAGGGATCTTTAGGGCAGGCTTTGTTGAGGCTGGTGTAGTCAATGCACATGCGCCACTGCTTGTTCTTCTTCAACACGAGGGCCAGGTTGGCAAGCCATTCTGGAAAGAACACTTCCATAATGAAGCCGGCTGCCAGAAGCCGGGCTATTTCTTCTCCGACTACTCTTCTCTTCTCTTCTGACAGGCGGCGCAAGGGCTGCCTGACTGGCTTGGCGTCAGATCGGACATGTAGCTTATGCTCGGCGAAATCCGTCGGGACACCCGGCATGTCTTTGGGAGACCATGCGGAGATGTCCCGATTCTCACGGAGGAAATCAACAAGCTCGCCTTCCTATTTGCTGTTGAGGCCGGTGCCCACGACAGCGTACCTCTCCGGGTGCTCCGGGTCCAGAGGTATCTTCTTTGTCTCTTTGGCCGGCTGGAAAGAACCTTGACCATCACATTCCTTGGGGTCAGGGGACAGGGACGGCTGCTTGCCAGCCATGGCCACAACTTGATTCAGCATCTTCTTCTCTTCAGCAATCACAAGGGACTCGGCCAGCCGGCTGTTGGCTGCTGCACACTCAGAAGACTTCTTGTAGTCTCCGGCTATGGTGATGATGCCCTTGGAACTCGGCATCTTCATCTTGAGGTAGGCGTAATGGGGCATAGCCATAAACTTGGCCAGAGCAGGCCGGCCAAGCAATGCGTGGTACGGGCTCTCCAAATCCACTACCTCAAACCATATTGCTTCTTGGTGGAAGTGATCCTTGCCCCCAAAGAGGACATCCATCTTGATCTTGCCGATTGGTGAGCAGGATAGGCCGGGTACAATGCCATGGAACACAGTCCGGCTTGGCATGAGCTGCTTTGACTTGATGTTGAGCTTCTCCATGGTATCTCGGTACAGTATGTTGATGCTGCTCCCGCCATCTATCAGCACGCGGGAGAAACGGGCAGCTCACCTTTCTGTCGCGAGGGTAGCGTCCAAAACCAATGCATAGGAGCCAGGAGATGGCATCACCTCTAGGTGATCAGCCTGGCTCCAACTGATGGGCTTCTTTGACCAGTGCATAAACTCAGGGTTGTTGGAGGCGACCGCATTGACTTCTTGCTGTTGTCGGCGCCGTCTGCGCCGATCTTCTATCTGGCTTGTAAAGACGACGTAGGCGGCATGTTCATCGGGGAACTCGTCTTGGATAGCTCCGACTGTAGGCCGAGCGGCTGGCTGCTGTGGGGCAGGAGGCGGCTGTCCTGCAGGAGGAGGCGGCAACAGCCCCTCGCCCTTGGAGATTCGTGTGAGCCAGTGACGCTTCCGAGTTGTGTGGTTGGACGGCTTCGCGCCGCTGTGGAACTTGCAGGGGGCATCGAGGGTTTGCTCATAGGAGAAAGCTGGCTGCCAAGCCGGCCTGCCTCCCTTCTGCTTCTTGGGTGCCGGCCGCCCCTCAGGTTGCTCATCTTCGACTGTGGCCACTTGCCGGCTTATGGAAGTTGGCATAGGGGCCTTGCGCTTGTGATCGTTCTGGTACGGGCGTCGGCTTGATTCTCCAGCCGGCGTCTTGGGAGCCGGCGCAGCACTTTTCTGGAGGCGTCTACCTGGAGCTCAGTCTTCATTGAGGAGTTGGCCGTGGCGTACTTGTCTGCTATGATTAGCAGCTCGTCAAGGGTAACCGGCTAGTCGCAGAGGAGTCGGTGCTTGAGGAGGGTGCCCTCTCTGCACCCGGCGGTGAAGTATTCTATGGCTTGAACCTCGCGCACCCCTTTGCAGGAGTTGCGGAGCTCGTCCCAACGCGTGAGGTAGTTGCGGGTTGATTCATTAGGCCCTTGTACGCACAAGGAGAGCTGTCGGGGCTTGGGGGCCCGTTTGTAGGTGCTGGTGAAGTTGCGTATGAAGGCTTCCGTGAAGTCCAACCAGCTATTGATGCTGTAAGGCTTGAGGCTGTTGAGCCAGGTGCGCACCGTGCCTTGGAGCACCAGGGGGGCATATTTCACGGCAACGCGCCTGTTGCCGTTCGCTATGCGGACTGCAGTGGAGTAGTCGATCAACTAATCTTCCGGCTTCATGGAGCCGTTGTACTTGGGCGTGTCTCTCGGGAGCGAGAACCCTTTGGGGAAGGGCTCTTCACGGATGCGGGGGCCGAAACAAGGCAGGCTGATGTCATCTTCTTCTTCCAAGGCCAGGGATCGCGCAAGGTGGTCGATCCGATGGCGGGCATCATTCTCGCTGACTCCCTCGCGGCGACCAAGTCGGCCACTGAGAGTCGGATGCGCGACAGGCGGCGGGGTGGGATATCTCTCCCCACGAGGCGGAGGAGGCGGCGGGTCGCCTCGTTGTTCCACTCCTCGAGGGCGGCCATCGGCGTCGCGCTCGATGGTGATTCGAGTCCGGCTACGGCTAGCAGCAGGTTCCTTCTCTTGTCTCACGCGGGCGCCGCCCGCAGTCGGCGTGCGCGACGTCACACCGTGTTCTCGGCGAGGGGGACTCCTGGCCCGGACGCCGGCTTTGTGCCGCTCTGCGGCCGCGTCGATTAGCTGCTGGATGCGTCTGGTCATGTAGGGGAGCTCGTCGGCCCCCAGTCCGTTCAGCTCGTCCACGATCAACTGGGCGGCGCGTAGATTCTCGAGGGGCATGGCGTAGACTGGGCCGTCCGCTCCCAACATGCTGGTGATGGCCGCGCCGCGTTTCTTGACGACGCCGACTCGGCTTGGCCCTTCTGGAGGCAGCGTGTCGAAGGCGGCGCGGTCGACTTCGCGCTAGTGGGCCTCAGTGAGGTGCCTCATGGAGGCTATCCTCTGGCCCTCCGTAAGGAGAGCAAGGCGGCGTGCCTCCAGCGTCTCGGCGTCAACGTCCGCCAGGATGGGGGCAGACAGATCGTGCAGCGTTGCCTGTAGGGCGTCGCAGGCGTTTTTGTCGGAGGGGATGTCGTGGCTGATGACTAACACCTCGGTGACGGTGCTGCCGCCACTGTCGGCTCAAGGAAGAGGGTCGTCGAAGATGATCACGTTGGTGGGGAAGGTGTCGAGCGACGCCGTGTCGGAGTCGACAAGCATCAGGTCGGTGGAGAAACCGACTCCAAGTCCGTGGTAGGCTCGCTGGAGACGTGGAGTTGGTCGAGGAGGCTGGCGAGGCGGCTCTCAGGGCAGCCTGTGCCCGCGTCGGATGCGGGCTCGTTAGAGATGCGAGTCTCGCCAAGAAGATTGGCCAGCTCGCTGCGCAGGCGTCGTCGATGCTTTGCAGCGCGTCGGGGCAAGCACCGTCGGGCGTGCCGGGCTAGCTACGCTCGCTGGGGAGGAAAAGGGTTCCCGTCCAGAGAAGGTCTCCGGACGACGATGCACCTGGCCCCATGGTGGGAGCCAAATGTCGGGTGGTAGGTGCGACATATGCCAACGGATGGCTTATCTGTGTGGGAGCCAGTAAGACATCGCCGGTGCCTGGAAACGGGATGAGGCAAAGACATGCACGCCGGCGGATCTTACCCAGGTTGGGGGCTCTCCGTGGAGATAATACCCCTACTCCTGCTCTGCGGGGTCTCCGCATGATCACTAGATCAACAAGAAGCTACAAGAGGCTCCTTGAGCTGTTCGGTGGAAGGAGGAAGAAGGGCAAGGCTAGCTCTCTCCTCTCCCTATAGTGGTGTCTAAAACTCTCTGAGATCAACCCTTTGCATGGGTGCCCCGGGGGGTTTATATAGGCCTACCCCCCGGGGGTACAATGGTAATACGGCTGGGCATGGGCCCTAGCCGTGAGTGTCTATGACCGCCGGCTTCTCCGCCGGCTGCTGGGGCCCACCGACTGGTGGGTCCCGCCGGCTGCCGGCTCATTGGTCGACAGGCCGGCCCCATCGCTTGGGGATCTTGTCGGAGGCTGGTTACTGTTGCCCCGCCTCTGATGACGAGAGTTTTGTCGAGGTAAGCATGGCTACACTACCGCCGCCTTGCGGATTCTCACTGTAGCCTTACCTCGTCTTGTCTCCTTAATGATGCGCTCGCCCCGAGGGAGGGGGCAAGCCGGCTATAGGAAGCTGGCCATGCCTCAGGCCGGCTGGGGGAGGCTAGGCCGTCTTCAGGCGCCTCTTTGACCGAAGGGGCCCGCCGCCTACGGGCCGTACTGGCAGCCTGTCGTGGATGGCGTCAGGATCATCATGGCAACAGTGCCACGCCGGACGGGTGATGGCTGTCCCGTACGGCATACTGTAGCCATGCGAGCTCCGGGATTCGGGGGTGGCAGGGTCCATTGTTGCCATGCCCCGTCCCATCATCGTTATGAGGGGTGCAGACTTTTAGGGCATGACCCCTGGCCGCCTGCCTGGGGCTAGCCTCTTGGAGTCGGTTCTCTTGGGCCGGCTTCTCGGAGTCAGTCTTTCCGTGGCCGGCTTCTTGGAGTCGGCCCTATCGTGGTGTCCCCCAAGAGAGTTTAGGGCCGGGCCGCCTTCCAGTAGCCGGACTGTGAGTTAGCCGGCCGGAGGAAGGCGGCCCCGCGTCTTGGGTGCTTCAAGGTTCGGTCGGCCTGTTGTTTTTTCCAATGGCCTAAGGGAGCCGATTAGGCTACCCGTGGTCATTTACTCCGACACCACGAGTAGGACATCTCACCCTCCATGCCTGCCTCTAAAACCAAGCGCGGAAAGTACTTTGCTTTTAGAACCTGCGCACACAGAGTGTCAGGAGCTTGCAGAAGGCGCCACTCCTGCCTTGCCAACATTGCCATATTGAAAATATGCAGATCCCGAAAGCCCAGATGAAAGATCGTGGATGTCGCCTAGAGGGGGGGGGGTGAATAGGCGCTTTAAAATAATTATGGTTTAGGCTAGAACAAATGCAGAATAAACCTAGTGGTTAATTTGTCAAGCACAAAACCTACAACAACTAGGCTCACCTATGTGCACCAACAACTTATGCTAAGCAAGATAAACAACTAAGAGATAGCAAGATATATGACAAGACACAAAATGGCTATCACAAAGTTAAGTGCATAAGTAAAGGGCTCGGGTAAGAGATAACCGAGGCACGCGGAGACGATGATGTATCCCGAAGTTCACACCCTTGCGGATGCTAATCTCCATTTGAAGCGGTGTGGAGGCACAATGCTCCCCAAGAAGCCACTAGGGCCACCGTAATCTCCTCACGCCCTCGCACAATGCAAGATGCCGTGATTCCGCTAAGGGACCCTTCGGGGCAGTCACCGAACCCGTATAAATGGCGACCCTTGGGGGCGGTCACCGAACCCGTACACTTTGGCAACCCTTGGGGGCAGTGACCGATACCCGTCAAATTGCTCGGGGCGATCTCCAGAACCTAATTGCAGACCCCGACGCTTGCCCGGAGCTTTAAACCACAATGATTGAGCTCCGAACAACACCATCTAGGGCGCCAAGGCACCCAAGAGGAACACGCTCAAGGGTACCAAGCACCCAAGAGTAATAAGCTTCTCAACTTGTGACTTCCACGTATCATGTGGAGAACTCAAATCGATGCACCAAATGAAATGGCAAGGGCACACGGAGTGCCCAAGTCCTTCTCTCTCAAATCCCACCGAAGCAACTAATATTAGGGAGGAAGATGAGAGGAAGAACAAGAAGGAGAACACCAAGAACTCCAAGATCTAGATCCAAGGGGTTCCCCTCACATAGAGGAGAAAGTGATTGGTGGAAATGTGGATCTAGATCTCCTCTCTCTTTTCCCTCAAAAACTAGAAAGAATCCATGGAGGGATTGAGAGTTAGCAAGCTCGAAGAAGGTCAACAATGGGGGAAGAACATGAGATCAAAGGATAAGGTTCATTGGGGAAGAAGACCCCCTTTTATAGGAGGGGAAAAATCCAACCGTTATGTGCTCAACCCGCACACCAGCGGTACTACCGCTCCACGAGCGATACTACCGCTCGGGCGGAAGATGCAGGAATAAGGAGCAACAAAACATGAACCTTGGGGCGGTACTACCGCTAGAGGAGCAAAACACGGGACCAAAGAAGGCAGGGCAGAGCAGAGAACGGCGACAGTAATGCAGTAGCGGTACTACCGCCCGACCGGAGCGGTACTACCGCCCAATCGGGGTGGTACTACCGCTTATAGGCGGAACTGCCGTGCCTTACTGCTGTGCAACTACTGCTAAACCCGACACGAAAAGAGCAAGACCCAAAATCGAGGCGGTAGTAGAGCGGTACTGGAGCGGTACTACCGCTTGACGCTACAAGCTGTACTACCGCTGCCACCGCGGTACTACCGCAGGGAGAAAAACATAACTGCCATAACTTCTTCATATGAGCTCCGAATTGAGCAAACTCAAGCTTGTTGGATAGAGGAAGACGAGTAGCATCAAAAGAGCGAGCTCCGGTTATAGTAAGAAGAGGCAGGGAGGTATGCCTAAGATATAGAGGAGTGAACACTCGATCAGAGAAGAACCGACATAACCTCCAACATCGAAAACATCATAGAAGATGCATGAGAACTCCATTTTCGATCAACTCGAGCTTGTCATCAAGATGACCATAAGCTCCAAAACTCACAAAGAGAACCAAACAAGAACCAAGAAAGATGATGCAAGGATGCAATGGTTTGAGCTCTCTACGAATGATACGATCAAGTTACTCATCGAGAGTCCCCCTTGATAGTACGACCATCGAACCTAAAACCCGGTCTCCCAACTACCATCATGAGACCGGTATAATGGAAAACCTATCAAGGGCAAACCTTTGCCTTGCACATGGTCCACTTGAGCTAGATGATGATGATCTTGACACCCTCAAGTTGGACCACCTTTCTTGATTGCGTTGGCTCAATGAAGACTAGTCGATTGCTCCCCCATACTCCACTATGGGTGAGCCACTCTTCCGCACATCTTCACAAGTCCATTGTCACCACAATGGACGACAACCTTCAAGCATTTGATCTCTTCGTGATGCTTCACTTGAACTTGCACACCACAACCTAGCCCCACAAAGAAACTCTCACGAAGATCATGGGTTAGTACAAAAAGCGTAATTGACAACGCTTACCATACCATGGGATCGCTTGATCCCTCTCGGTACATGTTCTATGCTTTATGTGTTGATCAACTTGGTTCACTCTTCGACTTAGTCTTGATCAACCTCTCACATGACCAAACTTTAGGTAATTCCTTGAATGGCACCTTGGTCATTACAAACTCTCCTTGAAACCAACAAATGGGCTCCAAGAAAAGCCTATGGACAAATCCTTCAAATAAAACTCAAGGCCACCATTAGTCCATAGAGATTGTCATCAATTACCAAAATCAAACATGGGGGCACCACATGTTCTTTCACCAGACCGCCCTCTTTCTTCGATCTTGTCAACCTCTCCCAACCGATCCAATGACATCGATCCCACTTATCTTGCTAACTCCACCAATACCGGTTTATGAGTGTACCAATCTCCTCGCACAACTTCTTAGTAAGGTTAAAGCAAAACATAGCATAGGTAGGAATCGCTTGGGCCACCACCTTAATCAAGATTTCTTTGCCCGGTTTGGATAACAGTTTCTCCATCCAACCCTGCATCCTTTGCCAAATGAGTTGTTTAATATACTCAAACTGCTTGCTTCTTGAAACCCCAACAAAAACAGGGAGGCCAAGGTAGTGATGGCCCTGCGACTCGTTAGGAATCCCCTAAACTTGCAACACTGCACATTTTGTTTCTGCACTAGTACCTTTGCTGAACTTTGCCGATGATTTTGCTTTGTTAATCATTTGCCCTAATTGCTCCTCCTATAGAGCAAGGATAGATTGCAACTTTGTCGTCCCCTGGATATTTGCCTTCATAACTATGAGCGAATCATCCGCAAAAAAGGTGGTTTATCCTCGGATCACCGTCACAAATCTGAACACCTTGCATAGATCTTTCAGTTTCAGCTCGCTGAAGCATAGCCGAGAAACCTTCCGCACACAAGATAAAGAGGTATGGAGAGAGCGGATCGCCCTATTGCAGCCCCCTCTCTGGGATAACAATCTCAATTAGATTCCTGTTCACTTTTACCCTATACTTAACCGTTTTCACACATTTCATGACTGTGGTTATCCACTGCTCCACAAATCCCATCCTTCTCATCTTGCCCTCCAAAAAACCCCACTCTACCCGGTCATACGCTTTGCTCATGTCCAGCTTGACAGCAACCAGGCCATCTTGCCCCCCTTTTCTATTGTGCATCAAATGTGTTATCTCATATGCCAAGAGAACATTGTTCGTAATCATCCTACCCGAAACAAAGGCTGGCTGATTTGGCGATATTATTTCCGGCAAGATTTCCTTCAGCTTATTTGCCACCACCTCCGAGATCAGCTTATACAACACATTGCATAAGCTAATAGGGGGATACTCTGTTACTTTCTCTAGGCTCTTGTTTTTGGGGATCAGGACTATAGTGGTCTCATTCCATGATGTCGGCATTGGGTTACCATTGAGCACACCAAGCACCTCTTCCTGGACCCTATTCCCAACCACCTCCAAAAATCTCTTGTAAAACACAACCGGCATGCCATCCGGGCCCAGCGCCTTTAAGTCTCCAATAGAATCAAGAGCTTTTTAACTTCTTCTCCTGTATATTGCCGTGTCAGCCTTACATTCATCTCATGGGTAACAGAGGGAGTGACATAGGATAATATATCATAATTTGTAACACCTGCAGAAGACATAAACCGATTTTTGTAGTGGTTAGCAATAAATTGCTTCAACTCCTCTTCTCCTTCCACAACACTCCCATCCTCCCTTTTCAGCCTCCTGATTACATTCCTCCTCCTCCGTTCCGAAGCATGGGCATGAAAGAATTTTGTATTCCGGTCACCATCCTTCAACCAATTAGCATGTGCACACTGACGCCAATACATATTATATTGCTCCTCCACCACCACGCCGTCGTGCTGCCGGAGCTCTCCCTCAACTTCTCATCTCCCCTTGCTGGATCAAGAAGGAGGACACGTCCCCGGGCTGTACGTATGTTGAACGCGGAGGCGCCGTCCGTTCGGTGTTAGATCGGATCTTCCGCGATTTGAATAGCCGCGAGTACGACTCCCTCATCCGCGTTCTTGTAACGCTTCTGCATCGCGATCTTCAAGGGTATGAAGATGCACTCATCCTCTCCCTCTCTTGTTGCTAGAATCTCCATAGATTGAAATTGGTGATGCGTAGAATTTTTTTTGAATTATTGCTACGTTCCCCAACAATGGCATCATGAGCTAGGTCTACGCGTAGTTTCTATGCATGAGTAGAACACAAGTTGTTGTGGGTGTCGATTTTGTCAATTTACTTGTCGTTACTAGTCTTATCTTGATTCAGCGGCATCGTGGGATGAAGCGGCCCAGACCGACCTTACACGTATGCTTATGTGAGGCAGGTTCCTTATGTCTCTCCCACTTTAGTCGGATTGGATTCGATGAAAAGGGTCCTTATGAAGGGTAAATAGCAATTGGCATATCACGTTGTGGTTTTGGCATAGGTAAGAAACGTTCTTGCTAGAAACCTATAGCAGCCACGTAAAAACTTACAACAACAATTAGAGGACGTCTAACTTGTTCTTGCAGCATATGCCGTGTGATGTGATATGGCCAAAAGGATGTGATGAATGATATATATGTGATGTATGAGATTGATCATGTTCTTGTAATAGGAATCACGACTTGCATGTCGATGGGTATGACAACCAGCAGGAGCCATAGGAGTTGTCTTAATTTATTGTATAACCTACGTGTCAGTGAATAATGCCATGTAATTACTTTACTTTATTGCTAAACCGTTAGCCATAGTAGTAGAAGTAATAGTTGGCGAGACAACTTCATGAAGACACAATGATGGAGATCATAGTGTCATGCCGGTGACGATGATGATCATGGCACCCCGAAGATGGAGATCAAAAGGAGCAAAATGATATTGGCCATATCATGTCACTATTTGATTGCATGTGATGTTTATCATGTTTTTACATCTTATTTGCTTAGAATGACGGTAGCATAAATAAGATGACCCCTCGCTAAAATTTCAAGAAAGTGTTCCCCCTAACTATGCACCGTTGAGAAGGTTCGTTGTTTCGAAGCATCACGTGATGATCGGGTGTGATAGATTCTAACATTTGAATACAACGGGTGTGAGCCAGATTTACACAAGCAAAACATTTAGGTTGACTTGACGAGCCTAGCATGTACAGACATGGCCTCGGAACACAAGAGACCAAAAGGTCGAACATGAGTCATATAGCAGATACGATCAACATGAAGATGTTCACCGATGATGACTAGTCCGTCTCACGTGATGATCGGACACGGCCTAGTTGACTCGAATCATGTATCACTTAGATGACTAGAGGGATGTCCATCTGAGTGGGAGTTCATTAAATTAGATGAACTTAATTATCATGAACATAGTCAAAAGGTCTTTGCAAATTATGTCGTAACTTGCGCTTTAGTTCTACTGTTTTAGACAGGGGCGGATCTGGAGCTAATGTTACCGTGATGCACTACTTAACCATGCCGTAAAAATTTCAAGCAATAATGCACTAATAAACATGTGTTTCACAACTTGTAACATGAATTACCAAATATAATAGACGTCAATTTATAAAAGAAAAGGCAATAGTCAAACTACTTAATGTAGTGCGACAAAATTACTTGAAAAGGATGTCATGGATACCTAATTGCAAATGTGATGGTGCCTTTCTTTTGAAAAGAAACTTGTCCATATTATGTGCATTTAACAATTAAAATTACAAATGAGAAATCAAAATTGTGAAGCCTGTGAAGTATACCTAATTACAACTTAAAACAATAGCTAATGCCCCATGTTTTGCCAAAACACATACTCCCTCGGTCCCAAAATAAGTGACTCGACTTTGTACTAACATTGTACTAAAACTAGTATAAAGTCGAGTCACTTATTTTGAGACGGTGGGAATACATTTTAATATATTTCAATAAGGTTTAACTTACTAGCCCCAATTTTATACATACAATTGCTGCGACTTGTAAAAATATATAGAGAAAACAACACAAACCAGGATATCGAACATAATTCGAATCAAGTAATGAATGTAATCTAAACGAAAAATTCAAAAACATATTACTAATTAGCTATCAGAGGGGAAGAGAAATTCCGGCGTGCGACGTGGCCATCACTCGCGACGGAGGCGTGGTTGCGTCGGCGCTGCAGGCTACAGCGTCAGTCATCGATCCGCGGTCTTCGGCCTGCCTGTTGCCGCTGCTTCGGGTACGCGTTTGCCGGCCGCCCACCTATCAGGGATGGATCGATTCGATCGATAGATCGATCGCCGCCGCTGCGCATCGATTTGTTTGGGACACAATACATGAGACGAGGAGATCGATCGAGATCTCTTTTTTTAGTGAATAAAAATATGGGATTGGAAAGATTGATCGACTTACAGGAGATTAGGAGAAGGGAGATGGATCGATTCATCTAACGCTAATCGTGTGTGCCGGTGTGCGTGTGAAGGGATCGAGCGTATAACGGTGTGCGTACATGACGTGGGTAGTGGGATGTTAGAAGCCGAAGCCACGAGCCTCCTGCGGCCGCGTGGGCTGGTCTCATCGGACCTGTGGCACACTTGCTGGGCCACCCTATTGCCTTGGGCCGAATGACTGTTAATTAGCACTAAAAAAATTCTTGGACCCTGTAGCTTGTGCCACAGGGTTGGCCCATTGGGCTCCGCCCTGGTTTTAGATATGTTCCTAGAGAAAATTTAGTTGAAAGTTGATAGTAGCAATTATGCGGACTAGGTCTGTAAACTGAGGATTGTCCTCATTGCTACGCAGAAGGCTTATGTCCTTAATGCACCGCTCGGTGTGCTAAACCTCGAACATCGTCTGTGGATGTTGCGAACATCTAACATACACGTTTTGATGACTACGTGATAGTTCAATAATGTTAAACGATTTAGAATTGAGGCGCCGAAGACGATTTTGAAACATCATGGAACATATGAGATGTTCAAAGGGATGGAATTGGGATTTCAGGCCCGTGCCCATGTCAAGAGGTATGAGACCTCTGACGAGTTTCTTAAGCCTGCAAACTAAGGGAGAAAAGGTCAATCGTTGAGCATGTGCTCAGATTATCTGAGTACTACAATCACTTGAATCGAGTGGGAGTTAATCTTCCTTAAGAGATAGTGATGGTTCTCCAAAGTCATTGCCACCAAGCTACTAGAGCTTCGTGATGAACTATAACATATCAGGGATAGATATGATGATCCTTGAGCTATTCGTGATATTTGACACCGCGAAAGTAGAAATCAAGAAGGAGCATCAATTGTTGATGGTTAGTGAAACAACTAGTTTCAAGAAGGGCAAGGGCAAGAAGGGATACTTCATGAAACGACAAATCAGTTGCTGCTCTAGTGAAGAAACCCAAAGTTTGAACCCAAACTCGAGACTAAGTGCTTCTGTAATGAGGGGAACGGTCACTGAAGCAAAATTGCCCTGGATACTTGGTAGATGAGAAGGCTGGCAAGGTCGACAAAAGTATATTGGATATACATTATATTAATGTGTACTTTACTAGTACTCCTAGTAGCACCAGGGTAATAGATACCGGTTTGGTTGCTAAGTGTTGGTAACTCAAAATAAAAGGCTATGGAACAAACAGAGACTAGCTAAAGGTGAGATGACGATATGTGTTGGAAGTGTTTCCAAGGTTCATGTGATGAAGCATCACATGCTCCCTCTACCATCGAGATTGGTGTTAAACTTAAATAATTGTTATTTGGTGTTTGCATTGAGCATAGACATGATTATATTATGTTTATCGCTATATGGTTATTCATTTAAGGAGAATAATGGTTACTCTGTTTATTTGAATAATACCTTCAATGGTCTTGCACCTAAAATGAATGGTTTATTGAATCTCGATCGTAGTGATACACATGTTCATGCCAAAAGATATAAGATAGTAATGATAGTACCACATACTTGTGGCACTGCCACTTGAGTCGTATTGGTATAAAACGCATGAAGAAGCTCCATGTTTGATGGATCTTTGGACTCACTCATTTTTGAAAAGTTTGAGACATGCGAACCATGTCTATTGGTACGCATGAAGAAACTCCATGCAGATGGATCATTTGGACTCACTTGATTTGAATCACTTGAGACATGCAACTCATACCACATGGGCAAGATGACTGAAAAGCCTCGTTTTCAGTAAGATGGAACAAGAAAGCAACTTGTTGGAAGTAATACATTTTGATGTGAGTGCTGAGGCACGCAGTGGATATCGTTATGTTCTTACTTCACAGATGATTTGAGCAGATGCTAAGTACATTTACTTGATGAAACACAAGTCTGAATTATTGAAAGGTTCAAGTAATTTCATAGTGAAGTTGAAGATCTTCGTGACAAGAGGATAAAATGTCTATCATATGATCATAGAGATGAATATCCGAGTTACTAGTTTGGTATAGAATTAAGACATTGTGGAAATTGTTTCACAACTAAGACCGCCTAGAACACCATAGTGAGATGGTGTGTCCGAACATCATAGCTGCACCCTATTGGATATGGTGCATACCATGATGTCTCTTATCGAATTACCACTATCGTTTATGGGTTAGGCATTAGAGACAGCTGCATTCACTTTAAATAGGGCACCACGTAATTCCGTTGAGATGACACCGTATGAACTATGGTTTAGAGAAACCTAAGCTGTCGTTTCTTAAAGGTTTGGGGCTATGACGCTTATGTGAAAAAGTTTTAGGTTGATAAGCTCGAACCCAAAGCGGATAAATGCATCTTCATAGGACACCCAAAAACAGTTGGATATACCTCCTCTCTCAGTTCCGAAAGAAAAAGGGATTGTTTCTAGAATCGGGTCCTTTCTCGAGGAAAAGTTTCTCTTGAAAGAATTGAGTGGGAGGATGGTGGAGACTTGATGAGGTTATTGAACCGTCACTTCAACTAGTGTGTAGCAGGGCACAGGAAGTTGTTCCTATGGCGCCTACACCAATTGAAGTGGAAGCTAATGATATTGATCATGAAACTTAGGATCAAGTCACTACCAAAACTCGTAGGTTGACAAGGATACGTACTACTTCAGAGTGGTACGTAATCCTGTCTTGGAGGTCATGTTGCTAGACAACAATGAACCTACGAGCTATGGAGAAGTGATGGTGGGCCTGGATTCCGACGAATGCCTCGAGGCCATAAAATCCGAGAGAGGATCCATGTATGAAAACAAAGTATGGACTTTGGAAGAACCACTTTATGGTTGTAAGACTGTTGGGTGCAGATGGATTTTAAAAGGAAGACGGACAATGATGGTAAGTATCACCATTAAGAAAGCTCGACTTGTCGTTAAGATATTTTCTGATAAGTTCAAGGAATTGACTATGATGAGACTTTCTCACTCGTAGCGATGCTAAGAGTCTGTTGGAATTATATTAGCAATTACTACATTATTTATGAAATCTTGCAGATAGGATGTCAAAACATTGTTTCCTCGACGATTTTCTTGAGGAAAGGTTGTACGTGATACAACCAGAAGGTTTTGACAATCTTGAAAGATGCTAACAAGTATGCAAAGCTCCAACAATCCTTCTAAGGACTGGAGTAAGCATCTCGGAGTTGGAATATACGCTTTGATGAGATGATCAAAGATTTTGGGTTTATACAAAGTTTATGAGAAACTTGTATTTCCAAAGAAGTGAGTGGGAGCACTATAGAATTTATGATGAGTATATGTTGTTGATTGGAAATTATGTAGATTTTTTTGAAAGCATATAGGGTTGTTTGAAAAGTATTTTTCAATGGAAATCCTAGATTAAGCTACTTGAACATTGAGCATCAAGATCTATAAGGATAGATAAAAAACGCTTAATAGTACTTTCAGATGAACACATACCATGACAAGATTTTGAAGGAGTTCAAAATAGATCGACAAAGAAGGATTTCTTGGCTGTGTTATAAGGTGTGAGTATTGAGTAAGACTCAAGACCTGACCACGGCAAAAGAGAGAGAAAGGACGAAGGTCATCCCCTATGCTTTAGACGTAGGCTCCACAGTATGCTATGCTGTGTACCGCACCTAAAGTGTGCCTTGCCATGAGTCAGTCAAGGGGTACAAGTGTGATCCAGGAATGGATCACAGGACAGTGGTCAAGGTTATCCTTAGTAATTAGTGGACTAAGGAATTTTCTCGATTATGGAGGTGGTAAAAGAGTTCGTCGTAAAGGATTACGCCGATGCAAACTTTGACACTAATCTGGATGACTCTGAGTAGTAGACCGGATTCGTATGGTAGAGCAGTTATTTGGAATAGTTCCAAATAGCGCGTGGTAGCTACATCTAGGAGATGACATAGAGATTTGTAATGCACACACGGATCTAAAAGATTCAGACCTGTTGACTAATAACCTCTCTCACAAGCGAGATATGATCAAACCCAATGGGTGTTCGATTCATTACAATCACATAGTGATGTGAACTAGATTATTGACTCTAGTGCAAGTGGGAGACTGTTGGAAATGTGCCCTAGAGGCAATCATAAAATGGTTATTATTATATTTCCTTGTTCATGATAATTGTCTATTGTTCGTGCTATAATTGTATTAACTAGAAACCGTAATACATGTGTGAATACATAGACCTCAACATGTCCCTAGTGAGCCTCTAGTTGACTAGCTCGTTGATCAATAGATGGCTATGGTTTCCTGACCATGGACATTGGATGTCATTGATAACGGGATCACATCATTAGGAGAATGATGTGATGGACAAGACCCAATCCTAAGCATAGCACAAGATCGTGTAGTTCGTTTGCTAAAAGTTTTTCTAATGTCAAGTATCATTTCCTTAGACCCTGAGATTGTGCAACTCCCGGATACAATAGGAATCCTTTGGGTGTGCCAAACGTCACAACGTAACTGGGTGGCTACAAAGGTGCACTACGGGTATCTCCAAAAGTGTCTGTTGGGTTGGCACGAATCGAGACTGGGATTTGTCACCCCGTGTGACAGAGAGGTATCTCTGGGCCCACTCGGTAATGCATCATCATAATGAGCACAATGTGACTAAGTAGTTAGTCATGGGATCATGCATTACGGAACGAGTAAAGTGACTTGCCGGTAACGAGATTGAACGAGGTATTGGGATACCGACGATCGAATCTCGGGCAAGTAACGTACTGATTGACAAAGGGAATTGTATACGGGATTGCTTGAATCCTTGACATCGTGGTTCATCCGATGAGATCATCGTTGAACATGTGGGAGCCAACATGGGTATCCAGATCCCGCTGTTGGTTATTGGCCAGAGAGCTGTCTCGGTCATGTCTGCATGATTCCCGAACCCGTAGGGTCTATACACTTAAGGTTCGGTGACGCTAGAGTTGTTATGGGAAATAGTGTGCAGTTACCGAATGTTGTTCGGAGTCCCGGATGAGATCCCGGACGTCACGAGGAGTTCCGGAATGGTCCGGTGGTAAAGATTTTTATATGGGAAGTCCTATTTTGGCCACCGGAAAATGTTCGGGATTTTTTGGTATTGTACCGAGAAGGTTCTAGAAGGTTCCGGAGTGGGGCCCACCTGCATGGGGGGCCCACATGAACGTGGGTAGTGGGGGCAAGGCCCCACACCCGCTGTCAAGGCGCACCAAGATCCCCCCTTAGAAGGAATAAGATCATATCCCAAAGGAATAAGATCAAGATCCCTAAAAAGGGGGGATAACAATCGGTGGGGAAGGAAATGATAGGATTTCTTTCCACCCACCTTTGCCAACGCCCCAATGGACTTGGAGGGCAAGAAACCATCCCCCTCCACCCCTATATATAGTGGGGAGGCGCATGGGAGCTTGACCCCTTGCCCCTGGCGCAGCCCTCCCCCTCTCCAACTCCACCTCCTCCTCAGTAGTGCTTGGCGAAGCCCTGCCGGAGAACTGCAAGCTCCACCACCATGCCGTCGTGCTGCCGGAGCTCTCCCTCAACTTATCCTCTCCCCTTGCTGGATCAAGAAGGAGGAGACGTGCCCGGGCTGTACGTGTGTTGAACGCGGAGGCGCCGTCCGTTCAGCGTTAGATCGGATCTTCCGTGATTTGAATAGCCGCGAGTACGACTCCCTCATCCGCGTTCTTGTAACGCTTCTGCATCGCGATCTTCAAGGGTATGAAGATGCACTCATCCTCTCCCTCTCTTGTTGCTAGAATCTCCGTAGTTTGATCTTGGTGATGCGTAGATTTTTTTTTGAATTATTGCTACGTTCCCCAACAGTGGCATCATGAGCTAGGTCTATGCGTAGTTTCTATGCACGAGTAGAACACAAGTTGTTGTGGGCATCGATTTTGTCAATTTACTTGCCGTTACTAGTCTTATCTTGATTCAGCGGCATCGTGGGATGAAGCGGCCCAGACCGACCTTACACGTAAGCTTACGTGAGACAGGTTCCACCGACTGACATGCACTAGTTGCATAAGGTGGCTATTGGGTATGTGTCTCTCCCACTTTAGTCAGATCGGATTCGATGAGAAGGGTCCTTATGAAGGGTAAATAGCAATTGGCATATCACGTTGTGGTTTTGGCATAGGTAAGAAACGTTCTTGCTAGAAACCTTTAGCAGCAACGTAAAAACTTGCAACAACAATTAGAGGACGTCTAACTTGTTCTTGCAGCATATGCCGTGTGATGTGATATGGCCAAAAGGATGTGATGAATGATATATATGTGATGTATGAGATTGACCATGTTCTTGTAATAGGAATCACGACTTGCATGTTGATGAGTATGACAACTGGCAGGAGCCATAGGAGTTGTCTTATTTATTGTATGATCTGCGTGTCAGTGAATAACGCCATGTAATTACTTTACTTTATTGCTAAACCGTTAGCCATAGTAGTAGAAGTAATAGTTGTTGAGACAACTTCATGAAGACACAATGATGGAGATCATGGTGTCATGCCGGTGACGATGATGATCATGGCGACTCGAAGATGGAGATCAAAAGGAGCAAAATGATATTGGCCATATCATGTCACTATTTGATTGCATGTGATGTTTATCATGATTTTACATCTTATTTGCTTAGAACGACAGTAGCATAAATAAGATGACCCCTCGCTAATATTTCAAGAAAGTGTTCCCCCTAACTATGCACCGTTGAGAAGGTTCGTTGTTTCGAAGCACCACGTGATGATCGGGTGTGATAGACTCTAACATTCAAATACAACGGGTGTGAGCCAGATTTACACAAGCAAAACATTTAGGTTGACTTGACGAGCCTAGCATGTACAGACATGGCCTCGGAACACAAGAGACCAAAAGGTCGAACATGAGTCATATAGCAGATACAATCAACATGAAGATGTTCACCAATGATGACTAGTCCGTCTCACGTGATGATCGGACACGGCCTAGTTGACTCGAATCATGTATCACTTAGATGACTAGAGGGATGTCCATCTGAGTGGGAGTTCATTAAATTAGATGAACTTAATTATCATGAACATAGTCAAAAGGTCTTTGCAAATTATGTCGTAACTTGCGCTTTAGTTCTACTGTTTTAGATATGTTCCTAGAGAAAATTTAGTTGAAAGTTGATAGTAGCAATTATGCGGACTAGGTCTATAAATTAAGGATTGTCCTCATTGCTACACAGAAGGCTTATGTCCTTAATGCACCGCTCGGTGTGCTGAACCTCGAACGTCGTTTGTGGATGTTGCGAACATCTGACATACACGTTTTGATGACTACATGATAGTTTAGTAATGTTAAACGGTTTAGAATTGAGGCGCCGAAGACAATTTTGAAACGTCATAGAACATATGAGATGTTCAAAGGGCTGGAATTGGGATTTCAGGCTCGTGCCCATGTCAAGAGGTATGAGACCTCTAACGAGTTTCTTAAGCCTGCAAACTAAGGGAGAAAAGCTCAATCATTGAGCATGTGCTCAGATTGTCTGAGTACTACAATCACTCGAATCGAGTGGGAGTTAATCTTCCTCAAGAGATAGTGATGGTTCTCCAAAGTCATTGCCACCAAGCTACTAGAGCTTCGTGATGAACTATAACATATCAGGGATAGATATGATGATCCTTGAGCTATTCGTGATGTTTGACACCGCGAAAGTAGAAATCAAGAAGGAGCATCAATTGTTGATTGTTAGTGAAACCACTAGTTTCAA
>NC_041383.1:770986459-770991759 GCF_002162155.2 Triticum dicoccoides | reverse complement strand
GGCGGCACTAGGGCGCGGGGTTGGGCGGCGTTGGGCGCGGCGGCGATGCACAAGGGCGGCGGCGCGGGTGAGAGGCGCGGGGTGAGGCGCGGCTTGGGTGGTGCGGCGGCGCGGCGTGGGTGTGGCGGCGCGGCGTGGGGCGGCGGAGAGGAGAGGAGAGGTGTTGGTTTGATGTGTTTAGAGGGGGGGGGGTGCTTGGGTATTTATATTGGGGAGGGGAGGGTTTTGCTTGGGGTAGGGGACAAGAAATAGACTAGGATTAGGAAACAAAAGGAAAAGATCTAGAAATAGATACGGAATAAACGAACATAGGACAAGAGTCCTACTAAGACTAGGAAAGCAAGAAGCGGCGGCTCCCTGGTGCACGCGCGCTATGGCCACTTGGCCGGCCGGCGGCTAGTGGCTTGGGCCTTTGGCCCAAGGCGCTGCGGATTTTTTTTTTCTAAACGGTCTCGCGCGCAGAAAAATAAATAAAAGAAAATCTAAACGAACTCCAAAATTTAATAAAGTAAATTTTCCCCGACTCCTAAAAATGAGCCGAACAAAATGAACTTTTCTTCGGACCTAAAATAAAATTTTCAAAAACGCGCATTTTCCCTATCCGAATAAAATGCAAATAAAACTCCGGCAAACAAAATTTGATCTATTTATTAAATCTTCATTTTCCTAAATTTGGGAAAGTCATATTATTCCCTCTCTTATATTTTTGATAACGGAAAATAATTGAAGATGAAATAAATAAATCAAATGATCCTCTTTTCAATTCGAGAAAACTCTCAAATATGAAAATAACGAAATCTCCAACTCTCTCCAAGGGTCCTTGAGTTGCGTGAAATTTCTAGGATCGACCAAAATGCAAGAAAATAAATATGCATGATGATCTATTCCAAATTGAAAATAAATTCAAAGGGACTTTGAATTTAATTCTTTGAAACTCCCAACTCATATTTCATATAATTTGAAGAAGTCATTTTATCTTCTCTCGTGAAAATCATTGAGTCGCATAAAGTTTCAGAATTGGGATATTTCCAAATGAAATTCAAATATTCTCAACACCCCTTGTCATTTAAATAAATGGAAGAAGTCATGTCATCTTCTCTCCGGGGTTTTGTGATGAAAAGAATTTGAATTCACGAAGATCAGAAAACCAATATGAAAGTTTGGGAAAGTCCTTTTATTCCCTCTCATTTAACTTTCAAAAAGTTTCGAATTCACTCACTTTCAGTCAATCAATCAAGCAATCAATCAAATCTATCTATTTGTTTATAACATTCCAAAATTTAGAATTTTGGGATGTTACAAACTACCACCCTTAAAATGAATCTCGTCCTCGAGATTCGGAGAGGCTAGAAAGAATAGTTTAGGGTTTGGGGTCTTCTCAAAGTCCATCGATCATCTCCGAGGTCTCGGGTGCTACCACCCTTAGAAACATTGTTACGGTTCCATCAAAACTCATATACTCCATCCTTATCGTTGACAGTGTCAGTCTTCTCAGATAATCTCTTCTCTGGGCTCTTCCGGTAGTGGCATAACCTTTTCCTCAATTCCTTTGTCCTTTCATCTTGGTAAGGTTATCCCGAAACTGGGTCTTCATAGCTGACGGGTCTGACGCCAATGCTAAACAACTATCGATATCTTGTGGTGGTCAACAATTTATGGTTTCTCCTGCAGGAAAGGGTCTGGGTTGAACCTCACCGTATAACCTACGGTTGGCAACAACTGCCGTGTACAAGGAAAAAAATACCTATACCTTTCTAAGGTTCAAACAAGGTTTTGATCGTCGTCTCTCCACTATAGGTAAGTCACTCAGATTTACCATCCCATATAGCAAAGCGAATAATAAGAGTAAGTCGGTATGGTGATCAATCCATCCCGCACCCAAATCATTTCCTTGTACATGGTTTAGCGAATCTCGCATTCTAACACTCGGTCATCCTCACAAGCATTGCAGAATTCTTCTTGTCGACGAACCAAGTTCGGAAAATCCATTGATTCTGCAAGCCAAACAAACACCTATCGTTACTTAACAACTCTCAGGTTTTGCGTAAACTCCTATAGAATCGTCGGTTGATACAAGTCGTAACTTCTTCCAGGGTTTTTCCTTCAGCAAGAGTGTGCTTGCTTCTTGGCAGGTCCTGGGGCCTGTGGGTTATGGCCCATCTCATCACTTGCAAATCTTGAACTCATCATCTGGGCAACTGATCATTATCCCAACATCCAACTTCCTGGCATACTTAAAATCCATCCAAATGTACTGTCTCTTTTCCTTATATTTGCACCAAACGGGGACATGATTACTCAGACTCTTCATGGAATTTCCATTGATCCATATTTCGAACATCATACCTCCTTTATATCCAATAACACTTCATCTCTTCATCCTCGTGGGATGTCCCACATACCGTGATAAAACTTATACTTATGAAATCCATACTCCACATCATTATCCTTTCCGCGGTCAAGCGTCCTTATAGGGGAATATTGGCCATCTCTGCATGGCACTTCTTCAACTGGGAAACGTAAAACACATCTTGAACTCCTGACAGTCCTCCGGGTGACTCTAACTGGTTGGCCACTTCTCCATACGCTCCAAAACTCGGTATGGTCCTACAAACCTCGGGGCTAACTGTCCCTTAACTCCAATCCGTTTAACTCCTCGTAGAGGGAACACATGAAGACATGCTCTGTCTCCAATTTCATAGACTACCTCCTTGCGTTTTTAAGTCTGCATAACTCTTCTACCTGGACTGAGCTACCTTCAGTCTATCTTGAATCAACTTAACATTTTCTTCTGACTCCTTGATCACATTTGGTCCAAACAACTGTCGGCCTCCGACTTCATCCCACATACTCTTGGGGCATCACACATATCGAGACAAAACTCGTATTTCATTTTGCCCAAAATCCATGCAGTGGAGTATCTTTATCCTTTCTGGGGTCAAAGGTTCTTACAGGGTACTACCACCCTTAAAATACACAAATCTTCCATAGACCATATTTCTCTTATCCTCAAAAATGGTCAAAATCCTCCTTCATAGAGTAGCAACTCATAAAATCCATATCAGTACCAACGAGGCTAACTTTATTAATTCTCAAATCATTACAATCTCCTGTTTTTCCATTACATGCCTCAATTCAATACCTCTATATAAAAGAAAATGTTCTCACTACCACTACTATATTACTTCTGTTACAAACTCAACTATTTATCACAAGTCTCCTTCTCCTTCGGACAACCTCTGGCAAAGTGCCCTGCTCCATTACAACGGAAACACATTACTTCTGACAGGTTTCTAGGTTTCCTCATGATCACATAGCCTCCTTGGGTCCTTTTCTTCCCTCTTGGGCAATCATTGAAGTAGTGCCCTGAATTTTTGCACCTGAAACATGTGATATGACTCAGGTCTTTCTTTGTGGAAATTGGGTTGTTCCTCGAATCCAACCTACTTCTCTTCCTGGACCTTTCCATTCCAATCATGGCTTCTATTTCCCGTGGGTCATATTCTACTTCCTCTGTCGGGAATTCTACTAGATTCCCGTTCATACAATTCTGGGAGATGTGTCCTTCTTCTCCACATGAATAGCATGACTTAGTGCAGGGTCTAATTGGCTCTTCTTTGGGTGTGTCCTCCACCTCTTTCTTCATCACAGGTTCTTCTAAACCTTCCATGAGAGCTCCTTTCATTGCTTCTTCCTTCAGCTGGATGGTTCGTTGTACCATGGGGTAAATGTGACACTGAGCAGGGTAGTGGGTAGTCCCTTGACACAAGAAACAAGTAATCTGTCTAGTTGGGCATTCTTCAGTTGGGTGACTTCCTTCACAATTAGGGCATCCATCCTTGTGTTCCTTATGGGTGGGCCCGATTTCTCCACAAATCTTGCATGCACAAGGTTTCTTCATATCCTTTCCATAAGGCTTCAACTTCTGGGACACAAACTGAGACTTTAGCAAGGTCAACTTAAATTCTTTCCAAGTGGTTACTCCTTGCCATCCATTGATGGTTTGGTACATCCTCCACCAAGTAGCAGCACCTCTTTCAAAGCATTGAAGAGCATGCTGGGCCATATCCTTTCCGACTATAGGGTTGTTCTCCATATGATCCTCCATGTTCTGAATCCATCGGTCTGTCTCCAATTGACTCATCGGTCCAGAAAATACAAGCTCATCGCCATTCATCCTCTATTGGGTTCAAGGGTTTGGGGTGAGATAAGAGAGATCAAGAGAGAGGAATGCACACAATACAAGCAAAAGTTTTGAAAAGACAGATTTTGTTGTGGCTGTCGAAAAAACATCAAACAAATGACAGCTCACAAACGTCGCATCTAACGTAGGTATATAATAGGGGTTTGGTCTTCTAAAGGTCAATGAATCTTCAACGTCTCCAAACTCTTCAAGTCATGTTCATGTCTCCGATGGCTTCTTCCAATCGTGCTTGTCCTGCTCAAGTTCTTTTGCCAGATCATCTCTGTTGACGCGAAGTCTCTCGCGACGTCCTTCAATATTTCTGGAGTTACGTTCCAACTGCCGGTTTCAACATCCTTGACATGATCCATGATCCTACTATCCTTCAGTTATTGTCAAATCTCTGGTATCTCGATGTTTTGCTCCTTCATCTTGTCTACTTTCAGCTTCTGGGTCCTGAGTTCTTCACCAATTGCCTTATTGTCAAATATTGCTTCTTGTAGGTCCATCTTAACTTCCTGATGTAACACTCCAGATCCTGGTGAATACACCAGCTAAGGTTAACACTCCACGTTTGCAGATAGATGCTCCATCAGCTTTCTACCATCCAATCCTTCCATGCATCTGCATGCTTTAACTCCGCACGGTGACAATAGCATAGGCGGGCGATAACATCATGGATAGCCGTGTTTTTTTTTAATTTTGCTCTTGTCATTTCCATGAGTTAATAACTCCTGCCTTAGGGTTCTCTTGACAAAACTTTGAGTTACTAACTCTCCATGCTCCGGTCTTTCTCCGATACACCTTGATCTTGGTATTGATAACTTCCATAGTCTGCCAGGTTCCATAAAGGTAGCCTTCCTGGGTCATACAAATTTGGGAATTCTTCAGAGCCTTCAAATTCTCCAAGTCTTCGGAGTCTTCAACAGTTGTAGTTTCCATTTACACGGTAAAATCCTCTTCATTCCAAATGGTCTTAGTTGTCCGATATCTTGTCTCCTTGGAGTGGTCTCATCAGTCAAATCTTCGAGTGGTCAAAAGGGAAAAGGGGTATGGTCTCACTTAAAAGGGGAATATTTGAATAAACTCAGAAGAGAAGAGAGGTAAAAGATCTTTT
>NC_041383.1:770947302-770982744 GCF_002162155.2 Triticum dicoccoides | reverse complement strand
TACCGGGACCACCGAAGGGGTTCCAGGGGTCCACCGGGAGGGTCCACCTGCCCCGGAGGGCCCTTTGGGCTGTTTGTGGAGAGGGACCAGCCCCTTAGTGGGCTGGGCGCCTCCCCCCTTTAGGGCCCATGCGCCTAGGGTTTGGGGGGAACACTAAGGGGGGGCGCCCCCTTGCCTTGGGGGGCAAGGCAACCCCCCTGGCCGCCGCCCCCTCCTTAGATTGGATCTGAGGGGGCCGGCCCCCCTCTCCCTTGCCCCTATATATATGTGGGGGGTGGGAGGGCAGCCGCACCCAAGTTCTGGCGTAGCCCTCCCCCTCTCCCAAGTCCTCCTCCTCTCCCGCGGTGCTTGGCGAAGCCCTACAGGATTTCCACGCTCCTCCTTCACCACCACGCCGTCGTGCTGCTGCTGGATGGAGTCTCCCCAACCTCTCCTTCTCCCCTTGCTGGATCAAGGCGTGGGAGACGTCACCGGGCTGCATGTGTGTTGAATGCGGATGCGCCGTGGTTCGGCGCTTAGATCGGAATCAACCGCGATCTGAATCACTACGAGTACGACTCCTTCATCCGCGTTCTTGCAACGCTTCCGCTTAGCGATCTACAAGGGTATGTAGATGCACTCCCCTTCCCCTCGTTGCTAGATTACTCCATAGATTGATCTTGGTGATGCGTAGAAAATTTTAAATTTCTGCTACGATCCCCAACATAAAACGCATGAAGAAGCTCCATGTTTGATGGATCTTTGGACTCACTCGTTTTTGAAAAGTTTGAGACATGCGAACCATGTCTATTGGTATGCACGCATGAAGAAACTCCATGCAGATGGATCATTTGGACTCACTTGATTTTGAATCACTTGAGACATGCAAATCATACCACATGGGCAAGATGACTGAAAAGCCTCGTTTTCAGTAAGATGGAACAAGAAAGCATCTTGTTGGAAGTAATACATTTTGATGTGTGCAGTCCAATGAGTGCTGAGGCACACAGTGGATATCGTTATGTTCTTACTTCACAGATGATTGGAGTAGATGCTAAGTATATTTACTTGATGAAACACAAGTCTGGATTATTGAAAGGTTCAAGTAATTTTAGAGTGAAGTTGAAGATCTTTGTGACAAGAGGATAAAATGTCTATGATATGATCATAGAGATGAATATCTGAGTTACTAGTTTGGTACAGAATTAAGACATTGTGGAAATTGTTTCACAACTAAGACCGCCTGGAACACCATAGTGTGATGGTGTGTCCGAACATCATAGCTGCACCCTATTGGATATGGTGCATACCATGATGTCTCTTATCGAATTACCACTATCGTTTATGGGTTAGGCATTAGAGACAACTGCATTCACTTTAAGTAGGGCACCACGTAATTCTGTTGAGATGACACAGTATGAAATATGGTTTAGAGAAACCTAAGCTGTCGTTTCTTAAAGGTTTGGGGCTGCGACGCTTATGTGAAAAAGTTTCAGGCTGATAAGCTCGAACCCAAAGCGGATAAATGCATCTTCATAGGACACCCAAAAACAGTTGGGTATACCTCCTATCTCAGTTCCAAAAGAAAAAGGGATTGTTTCTAGAATCGGCTCCTTTCTCAAGGAAAAGGTTCTCTCGAAAGAATTGAGTGGGAGGATGGTGGAGACTTGATGAGGTTATTGAGCCGTCACTTCAACTAGTGTGTAGCAGGGCACAAGAAGTTGTTCCTGTGGCGCCTACACCAACTGAAGTGGAAGCTAATGATATTGATCATGAAACTTCAGATCAAGTCACTACCAAAACTCGTAGGTTGACAAGGATACGTACTACTTCAGAGTGGTACATAATCCTATCTTGGAGGTCATGTTGCTAGACAACAATGAACCTACGAGCTATGGAGAAGTGATGATGGGCCCGGATTCCGAAGAATGGCTCGAGGCCATAAAATCCGAGAGAGGATCCATGTATGAAAACAAAGTATGGACTTTGGAAGAACCACTTTATGGTCGTAAGACTGTTGGGTGCAGATGGATTTTAAAAGGAAGATGGATAATGATGGTAAGTATCACCATTAAGAAAGCTCGACTTGTCGTTAAGATATTTTCCGACAAGTTCAAGGAGTTGACTATGATGAGACTTTCTCACTCGTAGCGATGCTAAGAGTCTGTTGGAATTATATTAGCAATTACTGCATTATTTATGAAATCTTGCAGATAGGATGTCAAAACATTGTTTCCTCAATGATTTTCTTGAGGAAAGGTTGTACGTGATACAACCAGAAGGTTTTGACAATCTTGAAAGATGCTAACAAGTATGCAAAGCTCCAACAATCCTTCTAAGGACTGGAGTAAGCATCTCGGAGTTGGAATATACGCTTTGATGAGATGATCAAAGATTTTGGGTTTATACAAAGTTTATGAGAAACTTGTATTTCCAAAGAAGTGAGTGGGAGCACTATAGAATTTCTGATGAGTATATGTTGTTGATCGGAAATTATGTAGAATTTTTGGAAAGCATATAGGGTTGTTTGAAAAGTGTTTTTCAATGGAAACCCTGGATTAAGCTACTTGAACATTGAGCATCAAGATCTATAAGGATAGATAAAAAACGCTTAATAGTACTTTCAGATGAACACATACCATGACAAGATTTTGAAGGAGTTCAAAATAGATCAACAAAGAAGGAGTTCTTGGCTGTGTTATAAGGTGTGAGTATTGAGTAAGACTCAAGACCTGACCACAGCAAAAGAGAGAGAAAGGACGAAGGTCATCCCCTATGCTTTAGACGTAGGCTCCACAGTATGCTATGCTGTGTACCGCACCTAAAGTGTGCCTTGCCATGAGCCAGTCAAGGGGTACAAGTGTGATCCAGGAATGGATCATAGGACAGCGGTCTAGGTTATCCTTAGTAACTAGTGAACTAAGGAATTTTCTCGATTATGGAGGTGGTAAAAGAGTTCGTTGTAAAGGGTTACGCCGATGCAAACTTTGACACTAATCTGGATGACTCTGAGTAGTAGACCGGATTCGTATAGTAGAGCAGTTATTTGGAATAGTTCCAAATAGCGCGTGGTAGCTACATCTAGGAGATGACATAGAGATTTGTAAAGCACACACGGATCTGAAAGATTCAGACCTGTTGACTAATAACCTCTCTCACAAGCGAGATATGATCAAACCCAATGGGTGTTCGATTCATTACAATCACATAGTGATGTGAACTAGATTATTGACTCTAGTGCAAGTGGGAGACTGTTGGAAATATGCCCTAGAGGCAATAATAAAATGGTTATTATTATATTTCCTTGTTCATGATAATTGTCTATTGTTCATGCTATAATTGTATTAACTAGAAACCGTAATACATGTGTGAATACATAGACCACAACATGTCCCTAGTGAGCCTCTAGTTGACTAGCTCGTTGATCAATAGATGGTTATGGTTTCCTGACCATGGACATTGGATGTCATTGATAACGGGATCACATCATTAGGAGAATGATGTGATGGACAAGACCCAATCCTAAGAATAGCACAAGATCATGTAGTTCGTTTGCTAAATTTTTTTCTAATGTCAAGTATCATTTCCTTAGACCATGAAATTGTGCAACTCCCGGATACAGTAGGAATCCTTTGGGTGTGCCAAACGTCACAACATAACTGGGTGGCTATAAAGGTAACTGGGTGGCTATAAAGGTGCACTACGGGTATCTCCGAAAGTGTCTGTTGGGTTGGCACGAATCGAGATTAGGATTTCTCACTCCGTGTGATGGAGAGGTATCTCTGGGCCCACTCGGTAATGCATCATCATAATGAGCTCAATGTTACTAAGTAGTTAGTCACGGGATCATGCATTACGGAATGAGTAAAGTGACTTGCCGGTAACGAGATTTAATGAGGTATTGGGATACCGACGATCGAATCTCGGGCAAGTAACGTACCGATTGACAAAGGGAATTGTATACGGGATTGCTTGAATCCTTGACATCGTGGTTCATCCGATGAGATCATCTTGGAACATGTGGGAGCCAACATGGGTATCCAAATCCCGCTATTGGTTATTGGCTAGAGAGCTGTCTCGGTCATGTCTGCATGATTCCCGAACCCGTAGGGTCTACATACTTAAGGTTCGGTGACGCTAGAGTTGTTATGGGAAGTAGTGTGCAGTTACCGAATGTTGTTCGGAGTCCTGTATGAGATCTCGGACGTCACGAGGAGTTCCGGAATGGTCCGGAGGTAAAGACTTATATATGGGAAGTCCTATTTTGGCCACCGAAAAATGTTCGGGATTTTTCGGTATTGTACCGGGAAGGTTCTAGAAGGTTCCGGAGTGGGGCCCACCTGCATGGGGGGCCCACATGAACGTGGGTAGTGGGGCAAGGCCCCACACCCCTGGTCAAGGTGCACCAAGATCCCCCCTTAGAAGGAATAAGATCATATCCCAAAGGGATAAGATCAAGATCCCTAAAAAGGGGGGATAACAATCGGTGGGGAAGGAAATGATAGGCTTTCTTTCCTCCCACCTTTGCCAACGCCCCAATGGACTTGGAGGGCAAGAAACCAGCCTCCTCCACCCCTATATATAGTGGGGAGGTGCATGGGAGCTTGACCCCTTGCCCCTGGCGCAACCCTCCCCCTCTCCAAGTCCACCTCCTCCTCAGTAGTGCTTGGCGAAGCCCTGCTGGAGAACTGCAAGCCCCACCACCACGCCATCGTGCTGCCGGAGCTCTCCCTCAACTTCTCCTCTCCCCTTGCTGGATCAAGAAGGAGGAGATGTCCCCAGGCTGTACGTGTGTTGATCGCGGAGGCGCCGTCCGTTCGGCGTTAGATCGGATCTTCCGTGATTTGAATAGACGCGAGTACGACTCCCTCATCCGTGTTCTTGTAACGCTTCTGCATCGCGATCTTCAAGGGTATGAAGATGCACTCATCCTCTTGCTATCTTGTTGCTAGAATCTCCATAGTTTGATCTTGGTGATGCGTAGATTTTTTTTGAATTATTGCTACGTTCCCCAACAGTGGCATCATGAGCTAGGTCTATGCGTAGTTTCTATGCACGAGTAGAACACAAGTTGTTGTGGGCATCGATTTTGTCAATTTACTTGCCATTACTAGTCTTATCTTGATTCAGCGGCATCGTGGGATGAAGCGGCCCAGACCGACCTTACACGTACGCTTACGTGAGACAGGTTCCACCGACTGACATGCACTAGTTGCATAAGGTGGCTATTGGGTGTGTGTGTCTCTCCCACTTTAGTCGGATCGGATTCGATGAGAAGGGTCCTTGTCGGTGTCAAAACCGGCGGATCTTGGGTAGGGGGTCCCGAACTGTGCGTCTAGGCGGATGGTAACAAGAGACAAGGGACACGATGTTTTTACCCAGGTTCGGGCCCTCTCGATGGAGGTAAAACCCTACTCCTGCTTGATTAATATTGATGATATGGGTAGTACAAGAGTAGATCTACCACGAGATCAAAGAGGCTAAACCCTAGAAGCTAGCCTATGGTATGATTGTTGTTCGTCCTACGGACTAAAACCCTCCAGTTTATATAGACACAGGAGAGGGTTAGGGTTACACAGAGTCGGTTACAATGGTAGGAGATCTACATATCCGTATCGCCAAGCTTGCCTTCCACGCCAAGGAAAGTCCCATCCGGACACGGGACGAAGTCTTCAATCTTGTATCTTCACAGTCCAGGAGTCCGGCCAACGATGATAGTTCGGCTATCCGGACACCCCCTAATCTGGGACTCCCTCAGTAGCCCCCAAACTAGGCTTCAATGACGACGAGTCCGGTGCGTAGATTGTCTTCGGCATTGCGAGGCGGGTTCTTCTCCAAATTCCATAAACTTGTCGAATAGTGTCTGGCTTCTGATAAATGCTGCGCTCCTTGGCTTCCACGCCCTATAATGGCAATCTTCCACGTGTCGAACAAATGCGAAAAGCCAGGGTATTTTTACACTTTCCCCCCTAGCTGCGCAAATGAGACGCCTATAAAAAGAGACGAGGATCTAGATCGGCATCACACCATCCTCCCTCCGCAAGCTTTCATCGGAGCGCCTCTGACAAAAAATCCATTCCATCATGGACAGTCAACGCGGCTCCTCCTCTCGCGCTCCCAGCCCCCAGCCTGGGGATTGGGAGAGATGCTCAGTCCCGCATAGCAAGCTAGTGACGCTCCAAACCAAGGGATTTCTTCCCCCAGCCTTCATGGTTCCGGTTCGAGCCGGACTCGCCACCTATAAGGGCGGAAAGCAAGCGGAGAGCGTCCCCGATCCTTCCAAAGGAGAGCGGGTATGCTTTGTCTCTTATCTGATAAGAGGACTCGGATTTCCAATACATCCGTTTCTCCGGGGGCTCCTGGAGTTCTACGGCCTCCAGCTGCACCACCTTATGCCTGCCTCCATTCTACCCATCGCGGGCTTTGTGGCCCTTTGCGAACTGTTCTTGGGCGTCGAGGCTCATTTTGCGCTGTGTAAGAGATTATTCTACCTTGTACCCCGTTCTCATGAGGGGTCAATATATCAAGTGGGCGGAGCCGAGCTATGGCGCATCGCCGGGATCGGATATCTATCCGGAACCCCGAAGAAGGCGTCCGAAGACTGGTCTTCGGAATGGTTTTATATAGAAGACGCCCCACTACCGGATCCCGTTCGGATCGGCCTCCCGAAGTTCAGTAATGCTCCCTTGAAGAAATGCCTAAGTTGGTGTCCACGGAGCCCCCAGAGGGAAAACGACAGGGACGTCCTTTACCTGATGAGCCGAATAAGGTTACTAGCTCATTCTGGACTGACCATGATCGGTGTCATGGCCACCTGCATTATGCGGGGGGGTGCAGCCACTCCAGTATAGGGGCCACCCCATGTGGGATTTCAATGGGGAGGACGATGCCACCTGTCACGGCCGTACGGGGCCAAGATCGGTCACCGATCTGGTGAAGATCTTGTCCACGCTGTACAAGGGGGAAGAGGAGGAATTTCTCTATGTCAGTCCATTGAACGGATTTTCTATGAACAATCCTCGAAGCTGGGTAAGCGAACATTTCCTTTTTTGCACATCTGATCCGTACTCCCATGGTTAGATATCTCATTTTGTGATTTCGACGCAGGAACTGTGCCAGGCCGTAAAAGATATAAATAGCCTGCCTCCGCAACCCGAGGATCCGGAACGGTTCCTCGATCCGGCCTCCCAAGAGGATCCGGACATATTGGTGGGGCTGATTGATGGGGTATTTCACCAACTAAGCATCGATAATGCCTTGGTTGCCATTACGGCCGATTACCCCAGAATACTTCTAGCCTCACAGGTAACTGGGACCGAAGCCCCACTACTTTGATAATGACCCATCCGTGCTTATTTTTGATCACCGTATATCAATGGTGTTTTGCAGGGGGTGCCTTCGAGGCGGGAGGCCGAGCCTGCGGCGGCTAGCCAACAAGGGGCAGCACGGCCACGCAGGCTAAAAAGAAGTGCGGTCCAGATTGAAATGCCGCCGCAATGGTAAGGCGTGCCACCATATTCCCGGGATTGATTCTGGGAAGGTATATTAACGCTGGTGCTCCTTTTAGGAAAAAGAGCGCTCGCCGGACTGTGTCCGGAGAGATGGCCAATCGAGCCTCCGCCAGCCAGGCTCCAACGCCGGGTCCGGAAGCGGAGGTGAACACGAGGCGTGTGTCGGATGCTCCTCCGACAGAGGATGCCGACAGATTGTCCGCCACCAACTCCGAGGTGGAGAGTGCCATGAATTACAGGCGTCGCCTGACAGTTCTTCGTGACGCATGTTTCTCCCAAGAGGCATTGAGCGCCTTCAATTCGGGAGACGCGCACCTCTGTGCCGCTCAAGATGGTCTAGCCAGAGCCACGGAGTAGTATGTAAAGGACATACGGGTGAGGAGATTTGACAGTTATATATGCCAGTAGCCCCCGAGACTTAAAATAGTTAGTAGAACTGATTTAAGGATCATTTGTTATGCAGGATCTTACGGAAAAGAATACCCGACTGTCTCAGGAGATTGAAGAGTGCAAGGCCCAACTTGAGGCCGCACTAGCCGCCACAGGGGGAGCCACAGAGACCCCCTCCAGTAATATATACTTCGAAAGATAAGTAGTTTGTGAAGTGCGGCTTGTGTATAAGTCTGACAATAATATTGCAGATGGCGCCGGACTAGATCCGGACAAGCAACAGCTCCTGCGCCAGTTAAAGGCCGGCGAGAATGTGCTTACAAGGGTGAGGCAAGAGAAAAATAATCTCCAAGATGCCAACACCCAGCTGGGTGAGGAACTAAAGGATGTTCGAGCCCAGCTGTCTGACTCTGTTAAGGAGAATCGGCGGCTTCATCGCGGCATTTATAGTAAGTGCTTGAGTGAACTACTGAAAAGAAGAGTTCGGCGAGGAAGTCGACTAACATAAATATGTTTGTAGGTATGCTCACAGGTCGTCCTGCAGAGGAAATGCCCGGTTCAACGGGTGACCTACTTCCCGAGCTTCTGCAACTGCACGAACGAGTTCGGCAGGTGATGAGAGGCGTCGCCCAGGCCTTGTGGCCATCCATCTCCCTACCCGAAGGCCTTGGAGAGCTTGTAGAGAGGCTTCAGGGAGCACGGCAGCGCTTCCGGCTATGGAAGATATCGGCCTGCCGTCAAGGCGCCAGGGAGGCCTGGGCCATGGTGAAGATGCGGTACACGAAGGCTGACCCAAACCACATGGCCGAGGTCAGACCTATGGGGCCTGATGGGAAGGAGATCCCTGTGAGCTTAATGTATGACCAAGTAGAGTTGGCCGCAAAGTATTCCCAGCGGGACTGTAAACTAGACAACTTATTAGATGGTATTGAAGAGGAATACAATCAGTCAATTTGACTATGTAATTTAAAATGACATGTAAAATGCCTTCTAGCCGGATTGTAGATCGTTTGTCGCAGAGGACCTTTTCGCTTCAACCTCGGGACCCCACAGTCCGGAGTGTGTCCGAATACCCTCGCGGTTATGTAAGAACCGGGGCATGCGTGGAGACCAGGCGTAGGGGTCATGAGTGCTTTATCAGACAAGTGCCCAACTAGTTATGTTATATTACATGGTTAGTAAGAAACATCTTCCAGGGAGAATAGTTCCTTTAGGGGTTCCTTTCCCTGGGAGGCATGCCCTAAAGTGCATGTCCGAACTGCGAAAAAAGCAGAAAAACATCTGGGGGCAGATAAATGAATAAATAAGAAATCGTCTTTTAGTTCGCCGACCGAATATTCCCTTAAGAACGCTAGCTTTCGGCTTCACCTAGTCTAAGGTACACATCCGGCTGACCCGGTGGTAACAATCGCAGAGGTGCTCCCTTTACCACCTAGCCGAACAATCGGGAACGTAGGGGTAAGCACAGGAGCCAGGCAACCCAGCTTGGCCAAAACTTGAGTCATATCGATGCACATAATGGTGAATAAAATGTACATGCGGAAGTGTGACACATGTGTTGGGCATAAAGCCCGTATAAATAAGCTTCTGTTAAAGAAGCCCCAGGTATACTGAGCGCGGATAACGCGTCAAGTGTGTGCGAACAGTGCGCAAACGAGCCTCCAACGGCTTCAGAAAAAAGGAGGGAGAAGGAGAGAAATAAAAGACAATTAAAGTACAAAATATAGACGGAGGAAGGAGACGAACTCAGAGTCCGGCGCTAGGCGTAGAATCTTCAGAGACGGGCTGCGTTCCATGGGTTCGGCTCAAGTCGGTTATCCGATGCGTTCCATAGACGGTACGCTCTGCTGGTCAGGACTTGGTCGATGATGAAGGGACCCTCCCATTTGGGCTTGAGTTTGTCCTTTTTCTTGTCTGGCAGGCGTAGAACTAATTCGCCAACATTGTAAGCTTTGGCCCGTACTTCTCTGCTTTGGTATCTTCGAGCCTGCTATTGATAGAATGCGGAACGGGCTTTTGCCACGTCGCGCTCCTCCTCCAAGGTGTCCAAACTGTCCTGTCGATCAAGCTCGGCTTCTCTTTCTTCATAAATGCGCACGCGAGGTGAGTCATGAATTATGTCGCAGGGCAAAACTGCCTCTGCGCCGTACACCATAAAAATGGTGTGAATCCGATAGTGTGATTCGGCGTGGTCCGCAGCCCCCAGAGTACGGAGTCGAGCTCCTCTACCCAGTGCGTATTAGATCCCTTGAGGGACCGCACTAGTCTGGGTTTAATGCCGCTCATGATTAGACCATTTGCTCGCTCGACTTGACCGTTAGTTTGAGGGTGATAGACTAAAGCGTAGTCGAGCTTGATGCCCATGTTTTTGCACCAGAGTTTGACCTCGTCGTCCCTGAAATTCGTGCCATTATCAGTGATGATGCTATGGGGGACGCCGTAACAGTGTACTACCCCTGATATGAAGTCTATCACCGGTCCGGATTCGGCCGTCTTAACAGGCTTTGCCTATATCCATTTGGTGAATTTATCCACCATGACCAATAGGTATTTTTTCTTTTGGGTTCCTCCTTTAAGGGGTCCAACCATGTCAAGCCCCCAGACCGCGAACGACCAGGTGATGGGTATAGTTTTGAGGGCGGTAGGTGGCATGTGGCTTTGATAGCAAAGAGCTGGCATCCGACGCATCGTTGGAGCAAGTCCTGAGCATCTGCCCGGGCCGTCGGCCAATAAAATCCTGTATGGAAGGCCTTGCCTACAAGGGCCCGGGCTGCGGCGTGGTGCCCGCCGAGTCCGGCATGAATTTCAGCCAGAAGATTCCGCCCTTCCTCTTTGGAGATACACCTTTGAAGGACTCCGGTTGTGCTTTTCTTATAAAGCTCTCCCTCATGGACCTTATAGGCTTTAGATCTCCGCACTATGCAGCAGGCCTCGTTTTGGTCCTCGGGAAGTTCCTGCCTATTTAGGTAGGCTAGGAATGGTTCTGTCCACGGGGCAATGACTGCCATTATTGTGTGGGCTGACGGTGTTATTTCGTTGGCAGAACCACCAACTATGTTAGAATGTTTGGTGTGGGGTAGTGTGGTTGGGTCCGGGATGTTATTTCCGGACTCTCCTCCCATAATATGGATGGCTTGAAAAGCCTCTCTAGGAAGATGTTGGGAGGGAACGCATCGCACTTTGCGCCAATGCGTGCCAACACGTCTACTGCCTGGTTGTTCTCCCGGGCTATATGGTGAAATTCGAGCCTCTCAAACCGAGCTGACATTTTTAGGATGGCGTTGCGATAAGCTGCCATTTTCGGATCCTTGGCATCAAAGTCTCCATTTATTTGGGATATCGCGAGGTTTGAGTCCCCGCGGACCTCTAGGCGCTGAATGCCCATGGAGACTGCCATCCGGAGACCATGTAGAAGGGCCTCGTATTCAGCTGCGTTGTTGGAGTCCGTGTACATTATCTGAAGTACGTATTGGACTGTATCTCCAGTTGGGGACATCAGAACAACGCCAGCCCCTAGGCCAGCCAACATTTTGGAGCCGTCGAAGTGCATGATCCAGTTGGAATATGCGCCATACTCTTTAGGGAGTTCGGCTTCAGTCCATTCGGCGACGAAGTCGGCCAAAACTTGCGACTTAATAGCTCGCCGTGGCTTGTAGGTTATGTCGAACGGGAGGAGCTCGATGGCCCATTTGGCAATCCGGCCCATTGCGTCGTGGTTGTTTATAATGTCATTAAGAGGTACTTCGGAGGCTACTGTTATTGAACACTCTTGGAAGTAGTGTCGCAGCTTCCAGGATGCCATGAACACCGCGTATGCTATCTTTTGATAATGCGGGTACCGTGACTTGCATGGAGTTAGGACAGTGGCCACGTAGTAAACTGGTTTTTGGAGAGGGAACTTGTGTCCGTCCGTTTCTTGTTCGACAACGAGCACCGCGCTTACAACTTTATGGGTTGCCGTGATGTATAATAGCATTGGTTCGCCCATGTTGGGCGCGGCCAGGACCAGATTTGTTGCCAATATGGCTTTGATTTCTTCGAGTCCGGTCGTGGCGGCATCCGTCCGCTCGTTTCGGTGCACCGCAGGAGGCGATAAAGGGGTAATGCATTTTCTCCTAAGCGGGAGATAAAGTGGCTTAGAGCCGCCATGCATCCAGTCAATTTTTGTATTTGGTTGAGGTCTTTTGGGATATCCAATTGTGACAGAGCTCGGATCTTGGCTGGGTTTGCTTCAATTCCTCTACCGGATACAATGAAGCCCAAGAGCTTTCCGGCTGGTACGCCGAAAACGCATTTTTCTGGGTTGAGCTTAATGTCATATGCTCGGAGATTGTCGAATGTGAGCCTCAAGTCGTCTACTAGAGTTTCGACATGCTTGGATTTGACGACCACATCATCTACGTATGCCTCCACTGTTTTGCCGATCTGGTTTGCCAGACATGTCTGAATCATGCGTTGATATGTTGCGTCGGCGTTTTTGAGCCCGAAGGGCATTGTGTTGAAGCAGAATGGGCCGTATGGAGTGATGGATGCCGTTGCGGCTTGGTCTGGCTCTGCCATCTTAATTTGGTGGTAGCCGGAGTATGCGTCGAGGAAGCACAATGAATCATGTCCTGTGGTAGCGTCGATAATTTGATCGATGCGGGGAAGGGGGAAGGGATCCTTTGGTCAAGCCTTGTTAAAGTCCTTGAAATCGACACACAGGCGCCATGATTTGTCCTTCTTTGGTACCATTACCAGGTTTGCTAGCCAGTCCGGATGTTTTATATCTCTAATGAATCCGGCCTCCAATAGTTTGGCTAGATCCTCTCCCATGGCCTATCTCTTAGGTTCGGAGAAACGCCGAAGAGCTTGTTTGACTGACTTGAATCCTTTTAGGGTATTTAGGCTGTGCTCGGCCAGCCGGCGTGGGATTCCTGGCATGTCTGAAGGGTGCCAGGAAAAGATGTCCCAATTTTCGCGTAGGAATTCTCATAGTGCGGCGTCTACATCAGGGTTTAATTGTGCCCCGATGGAGGCCGTTTTTGTAGGGTCCGTTGGATGGACTTGGAATTTGACTATTTCGTCCGCCGGTTTAAAAGAGGTGGACTTGGATCTCTTATCGAGTATCACATCGTCCCTGTTCACCATGGAGCGTAGTGCAGTGAGTTCCTCGACCGCTAGGGCTTCGGATAGTGCCTCAAGGGCAAGTGTGGCTGTTTTATTTTCGGCGCGGAGTGCTATGTCCGGGTCACTAGCAAGAGTGATGATTCCGTTGGGTCCGGGCATTTTGAGCTTCATGTACCCGTAATGGGGTATAGCTTGAAAATTTTTGAATGCCTCTCGCCCTAATAGAGCGTGGTATCCGCTGCTGAACGGGGCCACTTGGAATGTGACCTCCTCGGACCTGTAATTATCCGGCGTGCCAAACACCACATCCAGTGTGATTTTTCCTATACAGCATGCTTCCCGACTGGGGATTATTCCTCTAAAGGTTATGCTGCTTCACTCAAAGCGGCTCCAGTCTATTTCCATTTTTCGAAGGGTTTCCTCGTAAATGAGGTTTAATCCGCTGCCGCCATCCATGAGTACCTTGTTAAGGCGAAAGCCGTCCACTATTGGACTGAGGACTAATGCGGCTGGTGCTCGGGCTGTTCGGAATTTAGGTTCGTCACTGGCGTTAAAGGTAATAGCCGTGTCACTCCATGGATTTATTGTTGCTACCTGGTGGACTTCGGCAAGGCTGTGGAGTGTTCGCTTCCGCATATTATTTGATGCGAAAGTTTCGAAGACTGTTAATACCGTACTGGTATTGCTGGGCTGGTGCTCTGGAGCTAGAAGCTCTTCGCCACTTTTGGCCACCTGCCGTAGTATCCAACATGCTCTAAGGCTATGAGTTGGAGTGGCACCCTCTGTACTATGAATTTTGTAGGGTCCATTGAGCCGTCCCTCCAGTACGGTTCCATGCCCTTTAGAGGATTTTTGCTTTTTGGTATTTAACCCAGGTGCCTAGTAATGATGCACCCTTTTACTTTGGACTAGGGTTCTGTTCAAGGCCGGATTATTCCAAAATTTGATTTCGGTTTTCCAGGCGCTCTCCATCGCACAGTACTTTCATACTATGGACGCCAAGTCAGCAAAGCATGTAATTTCACGACGACTTACGGTGTTGAGGATTCCTTCGTCCGTGCAATTAATGCAGAAGAATGAAATTGCGTCCTCTTCACGACAGCCCTTTATCCTGTTCATGACCAGGAGGAATCTGGCCCAGTAATTATGTACTGTTTCAGCGAGCTCTTGCCGGATTTGGGATAGATCACTTATGTTTGGGTTGGCGGGTGGAGTTAAATTCCGAACTCCGTCCAATCTAAGACTCAGGGGCCAAGAAGTTTCCGAACTTGGAAGCTTGGGTTCTTGGACGTTGTCCGATGAATCTAGCCCGCTGCCTGACTTTAAGTTCAGGGCTTGAGTGGTGTTCTCCCCTCCGCGGGAATCCGGCATGGAGGGGTCAGGAATCCAGACATAGCTAGTCCTTAGGATAGAAGAAGGGTCGCCATATTGTTCCTCTACCACAGCAACGTGGTGGGTAGCCTGGGGAGAGTTAATCTCTCTCAGATCGGTTTTAGGCCCAATCTGGTCATAGTCTGTAGCGACTCCCAGGGTGGCGATGCGATCCAAGAGCTCGTTTAAGGAAGAGAGCTCCATCGGATCTAACTGCTCGATGAGTTCCGAGTTGACATGAAGATTGCTTTTGATGACCCGAGAAGTCGTCGGCGGCGCGGCGGCCGAACAGGCGGTCATAAGAAAACCGCCTAGCCGGAGAGTTTGGCCGATGGCCAAAGCTCCTTTAGCAACGGTGCTATCTTTAAAGACGGGACGAGGCATCCTTCCTGATGGCGACAACACAGAGGAACTCTCAATGAAAGCACCAATGTCGGTGTCAAAACTGGCGGATCTCGGGTAGGGGGTCCCGAACTGTGTGTCTAGGCGGATCGTAACAGGAGACAAGGGACACGATGTTTTTACCCAGGTTCGGGCCCTCTCGATGGAGGTAAAACCCTACTCCTGTTTGATTAATATTGATGATATGGGTAGTACAAGAGTAGATCTACCACGAGATCAAAGAGGGTAAACCCTAGAAGCTAGCCTATGGTATGATTGTTGTTCGTCCTACGGACTAAAACCCTGCAGTTTATATAGACACCGGAGAGGGTTAGGGTTACACAGAGTCGGTTACAATGGTAGGAGATCTAAATATCCGTGTCGCCAAGCTTGCCTTCCACGCCAAGGAAAGTCCCATCCGGACACCGGACGAAGTCTTCAATCTTGTATCTTCACAGTCCAGGAGTCCGACCAACGATGATAGTTCGGCTATCCGGACACCCCCTAATCCGGGACTCCCTCAGTCCTTATGAAGGGTAAATAGCAATTGGCATATCACATTGTGGTTTTGGCATAGGTAAGAAACGTTCTTGCTAGAAACCTATAGCAGCCACATAAAAACTTGCAACAACAATTAGAGGACGTCTAGCTTGTTCTTGCAGCATATGCCGTGTGATGTGATATGGCCAAAAGGATGTGATGAATGACATATATGTGATGTATGAGATTGATCATGTTCTTGTAATAGGAATCACGACTTGCATGTCGATGAGTATGACAACCGGCAGGAGCCATAGGAGTTGTCTTATTTGTTGTATGACCTGCGTGTCAGTGAATAACGCCATGTAATTACTTTACTTTATTGCTAAACCGTTAGCCATAGTAGTAGAAGTAATAGTTGGTGAGACAACTTCATGAAGACACGATAATGGAGATCATGGTGTCATGCCGGTGACGATGATGATCATGGCGCCTCGAAGATGGAGATCAAAAGGAGCAAAATGATATTGGCCATATCATGTCACTATTTGATTCCATGTGATGTTTATCATGATTTTACATCTTATTTGCTTAGAACGACGGTAGCATAAATAAGATGACCCCTCGCTAAAATTTCAAGTTCCCCCTAACTGTGCACTATTGAGAAGGTTCATTGTTTCGAAGCACCACGTGATGATTGGGTGTGATAGATTCTAACGTTCGAATACAACGGGTCTAAGCCAGATTTACACAAGCAAAACACTTAGGTTGACTTGACGAGCCTAGCATGTACAGACATGGCCTCGGAACACAAGAGACCGAAAGGTCGAACATGAGTCATATAGCAGATACGATCAACATGAAGATGTTCACCGATGATGACTAGTCTGTCTCACGTGATGATCGGACACGACCTAGTTGACTCGGATCATGTATCACTTAGATGACTAGAGGGATGTCCATCTGAGTGGGAGTTCATTAAATTAGATGAACTTAATTATCATGAACATAGTCAAAAGGTCTTTGCAAATTATGTCGTAACTTGCGATTTAGTTCTACTGTTTTAGATATGTTCCTAGAGAAAATTTAGTTCAAAGTTGATAGTAGCAATTATGCGGACTAGGTCTGTAAACTGAGGATTGTCCTCATTGCTACACAGAAGGCTTATGTCCTTAATGCACCGCTCGGTGTGCTGAACCTCGAACGTCGTTTGTGGATGTTGGGAACATCTGACATACACGTTTTGATGACTACGTGATAGTTCAGTAATGTTAAACGGTTTAGAATTGAGGCGTCGAAGACGATTTTGAAACGTCATGGAACATAAGAGATGTTCAAAGGGCTGGAATTGGGATTTCAGGCTCGTGCCCATGTCAAGAGGTATGAGACCTCTAACGAGTTTCTTAAGCCTACAAACTAAGGGAGAAAAGCTCAACCGTTGAGCATGTGCTCAGATTGTCTGAGTACTACAATCACTTGAATCGAGTGGGAGTTAATCTTCCTTCAGAGATAGTGATGGTTCTCCAAAGTCATTGCCACCAAGCTACTAGAGCTTCATGATGAACTATAACATATCAGGGATAGATATGATGATCCTTGAGCTATTCATGATGTTTGACACCGCGAAAGTAGAAATCAAGAAGGAGCATCAATTGTTGATGGTTAGTGAAACCACTAGTTTCAAGAAGGGCAAGGGCAAGAAGGGATACTTCATGAAACGGCAAATCAGTTGCTGCTCTAGTGAAGAAACCCAAAGTTTGAACCCAAACCCGAGACTAAGTGCTTCTGTAATGAGGGGAACGGTCACTGAAGCAAAACTGCCCTAGATACTTGGTAGATGAGAAGGCTGGCAAGGTCGACAGAAGTATATTGGATATACATTATACTAATGTGTACTTTACTAGTACTCTTAGTAGCACCAGGGTAATAGATACCGGTTCGGTTGCTAAGTGTTGGTAACTCAAAATAAAAGGCTACGGAACAAACAGAGACTAGCTAAAGGTGAGATGATGATATGTGTTGGAAGTGTTTCCAAGGTTGATGTGATCAAGCATCGCATGCTCCCTCTACCATCGAGATTGGTGTTAAACCTAAATAATTGTTATTTGGTGTTTGCATTGAGCATAGACATGATTAGATTATGTTTATCGCAATATGGTTATTCATTTATGGAGAATAATGGTTACTCTGTTTATTGAATAATACCTTCAATGGTCTTGCACCTAAAATTAATGGTTTATTGAATCTCGATCGTAGTGATACACATGTTCATGCCAAAAGATATAAGATAGTAATGATAGTGCCACATACTTGTGGCACTGCCACTTGAGTCGTATTGGTATAAAATGTTGGAAATATGCCCTAGAGGCAATAATAAATTACTTATTATTATTATATTTCCTTGTTCATGATAATCGTTTATTATCCATGCTATAATTGTATTGATAGGAGACTCAGATACATGTGTGGATACATAGACAATACCATGTCCCTAGTAAGCCTCTAGTTGACTAGCTCGCTGATCAATAGATGGTTACGGTTTCCTGACCATGGACATTGGATGTCGTTGATAACAGGATCACATCATTAGGAGAATGATGTGATGGACAAGACCCAATCCTAAGCCTAGCACAAAGATCGTGTAGTTCGTATGCTAAAGCTTTTCTAATGTCAAGTATCATTTCCTTAGACCATGAGATTGTGCAACTCCCAGATACCGTAGGAATGCTTTGGGTGTACCAAACGTCACAACGTAACTGGGTGGCTATAAAGGTACACTACGGGTATCTTCGAAAGTGTCTATTGGGTTGGCACGAATCGACTGGGATTTGTCACTCCGTGTGACGGAGAGGTATCTCTGGGCCGACTCAATAGGACATCATCATATGCGCAATGTGACCAAGGAGTTGATCATGGGATGATGTGTTACGGAATGAGTAAAGAGACTTGCCGGTAACAAGATTGAACAAGGTATGGAGATACCGACGATCGAATCTCGGGCAAGTACTATACCCGTAGACAAAGGGAATTGAATACGAGATTGATTGAATCCTTGACATCGTGGTTCATCCGATGAGATCATCGTGGAACATGTGGGGGCCAACATGGGTATCCAGATCCCGCTGTTGGTTATTGGCCGGAGAGTTGTCTCGGTCATGTCTATGTGTCTCCCGAACCCGTAGGGTCTACACACTTAAGGTTCGATGACGCTAGGGTTATAGGGAATAGATGTATGTGGTTACCGAATGTTGTTCGGAGTCCCGGATGAGATCGCGGACGTCACGAGGAGTTCCGGAATGGTTCAGAGGTAAAGTTTTATATATGGGAAGTCCTCATACGGTCACCGGAATAATTCGGGGGGTTCCCGGTATTGTACCGGGACCACCGAAGGGGTTCCGGGGGTCCACCGGGAGGGTCCACCTGCCCCGGAGGGCCCTTTGGGCTGTTTGTGGAGAAGGACCAGCACCTTAGTGGGCTGGGCGCCTCCCCCCTTTAGGGCCCATGCGCCTAGGTTTTGGGGGGAACCCTAAGGGGGGGGGGCGCCCCCTTGCCTTGGGGGGCAAGGCAACCCCCCTGGCCGCCGCCCCCTCCTCAGATTGGATCTGAGGGGGCCGACCCCCCTATCCCTTGACCCTATATATATGTGGGGGGTGGGAGGGCAGACACACCCAAGTTCTGGCGCAGCCCTCCCCCTCTCCAAAGTCCTCCTCCTCTCCCGCGGTGCTTGGCGAAGCCCTGCAGGATTGCCACGCTCCTCCTTCACCACCACGCCGTCGTGCTGCTGCTGGACGGAGTCTTCCCCAACCTCTCCTTCTTCCCTTGCTGGATCAAGGCGTGGGAGACGTCACCGGGCTGCACGTGTGTTGACCGCGGAGGCACCATGGTTCGGCGCTTCGATCAGAATCAACCGCGATCTGAATTGCTACGAGTACGACTCCTTCATCCGCGTTCTTGCAACGCTTCTGCTTAGCAATCTACAAGGGTATGTAGATGCACTCCCCTTCCCCTCGTTGCTAGATTACTCCATAGATTGATCTTGGTGATTTGTAGAAAATTTTAAATTTCTGCTACGATCCCCAACATAAAACGCATGAAGAAGCTCCATGTTTGATGGATCTTTGGACTCACTCGTATTTGAAAAGTTTGAGACATGCAAACCATGTCTATTGGTATGCACGCATGAAGAAACTCCATGCAGATGGATCATTTGGACTCACTTGATTCTGAATCACTTGAGACATGCAAATCATACCACATGGGCAAGATGACTGAAAAGCCTCGTTTTCAGTAAGATGGAACAAGAAAGCAACTTGTTAGAAGTAATACATTTTGATGTGTGCAGTCCAATGAGTGCTGAGGCACGCAGTGGATATTGTTATGTTCTTACTTCACAGATGATTTGAGTAGATGCTAAGTATATTTACTTGATGAAACACAAGTCTGAATTATTGAAAGGTTCAAGTAATTGCAGAGTGAAGTTGAAGATCTTCGTGACAAGAGGATAAAATGTCTATGATATGATCATAGAGATGAATATCTGAGTTACTAGTTTGGTACAGAATTAAGACATTATGGAAATTGTTTCACAACTAAGACCGCCTGGAACACCATAGTGTGATGGTGTGTCCGAACATCATAGCTGCACCCTATTGGATATGGTGCATACCATGATGTCTCTTATCGAATTACCACTATCGTTTATGGGTTAGGCATTAGAGACAACTGCATTCACTTTAAATAGGGCACCACGTAATTCCGTTGAGATGACACAATATGAACTATGGTTTAGAGAAACCTAAGCTGTCGTTTCTTAAAGGTTTGGGGCTGCGATGCTTATGTGGAAAAGTTTCAGGCTGATAAGCTCAAACCCAAAGCGGATAAATGCATCTTCATTGGACACGCAAAACAGTTGGGTATACCTCCTGTCTCAGTTCCGAAAGAAAAAGGGATTGTTTCTAGAATCGGGTCCTTTCTCGAGGAAAAGTTTCTCTCGAAAGAATTGAGTGGGAGGATGGTGGAGACTTGATGAGGTTATTGAACCGTCACTTCAACTAGTGTGTAGTAGGGCACATGAAGTTGGTCCTGTGGCGCCTACACCAATTGAAGTGGAAGCTAATGATATTGATCATGAAACTTCGGATCAAGTCACTACCAAAACTCGTAGGTTGACAAGGATACGTACTACTTCAGAGTGGTACGTAATCCTGTCTTGGAGGTCGTTGCTAGACAACTATGAACCTACGAGCTATGGAGAAGTGATGGTGGGCCCGGATTCCGACGAATGGCTCGAGGCCATAAAATCTGAGAGAGGATCCATGTATAAAAACAAAGTATGGACTTTGGAAGAACCACATTATGTTCATAAGACTGTTGGGTGCAGATGGATTTTAAAAGGAAGACGGACAATGATGGCAAGATATTTTCCAACAAGTTCAAGGAGTTGACTATGATGAGACTTTCTCACTCGTAGCGATGCTAAGAGTCTGTTGGAACTATATTAGCAATTACTGCATTATTTATGAAATCTTGCAGATAGGATGTCAAAACATTGTTTCCTCGACGATTTTCTTGAGGAAAGGTTGTACGTGATACAACCAGAAGGTTTTGACAATCCTGAAAGATGCTAACAAGTATGCAAAGCTCCAACAATCCTTCTAAGGACTGGAGTATGCATCTCGGAGTTGGAATATACGCTTTGATGAGATGGTCAAAGATTTTGGGTTTATACAATGTTTATTAGAAACTTGTATTTCCAAAGAAGTGAGTGGGAGCACTATAGAATTTCTGATGAGTATATGTTGTTGATTGGAAATTATGTAGAATTTCTGGAAAGCATATAGGGTTGTTTGAAAAGTATTTTTCAATGGAAACCCTGGATTAAGCTACTTGAACATTGAGCATCAAGATCTATAAGGATAGATAAAAAACGCTTAATAGTACTTTCAGATGAACACATACTGTCGGTGTCAAAACCGGCGGATCTCGGGTAGGGGGTCCCGAACTGTGCGTCTAGGCGGATGGTAACAGGAGACAAGGGACACGATGTTTTACCCAGGTTCGGGCCCTCTTGATGGAGGTAAAACCCTACGTCCTGCTTGATTGATATTGATGATGTGGGTATTACAAGAGTAGATCTACCACGAGATCAAGGAGGCTAAACCCTAGAAGCTAGCCCATGGTATGATTGTTGTTGTCCTACGGACTAAAACCATCTGGTTTATATAGACACCGGAGAGGGCTAGGGTTACACAGAGTCAGTTACAATGGTAGGAGATCTACATATCCGTATCGCCAAGCTTGCCTTCCACGCCAAGGAAAGTCCCATCCGGACACGGGACGAAGTCTTCAATCTTGTATCTTCATAGTCTTCGAGTCCGGCCGATGATGATAGTTCGGCTATCCGGACACCCCCTAATCCGGGACTCCCTCAATAGCCCCTGAACCAGGCTTCAATGACGACGAGTCCGGCACGCATATTGTCTTCGGCATTGCAAGGCGGGTTCCTCCTCCGAATAATTTATGGAAGATTGTGAACACCAGGATAGTGTCCGGCTCTGCAAAATAAATTCCACATTCCACCGTAGAGAGAATAATATTAACACAAGTTCAATCTGCTGAAGTATTTCGTGGCGTGACGTCACACCACAACCAAGCCTTTACTTGAATCGTTTTTATTATACCACCTCAGCGCGTTTAGCGAAGCGGTTTCCTTGGCATGTCTTGTCGAAGCAGAGATCATGTTCCCCTTATTCCGGGATTCCCATCAATATGGACGTGGGTAACCCAACCGCGCCATTGATTGCGGCTCTTGGGAGAAAAGCGAGTTTTATCAGGCTGGTGGGGATGCATAGTTTCGTTCGCCCATATATAAGGGGATAAGGATCCACCTTTTTACCTACGCCTTCTTCCTCCTTTGCTTATCCATCTCCACCCACTCGAGCTCCAGCGCCCAAGTTTGCATATCTCACCTCAACCTCCTCCAACTATGTCCGGAGCGGGAGGCAAGTGGATGGCCTCCTCCGTTACGGAGGGGCACATCAAGAAGCTGTGCAGTGCCGGATATCTGTCCAGCGACATCGCACACCGGCTCCCCGATGAGGGGCAGCCCATCCCCACCCCCAGGACCCATGAGAGGGTGGTATTCCTTCCCCATTTCCTCAGCGGACTGGGCTTCCCACTTCACCCCTTTGTCCGGGGGCTCATGTTCTACTACGGCCTGGATTTCCATGATCTGGCCCCGAATTTCATCGTCAACATCTCGGCGTTTATCGTCATGTGCGAGGCTTTCCTATGCATCCAGCCCCACTTCGGCTTGTGGCTCAAGACCTTCAATGTCAAGCCGAAGGTTGTAAAGGGTAGCCAAGCGGAATGCGGAGGCGCCATGGTGGGTAAGATACCCAACGTTACTTGGCTCGAGGGCGCCTTCGTGGAAACCGTCAAGGGGTGGCAATCGGGGTGGTTCTACATTATCGAGCCGCGTGACCCTAAATGGGCAGCGGCCCCCGAATTCAGATCTGGCATCCCCACACGGCTCACCTCTTGGAAAGAGAGTGGCCTGACTTGGGGCGATTCGGAGGAGCTGACCGGACTCCAAGCCTGCATCTAGAAGCTGGTGGACAAGAAGCTCAAGCTTGTCAACGTAGTCCAGGTCATGCTCATCCGCCGGATTCTCCCGTGCCAACAACGGGCCTTTAAATTGTGGGAGTTCGATCCGGCTCAGCACCGAACCTTGAGAGGGCTCTTCGACACTAGGTACGAAGACGCCTGGAAGGTGCTGTTTAAGGGTGCCGAAGCTCCCGCATCCGCTACCGAAGATCGCGGATTCCGCTCGCAGCGCCAGGCTAGCGAGGTAAGCGATTCTACCCTTTACGGGGCACTTGTTTTTCATAGTTTGACTCTATGCGGGATCTAAACTCCCTCTCCTTTGACAAGACTGGCTGAAGAAGGCCGAGCAGACCAACTGTCCGGCCCCTTTGCCAGAAGACCCAGCGGACGCTCGTTTAGCGGGGCTGCTGGTTCCGGCACCCCATGTGGTGCCGGAGAAGAAGGCCAAGAAGGAGGCCACGGGGACTCAAAAGAGTTCCCGTTTTTAGGTGTCTGATGACTCCGAGGCGGACTCCTCCCCCGAGGACGAGGAGGAGAAGAAAAAGGCCTCTCCCCCAGCGGGGGGAGGGAAGAAAAGGAGGGCCTCCCCAACGAGGGAGGCCGAAGGGTCCAAGAGGGGAAGAACTCTTCCCCCGGACTGTTCCGCCAACGCCGGTGACGACGACGAGGATTGGCCTCCAAGGGCCAAGCCCCTGGCGAGATCGTAAGTATCCGGACTCCCGAATGACTTCATGATTTTTCTTTTTGCCACATGGTGTCTTTCTAACGCTGCATACAACCCTGTAGTCCACCCAAGGAGGATCTTCCCGCTTCGTCGAGCGGGTCCTTGGGCTCGTCGGATGTGAACAATATTTCACTTCCAACCGCCTCCTCTCCCCGTGACGCTGATGACACCGAGGTGGGATCCCAGAGAGGGACCCACCCGGAGGAGGAGGACCTGAAGGTGCCACAGGGCGACCTCCCGGACTTCGTGCCGGGCTCCACACCGGAACCTGCAGTGGTTCCGGAGTCCGGCGGACGGCCCCTTCGCAAGAAGGGCAAGACCATGGAGCCGGTGGCCTCCGTCCAACCGGAGGCGCCGGATAACTTGCTGGAGGCGCTCAACGGCGCTTCCATCGAGGAGGAACACCGCACTATCATGAGTGCGGTGATTCAGAAGGTCCAGCTCGCCAAAAGCGGGCTAACCGAAGCCTGCAACAGCCTTCTATCAGGCTTTGAGGTAAGAATATTAATATATGTAAAATAGTACCGCATAGACAGTAGCCCCTGATGCTCGGTTCGGTGTTCGGAAAGAAAAGCCGGACTGAGGATCTAAAAAGATATACGCAGGAGTCCTAATAAATATGTCAATATGGGATTGCAGGCTGCGCTGCTGACCTCTGCCGCACTGACTGCGGAGGTCAATGCTTTGAAGCAAAGCCTCGAGCGGTCCGAGAACGAGCTCGGCCGTGCCAAGAAGCAGCTCGAGGACAAGGAAGGTGAGTAACACCTTATTAAAGTTGTACCTTACAGAAAAGGATTTTGGTTGCAAGATAAATTACAAGGATAACGTGGGTACTTCAGGGGCCACGAACGAGGTGGCGACCTTGAAGGAGGCGGTGTCCACGGCCGAAAGTAATGTGGCCGTGGAGTGCGCCGGGCGAGAGAAGCATGAGGCGCGGGTGGCGGAGGTACATAAAGAGCTCCAGGCTCTCATGGAAAAGCATGAGGGTTTGGAGCGCGACTCGAAGACTCGAGAGTCCGAGCTTGCATCGGCTCTTGAGAATGCCAAAGCCGCTAAGGCCGAAGCCCACAAGGCCCATCAGGAGATCGAGGCGTTGAAGAAAATAGCGGCGGGTAAGGCATTTTTCATGCAAAGCAAGCATGTGAATGTGAATTACCTATTACTTACCCGAATTCGGAGCTCTCTAGGAGCGTTCGCAGATCTGCCCTGCAGCGTGTCCGATGCTGCTGCTTTCTACAGGGCCGAGGAGGGGAGCTCAATGGAGAAGGTCTTCTGGTCTCAGTATGCTGAGGCCGGACATCCGGTGCCCCTTAGCGACCAGCTGAAGCAGCTGGTCGAGCTCCACAAGGTGGCCGAACAGGCCATGAAGGGCCTCATAGTTCGGCTGTGGCCCGATGAGGCCATGCCTGGGAGCTACTTTGGCCTGGTGCGGCGGCTGGTGGATGCTTGTCCATGGGTTGAGGTCATCAAGCGATCCGCCTGTATTGAAGGAGCCCGTCGGGCCCTCGCCCGTGCTAAGGTGCACTAGGGCAAGATAGATGCTGAGAAGCTTGTGACGGACGCGCCACCGCCGGGCAAGGAGTATCGCATGCCCGAGATGTATTACAAGAGTGTCCTGAAGGGTGCCCGCACTATTGCGGGTGAGTGCTCCAATAATGTAATATTTGAGTAGACTCGCATTTTGTTATCCTGTGCGCTGAAAACTTTGTTCATATGCGCTAAGCAACACTTGTTGATTTAAAATATTACCTTCTGTGCGGCTGTTTATCAAATCTGAGAGATGGCAAGTCGTCGGCTTCAGCCCCCATGCCACGAGTGCTGGGGTGTTCAGGATAAATTTGAGCACTCTTGTTCCCATATTTGGGTCCATCTAGGGAGGCGCTCAACACAACGAACTAGGCAACTGGACTTATAATGCTTGAACACTCTCACTTAGCCATAGAATTCTATAATTTTAAATTTCGGCGAAGCCCCTAGTGTTCGGAAGGCCGAATTCGGGGCGCTATCCACGCCTAGGCCGGACAAAGCCGGTTCCTCGCTCTAAGCAGCATAAGTCTTTAGGGACTCAAAAAAACCTCTCGAACAGCGACCGGCTCACGCCTCATCATGACAGTCAGTTTTAGCTTTCTCCATTGAGGCGCTCGCCCAGCTCAACCAGGGCGCAATCGCAGTGGTTCTCCCAGTGCTACCTTAGCCGATAGAACGGAACGTAAGGTACCAAAACATGGGAGCCGGGCAAACCCAACTATTGACCCAAGACATGATTCGGAGCCGATGCATATAATGCTATAAGTTCGGGGTGCCACACTTGTGAAAGTGTTCGGACTTATCACACCATAATGTGGGGAACTTAAGCCCCTGGTGTATTTAGCCGTACCAAAGTGTACGGATGTGGCATGTCATAAATGAACATATGTATAAGAAAGGAATGCAATTAAAAGCAAAAAGGTGTTGCATTGTTTTATTCAAGAAATACTGCCATGAATGCAGGATGATACAAATAGTGCGGTAAGCAAGGGATGGGACTATTAAACATGTCCCCCTCCAGGGGTAGGCTGCGGAAAGGTTTAGTGCTCATAATGGAGACCACCTGGATATTCGTCCTAGCCTTTCTCCTTCCCTGGCTGTTGCATCGTGAGTTCGGCCGGTCTAATGCCGGACAGGGCCTCTAGTGAACGGAGTCCTGTGGGTAAGAAAAAAAAGGAATGACACATTTGGGAGCCCCTGATGTGCTTGAGCCGCATTCTGGGCCTGTCGTGGTCGTGCCCCTTCCCCCATGCCCATGGTATCTCCAGAGCGTAATGATGTACGCGAAGGACCAGTCGTGCGATCTTGCGACGGTTGGGGTTGGGGCCGCATTGCTACACGTGCTCGGAACATGCCAGGTGGTCTTGTTGTAGGTTACTCCGGGCGCGTTTAGCTGTGTCCGGTCGCTTAACGGCCGGACTCGAGAATTGCTTTAAGAGGCTGCATTGTACTTCTGCCGCGAGAGCCGCTGTATGTTCCTCCGTTCGGAGGGAGCGTTCGGTGTTTCCGTTGACCGTGATGACTCCTCGAGGGCCCGGCATCTTGAGCTTGAGGTATGCGTAGTGCGGCACCACGTTGAACTTTGCAAACACGGTCCGTCCAAGCAGAGCATGATAGCCGCTGCGGAACGGAACTATGTCGAAGATTAACTCCTCGCTTCGGAAGTTATCCGGGGATCCGAAGACCACTTTCAGTGTGACTGAGCCCGTACAATTGGCCTCTACACCTGGTATGACGCCTTTGAAGGTCGTCTTTGTGGGTTTAATCCTTGAGGGGTCTATGCCCATCTTGCGCACTGTGTCCTGATAAAGCAGGTTCAGGCTGCTGTCGCCGTCCATCAGGACTCTAGTGAGGTGAAATCCATCAACGATTGGGTCTAAAACCAATGCGGCGAATCCGCCGTGGCGGATGCTGGTGGGGTGGTCCCTTCGATCAAAAGTGATCGGGCAGGAGGACCATGGGTTGAACTTCGGGGCGACTGGCTCCATCGCGTATACGTCCCTGAGTGCACGCTTCCGCTCCCTCTTGGGTATGTGGGTCTCTGAATTCGGCATTGATTGCCGTATCCTCATTATTGTCGCCGTTAATGTGGCGTTTGTTCTTGTTGCGACGCGACCTGCCATTGCGGTCCTTGGTATCCGGACTGCCAGAATTTTTGCTGAGGTTGTTGCTGCGGGCTAGCCAGCTGTCCTCTCCCGCGCAGAAGCGGGTCATGAGTGATGTGAGGGCTGCCATGGATTTTGGCTTTTCCTGTCCCAGGTGCCGGGCAAGCCACTCGTCGTGGATGCTATGTTTGAAGGCCGCGAGGGCCTCTGCATCTGGACAGTTGACGATTTGATTTTTCTTGGTTAAGAACCGTGTCCAGAATTGTCTGGCCGATTCGTCTGGCTGCTGAATTATGTGGCTTAGGTCGTCAGCGTCTGGTGGTCACACATACGTGCCCTGGAAGTTATCAAGGAATGTGGCTTCCAGGTCCTACCAACACCCAATTGATTCTGCTGGCAAGCTGTTAAGCCAATGCCGAGCTGGTCCTTTAAGCTTGAGTGGGAGGTATTTGATGGCGTGAAGATCGTCACCGTGGGCCATGTGGATATGAAGGAGATAGTCTTCGATCCAAACCGCGGGGTCTGTTGTGCCATCATAGGATTCAATATTCATGGGTTTAAACCCTTCGGGGATTTGATGATCCATTACTTCATCTGTGAAGCATAGTGGGTGTGCGGCGCCTCTGTATTGGGCTATATCGCGACGGAGCTCCAACGAGCTTTGTCTACTATGTTCGGCCCGGCCGGACTTACTGTGTCCGGCGCGACGGTTGTCGTCATGTATCATGGGGCGCCCACGCGATCCGTAGATCGATCTTGATTGTCTTGCCTTATCCTCCAATATATCTCGCAAGTCTGGAGCGTTCCCCTGTGGCCTTGTGCTTTTCAAGTGATGTCGGGGTACGGTTCTAGTGGAGGGCCTAGAGGCCTCTCTGTCGCGGCCACGAGGTGGCCGGTCAGCCGTATTGTGCTCTGGTGATGCAGGTTTATATGCCTCCACCTCTAATCGGGGGAGCAACTTGCGTTTGGGGTAGCTTTTGGAGGGGCGTTCGAGCTCATGCTCTTCGGCCGCAAGGACTTCAGTCCATCTGTCGGCTAGCAGATCCTGATCAGCTCTAAGCTGTTGCTGCTTTTTCTTGAGGCTGTTTGTCGTGGCCATAAGCCTGCGTTTAAAACGCTCTTGTTCGACGGGATCCTCGGGCACGACAAATTCGTCGTCGTCGAGGCTTGCCTCGTCTCTGGAGGGAGGCATGTAATTATCATCCTCGACCTCTTCGTCTGCCGCTCTCTCATGAGGGCTGGCATCTCCGTCCTCCTGCGCTGAATCTTGCTGGAGGGGGTTATCTTCGGCACTGTCTGGGGGTATTATTATCTCCGGTGCCGGAATCGCCATTCTTGCTGTGGCGGGATTTAGAGCGGCGCTGCTGACGCCGGCGCTTGGGCTGTTTCTTGGAGGGGTCTTCCTCCGCTGTTCCTTCACCATTCCCATCCTTTGGGATATCCACCATGTATATGTCGTATGATGAGGTGGCTTTCCAGTGCCCAGTAGGCGCTAGTTCTTGGTCGTCTCCGGCATCGTCGTCCATACCGTTGATGTCTTTGGAGTCAAAGTCTAGCATGTCGGTTAGATCGTCGACAGCGGCTACTAAGTGGGTGGTGGGTGGGTCTTGAATTCCTTCATCGTCCGCATCCCAACCGTCCTGACCGCAGTCCGGCCAGGGCTCTCCTGATAACGAGAGATACTTTAGCGAACTCAGGATGTCGCCGAAAGGTGAGTGCTGAAAGATGTCCGCAGCGGTGAACTCCATAATCGGCGCCCAATTGGATTCGATTGGAGGGGGCGCGGGAGGTTCGGAGTCCGGCAAGGAGTCCGGCACCTTGGAGTAACGAGCTTTAGAAGGGACAAAGTCAGTATTCGGCTCTATCGCCGTAGAGGTTGCAGCCCCAGAGGCGGTGTCTAATCACCCGTCCTCGATCTGCGCAGCCGGCTCCGAATCGAGGGTCGGAGCGGACTCATGTGCGGCCTTCAAGGCACTGTCCGGCAGCAGAGCTAAATCATGCCCATCGTGACAGTGCGGCGCGCTCGGCTGTGGCTCGAATCCATTGAAGATCAAGTCTCCGCGGATGTCAGCCGTGAAGTTAAGACTTCCAAGTCTGACCTGACGGCCAGGGGCGTAGCTTTTGATCTGCTCCAGATGGCCAAACGAATTGGCCCGCAGTGCAAAGCCGCCGAATATGAAGATCTGTCCGGGGAGGAAAGTCTCACCCTGGACCGCGTCGTTGTTGATGATCGAAGGAGCCATCGATCCTATCGGTGACGACACAGAGGAACTCTCAATGAAAGCACCAATGTCGGTGTCAAAACCGTCGGATCTCGGGTAGGGGGTCCCGAACTGTGCGTCTAGGCGGATGGTAACAGGAGACAAGGGACACGATGTTTTACCCAGGTTCGGGCCCTCTTGATGGAGGTAAAACCCTACGTCCTGCTTGATTGATATTGATGATGTGGGTATTACAAGAGTAGATCTACCACGAGATCAAGGAGGCTAAACCCTAGAAGCTAGCCTATGGTATGATTGTTGTTATTGTTGTTGTCCTACGGACTAAAACCATCTGGTTTATATAGACACGGGAGAGGGCTAGGCTTACACAGAGTCGGTTACAATGGTAGGAGATCTACATATCTGTATCGCCAAGCTTGCCTTCCACGCCAAGGAAAGTCCCATCCGGACACGGGACGAAGTCTTCAATCTTGTATCTTCATAGTCTTTGAGTCCGGCCGATGATGATAGTTCGGCTATCCGGACACCCCCTAATCCGGGACTCCCTCACATACCATGACAAGATTTTGAAGGAGTTCAAAATAGATCGACAAAGAAGGAGTTCTTGGCTATGTTATAAGGTGTGAGTATTGAGTAAGACTGAAGACCTGACCACGGCAAAAGAGAGAGAAAGGACGAAGGTCATCCCCTATGCTTTAGACATAGGCTCCACAGTATGCTATGCTGTGTACCTCACCTAAAGTGTGCCTTGCCATGAGTCAGTCAAGGGGTACAAGTGTGATCCAAGAATGGATCACAGGACAGAGGTCAAGGTTATCCTTAGTAACTTGTGGACTAAGGAATTTTCTCGATTATGGAGGTGGTAAAAGAGTTCGTCGTAAAGGGTTACGCCGATGCAAACTTTGACACTAATCTGGATGACTCTGAGTAGTAGACCGGATTCGTATAGTAGAGCAGTTATTTGGAATAGTTCCAAATAGCGCCTTGTAGCTACATATAGGAGATGACATAGAGATTTGTAAAGCACACACGGATCTGAAAGATTCAGACCTGTTGACTAATAGCCTCTCTCACAAGCGAGATATGATCAAACCCAATGGGTGTTCGATTCATTACAATCACATAGTGATGTGAACTAGATTATTGACTCTAGTGCAAGTGGGAGACTGTTGGAAATGTGCCCTAGAGGCAATAATAAAATGGTTATTATTATATTTCCTTGTTCATGATAATTGTCTATTGTTCATGCTATAATTGTATTAACTAGAAACCGTAATACATGTGTGAATACATAGACCACAACATGTCCCTAGTGAGCCTCTAGTTGACTAGCTCGTTGATCAATAGATGGTTATGGTTTCCTGACCATGGACATTGGATGTCATTGATAACGGGATCACATCATTAGGAGAATGATGTGATGGACAAGACCCAATCCTAAGCATAGCACAAGATCATGTAGTTAGTTTGCTAAAAGTTTTTCTAATGTCAAGTATCATTTCCTTAGACCATGAGATTGTGCAACTCCCGGATACAGTAGGAATCCTTTGGGTGTGCCAAACATCACAACGTAACTGGGTGGCTATAAAGGTGCACTACGGGTATCTCCGAAAGTGTCTGTTGGGTTGGCACGAATCAAGATTGGGATTTGTCACTCCGTGTGATGGAGAGGTATCTCTGGGCCCACTCAGTAACGCATCATCATAATGAGCTCAATGTGACTAAGTAGTTAGTCACGAGATCATGCATTACAGAACGAGTAAAGTGACTTGCGGGTAACGAGATTGAACGAGGTATTGGGATACGGACGGTCGAATCTCGGGCAAGTAACGTACCGATTGACAAAGGGAATTGTATACGAGATTGCTTGAATCCTTGACATCGTGGTTCATCCGATGAGATCATCATGGAACATGTGGGAGCCAACATGGGTATCCAGATCCCGTTGTTGGTTATTGTCCAGAGAGCTGTCTCGGTCATGTCTACATGATTCCCGAACCCGTAGGGTCTACACACTTAAGGTTCGGTGACGCTAGAGTTGTTATGGGAAATAGTGTGTAGTTACCAAATGTTGTTCGGAGTCCCGGATGAGATACCGAACGTCACGAGGAGTTCCGGAATGGTCCGGAGGTAAAGATTTATATATGGGAAGTCCTATTTTGGCCACCGGAAAATGTTCGGGATTTTTCGGTATTGTACCGGGAAGGTTCTAGAAGGTTCCGGAGTGGGGCCCACCTGCATGGGGGGCCCACATGAACGTGGGTAGTGGGGGCAAGGCCCCACACCCCTGGTCAAGGCGCACCAAGATCCGCCCTTAGAAGGAATAAGATCATATCCCGAAGGGATAAGATCAAGATCCCTAAAAAGGGGGATAACAATCGGTGGGGAAGGAAATGATAGGATTTCTTTCCTCCCACCTTTGCCAACGCCCCAATGGACTTGGAGGGCAAGAAACCAGCCCCCTCCACCCCTATATATAGTGGGGAGGCACATGGGAGCTTGACCCCTTGCCCCTGACGCAGCCCTCCCCCTCTCCAACTCCACCTCCTCCTCAGTAGTGCTTGGCGAAGCCCTGCCAGATAACTGCAAGATCCACCACCATGCCGTCGTGCTGCCGGAGCTATCCCTCAACTTCTCCTCTCCCCTTGTTGGATCAAGGAGGAGACATCCCCGAGTTGTACGTGTGTTGAACGCGGAGGCGCCATCCGTTCGGCGTTAGATCGAATCTTCCGCGATTTGAATCGCCACGAGTACGACTCACTTATCCGCGTTCTTGTAACGCTTCTGCATCACGATCTTCAAGGGTATGAAGATGCACTCGTCCTATCCCTCTCTTGTTGCTAGAATCTCCATAGTTTGATCTTGGTGATGCATAGAATTTTTTTTGAATTATTGCTACGTTCCCCAACAGTATCCATCCACCATATGCCAGTTATTCCTCCACGTGAAAGGGGTCACCCACAAACCCCAAATCCTCCAGCCCACAGCCCTCCAAAGTGCTCCTAAAAGCATCCATGCCCACTTGGGCCCAAGCAGGCCCTCCTTCCTTTTCATTTGCGAACAAAATCTCATTAAAGTCATCGAAACAAAACCAAGGCATGTATGCCCGAGCATGGAGATCATGTAACGCCTATCATCTTGGAGTCAAGCTGAGGGATTCAAAGCACCATAGGGATGCGAGCACTTCTATGCTAGCACCGGATATGTCACGTAAGTGGAACAGGTTCTGGAGTCTAAAGCTTCCACCAAAGATTAGAATGTTCCTATGGAGACTGTCACATAATAGCCTGCTGCTAAACAAAAACATGTGGAGTTGGACACGAGGTGCCCAATGTGTCTCAGGCTGTACGAAGATGGAGGGCATCTTTTCTTAAACTGCAAGCGGGTAAAACAGGTATGGCGTGAACTACAGCTTGAGGATGTCCGGTTGGCATTAATCCAGTGTGTAAACCCCTCTGAGATGTTTGACCACTTGTGGTCTATGAAGGTTGAGAGGCAAAATCTCTCCCTGATCCTACTGTGGGAATGGTGGAATGTGCGTAACAAGGCGAACGCCAGGAGAGAAAATCAAGTCTGCGGAGGAGATATGCTTTTTTATCAGGAAGCTCTATGGTGAACTGTGCATTTTGGAGGAGGGACCGCTAGCACACGTAATACCACCTGAAACTAAAATATGGTGCAGGACAAGTGAGGGCTTCGTCAAAATAAACTTCGATGCTGCTTTTTACATGGATCGGGGGAATGGAGCCTGGGGCTGTGTTGCTCGCTCGACCCAGGGGAGTTCATTGCTGCATGTGCAGGCAAACTCGAGCACTTGTCCTCCCCCCTGCTTGCTGAAGCTAGAGCATGCACAAAGGCTATTGAGGCGGCAAGCGAGATGGGCGTCCACAGAGTAAATTGCATAAAACCACCACTTTGAGGGCTAGGTTTGCGAAAAACACTAGGATACAAAATCGTTGCCGAAAGCACCACGTCTAGCGTAATTGTTTTGCAAAAACCACTAATCGGCGGATCAGGCCGAGTTAAGTGAGTTTATGACAGGTGGGGCCCGTTTTTCGACTACGTGGCACTCCAAGCCGTCCCGACAGCCGTTAGACGGCGTTAGATGACGCCGTTAGGGCTCGTCTTTAGTCATCCACTCCCACATCCTTCTCTTTTCCCCCATTCTTCTTTCCCCTACTCCTTGCTCCTGCCGCTGTCGCCCTCCCCCATTCTTCTTCCCCCTCCTCCTCGCTCCCGCCGCTGTCGCCCTTCCCCATTCTTCTTCCCCCTCCTCCTTGCTCCCGCCGCCGTCGCCTTCCCCCATTTCTCCCGCTACCCCTTGCACTGCAGAGATGCGCAGTCTGGTGAAAGGTGGAGATGCTGGTGGCGGCGCTCTGCCTGACAGCGCCGCACGCATCATACGTAGTGGAGGAGGACCCGCAGTGGATCTAGGTGAGCTGTGTAGGAGCTCGAACCCTAGCAAGCCGATGGAGGAAGAGGAGGAGGAGGACCCGCAGTATTCGATGGAATACAGGGCGGCCAGAGCATTCGCCGTGGCCGTGAAGGCCAATCCGACGGGAAGCCAGCACATCACGTCATCCTTCGGCGGCGTATAGTGAGATCCACTTTTCTTTGCTCTTCCCTTCCTGTTCTCCATTCAATTGCGTTGCCAGGGTACTCCTAGGGTTAGGGTTCATATTGTTCTATCCTATCAGATGCAGTACAAGTGTCAGATGCTGTGATTTTGTTGTCATGTGCCCGAGGACATTATTTAGATTAGCTCAGATAATGTGCTTTGTTTGTCCTGTGCCCTAGGGTTGACATTTTTAGATTAGTTCTGATGCTGTGCTTTGTTTGTCCTGTGCCCTAGGGTTTATATTTGGTTATTAGTTTTATTAGTGTTTCATTAGTGCTTTATAATTGGTTAATTGAGTTATCCTCTTATCTGCATTATCAGCTTTATTTGTTTGTCCTGTCCTATGCACTGACATGAGTTGTTTCATTAGTGTTGTTCAGTTTTAATTAAGCACTTATACTGCTATGTATTTTATATTATTTGCAGTCTGGATGATGAGGTTTGGGAATTGAGGATGCATTTCCATGACAGAGACAACATTGAGAGATCTATGATGGTGTCAGACATAACATTTTACAACCTAGTAGCACTGATAGAAACAGAAGGTTATGGATTTAAAGATTACATGTACTATGTTAGGGATCCTGGGCTAGGGATAGAAGGAATGGAAGAAATAGATGATGATGACAAGCTTGAGGAAATTCTAGACAACATAGCATTGCAAAATCAGAAGATATTGAATGTGACAGTTGTTAGGGCCAGTTCTCCCAATGCTGCAAGTATAAACACCAACTCCAATGTTATTGAGCAGCAAATCCCTCTAGAAGAAATTGGAGAGCCCAAACTATATTAGATAGATGAAGAAGGAGTGATGTTCAGTGCACCAGATGTGCATGTAGCAGCAGCAAGTTCAGAAGCAACAGCAAGTTCAGAAGCAGCAGAAGTGGAGCCAATGCCCATACACACTACAAAAAAGACACATCCGTGACATTTTGGGCCAAACGAAAAAAATTTCTGTCATACATATGACACTTCTATGACGATAATTGTGACAAAACCCGGTATCATCATAGATGTGGTGGGATCCTACTTCTATGACAAAAAATCATGACATAAAATGGGCTTTTCGTCCTGGGCGGGCCGGAGACTCAGCTGCATGACATTCTTTGGGCCGTCCATGACGGAAAAAACCGTGGTAGAAGCGAGGGGGAGGAAAATTTTGGGGAGTTGCCGGTTACGGTGGGAGGTCGGGGGCCGAGCGATGCGCGTTTCTCTCGTACACGTACGCGCATGTGTGCGAGGCGTTGGCTCTAACTAAACCCGAGCGAGGCGTTGGGCTCTAACTCAACCCGAGCGATTGCACTGCAGGCTATGCATTACTGAACCCAAGCGATCGATCGATGGCTGTTAACTGAACCCGATGGAGCAATTCCTTCGCTACTGCTGCTAACTGAAGCCGATCGATTGGATGAACAGTGAG
>NC_041383.1:770918980-770947028 GCF_002162155.2 Triticum dicoccoides | reverse complement strand
AGACGGTGGAGGGGTGGCCATGGAGGGGTGGTTGAACAGGACCCCGTGGTGTGGAGGGCTGGATGAACAGTAGATGGTGGAGGGTTGGATGAACAGTAGACGGTGGAGGGATGGTTGAACAGTAGCCGGTGGAGTAGCGCACGGTGGAGGCTGGATGAACAGGAGCCCGTGGAGGCTGGAGGAGGTCGACGGTGGAGATGAACAGTATCCCGTGGAGTCCCGTTTTGCGGTATGCCACACCCCTCCCGATGAACAGGACCCCTATTTCGACCGTAGGAGGTCCGTTTCGTCCGTTTTGCGGTAAGCCACACCCCTCCCGATCAACAAGACCCCCATTTCGACTGTAGGAGGTCCGTTTCATCCGTTTTGCGGTACGCCACACCCCTCCCGATCAATAGGACCCCCGTTACGACCATAGGAGGTCTGTTTCCTCCGTTTTGCGGTACGCCACACCCCTCCCGATCAACAGGACCCCATTCCGAACGTAGGAGGTCCGTTTGCTCCGTTCTGCGGTACGCTAGGCCTCGTTTCCATCGCATGTTCCGTCCAAGCCATCCTGATGAACACGACCACGCATTCCGTTCTGACCTAGCCGGTTGGCTCCCACGCGTTTCGTTGCCTCCCGATGAACACGACGCATTCCATTGCCTCCCGATGAACATGACACATTCCGTTGCCTCCCCATGAACATGACACATTCCGTTGCCTCCCCATGAACACGACGACAATGTTGTTTCTCCGTTCCGACCCAGCCATGTACACGAGCCCTCGCCGTACATATGCGCGAGTAGGCGTTCGAGACCCCGCCCGTATGTACACATACGTGGCCGTATTTTCTTTCTTGCACCCTGGCCGCTGTACGTACATGTACATGCTACATGCGCGCCTCTACTATGACACGTGCGGGCCTCTACATCCACCAGTATATATGTACGTACACGTTCGCGACCAGAATGACAATGCTACGTACGCTTCAACCAGGTGGGTCCCGACTGTCAGGCACTTCATTGCCTGCGAAGATGTAGCTGGTGGGTCCCAGCAGTCAGGGGAGCGAATCGTTTTTTTTGCCCGGACGCACTTCCTTGCGTGCAAAGATGTAGCTGGTGGGTCCCAACAGTCAGGGGGGCGAATCGTTTTTTTGCCCACGTGCACTTCCTTGCATGCGAAGGTGTAGCTGGTGGGTCCCAGCAGTCAGGGGGGAAACGTTTTTTTCGCGAAATACGGTGGCCCGTCCGGTGGGTCCCCGCTGTCATGTGGAGGAATAATTATTTTGCACGTAATAAGGAGGCACTTCCTTGCTGCGGCCGTGGACCCAGCTGTTAGCCTCTCCACGCACAATACTCTTCCAATGGAAGTCGGTCGTTGACCACATTGAGCACGCTACGCCGAGAGCACCACGACGGTGGACGACGGCGAGGCCTAGGAAGGGGACGACATGGAGGCAGGGAAGACTCGGCAGTTGTTTCCCACGCGGAGGGGAGTACGACTGTACGAGGGTTTACTAGTTCGTCTGCCGTCGCCGGAGAATAACAACAGGTGTGGGTGAGTAGAGGGATGGCTAGGCCAGCGATGGGAGTACAGTGGGGCAGTGAGGCCTACGCGGCAGCACAGCCAGCCGTGGGGAGGAGGGAGCAGGCAGTCCCGCTGGCGCTTGTTTGAGCGGCTGGAGCAGGAAGAGCAGAGATTGAAGAAGCACGACGGCCATTGGATGGACATCCAACCGTCACTGCTTGTGCGTCAACCTTTTTTTAGGAAAGCCTCAAATCTGTGGAAAACAACATACAACCCATCTGCCATTATTTCTAATAATTTACAGCCCATTTGCTAATTCTTAAGGTTTTTTTTTGGATCCCATATTCTTTTTGTTAGCATTACAGCCCATATTGTGGCCACGGTTAAAAAATTATACGAAATTTTGCATATTTTGGTGCGGTCCGAACTGTTTTTAATCCCGAAATTTCGACTCACATTCAAACTGATTTTAAAAATAAATGTATATCAATATAAAATCCAACAAATTCTCCATGCATAATAATTAATGTAATTTAAAATCTTGAAATGAAAAAAATATATTTGAAACTAATTGCCGGTTTGATGTGTTTTAAAAATGTACAACGCATTTCTCATTACTGATGGGCCATTTTCTCTGCCAGCCGAATGAAAGCTCTCCTCGTCTTGAAAGATTTACAGCCCAACAGGCCTGACAAAGCGACTTACTTGGCAAATCACAAATAAACTAGGCTGTGACCGTGGACCGAGCTGTCAGCCTCTCCACGTACAGTACTCTTCCGATGGAAGTCATTCCTTGACCACGTTGAACACGCCGCGCAGAGAGCACCACGGCGGTGGATGAGGACGTGGCATAGGAAGGGGACGACGCAGAGACAGGGAAGATGCGATAGTGGAAGCCCGCACGGAGAGGAGTACGAGGGTTCACTGGTTCGGTTGCGGTGTGAGGCTGCCGTCGCCGCAGGGCCTGGCCAGCGGTGGGAATAGTAGGGGGCGGTGAGGCCTCCACGGCAGCACAGCCGGCCACGGGAGGCAGGAGCATGCGGCACGATCGGCGCTGCTTTGGGTGGCTGGAGCAAGAAGACCAGAGGTTGAAGAAGCACTACGGCCGTTGGATGGACATCGTACGGTCACTAGAGCTAGAATCGTTCATATTGACTAAGTTGAGAAAGCCCTTCGTCCCCGTCAACTTAGTAGGCCCACAAGACAGCCTCCCACCAAGGTGGGTCCCAGCTAGCCGGGGGAGTATTCATTTTTTGTGCTTAATAAGGAGGCACTTTCGGTGGGTCCGAGATGACAGCGGGGGGAATGTTTTTTTTGCGAAATACGGTGGCCCGTCCGGTGGGTCCCAGCAGTCAGGGGAAACGATTTTTTTCACAAAATACTGGTGGCCCGTCCGGTGGGTCCCCGCTGTCAGGTGGAGGAATAATTATTTTCCGCATAATTAGGATGCACTTCCTTGCGGATGCCGTGGACCCAACTGTCAGCCTCTCCACGTACAGTACTCTTCTGATGGAAGTCGGTCGTTGACCACATTGACCACGCCGCACCGAGAGCACCACGGCGGTGGACGACGGCGAGGCCTAGGAAGGGGATGACGTGGAGCCGGTCCACGGGAGGCAGGAGCAGGCGGTAGCACAACCGGCCACGGGAGGCAGGAGTAGGCAGCACGACCGGCGCTGCTTTGGGCGGCTGGAGCAAGAAGACCAGAGGTTGAAGAAGCACTATGGCCGTTGGATGGACATCATACGATCACTGGAGTATTGACTAAGTTGAAAAAGCCCTCCGTCCCCATCAACTTAGTAGGCCCACAAGTCAGCCCAACAATATGGTGGGTCCCAGCTAGCAGGGGGGTATTCATTTTTTTGGGCGTAATAAGGAGGCACTTCCTTGTGTGCGAACATATAGCTGGTGGGTCCAACCTGTCAGCAGGGGGGACGCTTTTTTCCCGAAATACAGAGGCCCTTCCTGTGGGTCCTAGCTGTCAGGTGGAGGAATCATTATTTTGCGTGTAATAAGGAGTCATTTCCTTGCATGCAGCCGTGGACCCAGCTGTCAGCCTCTCCACGTACAGTCCACTTCTGATGGATGTCGTTCATTGACCACATTGACCAGGCCGCGCCGAGAGCACCAGGGCGGTGGACGACGGCGAGGCCTAGGAAGGGAACGACACTGAGCCAGGGAATACTCGACAGTTGTTTCTGACACGGAGGATTACGAGGGTTTACTGGTTCTTCTGCCGTCGCCGGAGAATAACAACATGTGTGGGTGAGTAGAGGGATGGCTAGGCCAGCGATGGGAGTACGATGGGGCCGTGAGGCTTGTGCGGCAGCATAGCCGACCGCGGGAGGAGGGAGCAGGCAGTCCCGCCGGCGCTTGTTTGAGCGGCTGGAGCATGAAGAGCAGAGATTGAAGAAGCACGACAGCCGTTGGATGGACATCCAATAGTCACTGCTCTCGTGTGTTGACTAAGTTGACAGGGCATTGCGTGTGTGTCAACATTTTTTTATGAAAGCATACGTGTCAACCTGTAGTAGGCGCACAAGTCAGCCTCAAATCTGTGGAAAACAGCATACAGCCCATGTGCCATTATTTCTAATATTGTACAGCCCATTTGCTAATTCTTAAGATTTTTTTGGAGCCCATCTTCTTTTTGTTAGCATTACACCCCATATTGTGGCCACGGTTAAAAAGTATATGAAATTTTGCATATTTCGGTGCGGTCAACTATTTTTAATCCAGAAATATCGATTCACATTCAAACTATTTTGAAAAATAATTTATATAAATATTAAATCCAAATAATTGTCCACGCAGAAAAATCAATGGAATTTAAGATCTTGTAATAAAAAAATTGAAACTAATTCCCGGTTTGATGTGTTTTAAAAATGTACAGGCCATTTCTGGGCAAACCGAATGAAACTCTAATCGTCTTGAAAGATTTGCAGCCCAGTAGGGCCGATAAAGCAAGTAGGCCTTGTTTGGGTATTTCTTTAAAAAAATAGAACTGGGCTAGCCATTTTAAGCAAGAAAAAAACACAACTGGGCTCATGATGTGGTACACATAAATACCCTTGCTAGACGGGCCACAGCCCCCGCACAGCCCCGTTGTTACCCTAATTCATCGCTAAAACTAGTATAAATAACAACTGCTTGTTCCTCAAAAAAAATTGCGCGACTTGCTGGGTCCCTGGTGTCAGCCGCTCGTAGTGTAATTCTCTCGTTTATTGACTACGTTGACAATGGCGTGAGCCCCAGATGTCCAACCATTAGACTAGGAGGAACCATATTTTTGGGCTTGTACTATAGAGGCACCTGCTTGCGTACTGCCATGATGCTGGTGGGTCCCTACTGTCATCCTCTCCACGTACAGTCATCTCCTTGTTCCTCTCGGTTGTTGACGCCGTTGACAACGCAAGAGGGCGGCGCACCGCGCATGGCGAGCGAACCAAGGCCGCAAGGCGGAGGACGACAGCAAGGCCTCAGACGGAACAAACAGGAGCCGTTGAAGATGCGCCGGTCCAGTCACAGGCGGAGGGGAGTACGAGGGTTGACTAGTTCAGGCACGGGTGCGTGTTGGGGCTGACGTCGCCGGAGAATAACATGACGTGTGGGGGAATAGAGGGAGGGACTGGCCAACGTTGGAGGGTACGTACGGTAGGGCGGCGGAGGCACAGCCAGCCATGGGAGGCGGGAGCAGGCGGAGCCGATGGGGTGGTTTGGTTTGAGCGGCTGGAGGAAGAAGACGACAAGAGATAGAAGATACACGACAGATGTTGGATGTCAATCCAACAGTTGGTAGGCAGAATTGTTTGTTGACTGGCTAGTAAGTCGACACCACCTTGGATAGGCTATTTCCTCGCGGGTCCCAAATGTCAGAATCCAAATCTGTCACGGTCATGCATCCTTTCCTATGAAAATTTACAGCCCATTTGATGTGATAGTTCGAAATAAGTTTGTGGGTGCTGGTGGGGGCTAATCACTTGGCTTCTGTAATGCACAGTGAGCTCAAGCAGCCGGCGTGAGTGATGCTATTTCCCTTGGTTGTGATTTGTTACAATATTTCACTCTAAAATAAACGAACGACAAGCCATTTGCCTTGTTTCAAAGAAAATATGACCGTCACAGCCGAGTTGAAAAGGGCATGAACATCTAACTCCAGCTTACAAACTGTATGAAAGCACGAGGGTTGATTGTTCATCAGGTTTACAAAAAAACCCAGATTGAAAGGGCAACAACATCTAACTCCAGCACTGTTTTCGGCAGTCATAGTCAAATGGATCGGTCAGGTCCATAGAATGAACATCCCGGGTCGTAAAATTTACTGGATTATGACCACAATAAGTTGTAAATAGAAGCCCGAAATGTTCAGAAGCTCTTTTGCCCACCTAAAACTCCTGTTTTTGCTCTTCGACATACCCATCCGTCAAATCCATGCTGCTGATAAACTTAAGCCTGATGGACAATAGTAACCTCTCATTCAGCAGGAAGAATGTGACAAATCTTGTGTTTGCATGGTTGGCTACATATCGTTCTAGCGTTATTGTCTTCAATCGAATCTCATGAGAAGTGAGAAAATCCCGATGCTTACAAATCCACCGATTGGTTATAACTTTCTTACCCCGTCCTGTTGCCTAAATAGACATGAAGATTGAAAACAGTTAAGGTCTAAAAGAAGAGTGTCGAAAGAGCAACAGCTGAATGGTTAATTCTAGTACACTATATGCGGGCTTCCAACGTGCGTGAAATTATCACCTTTATATACAACTTCTCCAGACATGGAAAGCATTGCAGCAAGCCAATAATCTTGTTCAGATCAAAACTATTCATTTGGATATATAAGATCTTGACAGAATCTAGCACCATTGATAGGCCATCCATGGAGAAACTCTTCATTGAGCATAGAACATAATATTAGTACAAAATGTGTACTCCAAGATGATATATAAATTATGCGCAGAAATTTAAAATGCAGCTTATGGTTACAAGTGTAGATGATAATATAAAGTACCTGAAGAACTGTGGAGCCAAACACCATATTGAAATGAGCACAGAGATCATGTATTACACCCAAGGTCTCCAGTTTAGGCGCAGAGAGGACGGTTATTTGCAACAGTGAATAACTAGAATCAAGGATCAACCTTTGAAGTGAAGGGGCATCTTGGATGATGAGCTGCCTTCCGTCAAAAGAAATTCCAATTCTTACAAGGTTAGGCGACTTTATTTGGAGACAACCGATTCTAACTGTGAAAACAAGCACCAAGCACTCCAGCGCAGGGCAACTGGAGTGGATGATGTTGTGCAATGAGGCCTCCGATATACGAACCCGCACAAGTGAGACTTTCTTGAGAAATGGGAGTCGAAGGATTAGTACCAGATTGTGTGGTAGGTAGCACAATGCAAAGGTGGTGGTGTGGAGAGAGGAGGAAAACCGCGAGATGGACATCTGTGCTGAGGGCACAAGTTCATGGCGTTCGGTATGTGGTATGTGATTTCCAGGGGAATAGTACAACTCAAGCAACTGTAGTTCTGTGAATTTAGGGGATTTCAGCAAGGCGTCCACCGTGCAGGGCATGGTATGCTTGCTCAAGTAGCATGACGGGATGCATAGGCTTTGAACGGAGCCCTGGTGGGAGGAGATGATGGCTCTGGGGATTTCAAAATCACTGAAGAGAGATAGCTGATGACAGTCGAGATTAAGGGGCACGGTGCGCCATAGAGGGCGCCACCGAATTGAGAGGACTTTGGTGCGGCAGCAATCCTTGGTGGGGAGAAGCAAGATGATCTCCCCAAGGACGGCGTCCGGGAGATCGCTGATGCGGTCCACCCGAGATTCTACGGGTTCCTGGGATCCGGTGGGGGCGGGGTCGCCGCTTCTCCCTGCGCTGCCGGGTGCGGGATCTACAACAGGCGTCGCCGCTGGCGGGAGCCTCATCTTCTTGGCGCTAGGGTCAGCCGACTCCATTTTCCTCGAGGGTGTCGCGTCGCGCTCACGGATTTGAGCAGAGTAACGAATGACGAGCCTAGTTGTAGTGCGAGCAAAGAAGAAGGGGAGCTGGGGGTTTTCTGTAGGAGTGAGGAAGAAGGGGAGCTGGGGTTTTCTGTAGGAGTGAGGTGAGGAATTTGGGGGTACGAGTGGAGCGAGCTGACGTGAGGTGGGTGGGAGCGAGGAGGAAGAAGAGCACCCAGGTTTTTTGGGGGGGTGTGCTGGGTGTGGGTAGCGCCTTTTGAATTGATTTTACTATTTACTAGTGTGGATTGGCTGTTTTGTCTTGGGCCCAGAGAAACAATTACTACTAGTACAGTGGAGACACTCTACAGCTACCCAGAAAAACAATTACTACTAGTACAGTGGAGACACTCTACCGCTTCTGGCTCCTCCTAGGTCATTGAAATGTCTCCCTCTAGTGAATGCCGTTATACTTTTGTTCACCGACATGCGGGCCATGCAGCGCGCGGACCCAAATGCCATCCACCAAACTAGAAGGCAGTATCACCCTGGTCGTAGCGTGGCAGTAACGAGCCGTCATATCACAAAACCCCACCTCCCCGCAGTCTAAGTTTGATGGACGAAGCAACCATCATTTCACTCTTCACTGAATCCCCTTCTCCCTCACCGTCTTCAAGAAAGGCAACACTCGCATCTGCCACTTTTCTTCTCTCCCAACGAAGGGAAGGTAAGCGGATCCATGATGTTGGTATATTTTCGTTCAGAGAAAAAAAAGAACTTTTGCAAAGCAGTAACTGATCCTCACTCTCTTTTTTGTTTCATTGTCATTGTGTTTTCCTTTCAGTGGTCTCCTAGTATTCGTCAGTTTCATGATGGACCAAGGAGAACCAGGCAAAGATCTGCCAATATTGGAGCAGACGCGGGAGGCTGATCCCCACGAGACAGAGAGCTCCAAGAAGATGGAGGCAACCACCGAGCCGACCCCAGATACGCTCACGGCCACTACTGAGATGGTCAACACCCCGTTTGAGGTTACAACCCCCGTGGCACTGCAGGAGCAGTTTTCCCCCTTCGAGGATGTGTCCCCCCCCCCCCGCTGGGCTGCCCAAGGTGATTTCCTTCTTTGCCGATCTTGATTGTGGTTTTTCATCTAAGTATGTGGTGATTTTTTTTAGAAAAGGAAGTATGTGGTGATTAATAATGCAAAATTTTATTAGCTTCGATGCCATGCTATACATAGTGGTTTACATAACTTGTGTTTTTTATACTAAAAAGTAATTCAGAATTTGTTTCTGTTTCAATTAGAGCCCTGATGCAGACAAGGATTGTGTGGTTGTGCATGTCACTCGCTATGAGGCGGACGACCTGAATATATCCACTGGGAAAACAGAGTTCTTAGGCTGTTGGATCCTGGAAGCCATTTGCGGTTATACCAATGAAGAGGTGTATTCCAGCCTCAGTGTTGTCAGGCATGTTGTCCAAGGTGTACTGAAGCACAAGAAGTTCAAAGCTACTCCTTCGTTTGTGAGGAATACTGTTCTTGTCAAGCTTACGCAGGAAGATGACATGGCATGCCTCGACAAACAAGTTTATCAGTGGCAAGGCCACAAGGTTGTCTTCATGAAGGTTCACAGGATTGAGCTGCTGTGGGACATCCTCGATGATGTTCATGGCAAGGTCCGTCTTGTGTCTAGCCCAAATTAGATCGAGGAATGAAATAGTTGCCCCAGCTAGTGTTTAATAGTAGTTTGGATTGTGTCTAATTATCTGAACCTTACCTGTTATCGACCCCTCTGGGGCTAGTACTCTGTTTGAATCCGTCTATGGGAACTACTGCTACTTTTGTGTGCCCATGAATCATGTGAGAACCATCGTAATTGTTGCCGAAACAGATGCGTCCTCACTAGTTATTTCATGAATATGGTATGGTAAGACATAAGTTGTCACGGTTTATCATACGAGCAGTGTGTGTTTTGATGAAATAGAGCACTCATTCGAGAACCGTGCACCGACATATGCATAAGTAATTGTAAACACTGTTGGTGCTACCCCACTTGTAAGCAGTTGTGCAAAACACGACACATTGGATCAACTCGCTTCAACACTGGGCTATCGACCAGCTAACAATCAACAATCTGTTGTCTGACATATAAGCAACTATGTATCTTGTTACAGTGGTTCATGCAGTTAATTGAGGACACAATGTAATAAATTCCAAACGTTCAACGCTAGTCCAGCGCTCATGTGGAACACTCACATTAAACTCGTCTTCATAAAAATCTTGAAAAGCATAAGTTAAGCAGTTTTATACACCTCAATGATTCATAGACCATAACAAACATATACTAGTTCACAGCAAAAGACAAAGTTGTGAGAAGGTTTACAAATCAGGAAAAAACAAGCAAGGCTTCTATGAGCAAAGGGCCTCCCGGCAGGCTTAAATTTCCTGGAGTTCACTCTGGTTTTTTCTTGTTGCCACCATCCAGGGTTAGGTTCTCTCATTCCAGAATAACCAATTATAATTGTGGTCTTAGCTGGAATGCTGAATTGAACCATGCAGTGTACTGACCAGGTGAAATTCTTGTGCATTCCACTAAATTTAAGCACTGCTATTTGCAGAAATAAGCAGACCACAATGCCTCTTGTCCGCGCACCTGTCCAAAAAACCGTCGTGCAACCATGCCAGCTAGTCCTCGGTCCATGGATGAACTGGTAGAAAGTGCATTCCGGACTAGGATGCAGTTGTTTTTGCTCGTCCCTGCACTGCAATCAGGAAGTAAAACGTATGAATCAGCTTCTTTTAGATTGCGTTGGTCATTCTACCTTAGTTACTACCAATGTAGGGATACCTTGAAGACAGGAGGTTAGACGACGACAACGAGGGATAGCCATCTCATTTTGCACCGTTGTACTAAAACTGAGGTGTGTGCTTTTGATTGCGCGGATAGAAACGATACGGAGACAGACAACCCGAAATGATATGGAGACATACATCCCTGTTTGCGCAAATACGAAATACGGTTATTTAAACAGTGACAGATATTACTACTTTCCCCCGTTTCCTCTTAATTAGAACCAAGTCCTAGATTCATGCTACAGCTTTCCCACTTTCTTCCCTGTTTGAACCAACGCTTTGAGTTGACTGTATGAACTAGCTTTACTTCTAATAATAGTAGAAGTCTAGGTGGCTTTGGAACAACGGACGGAAGTAGAAAAGGATCCACATGAAGGGGGAAGAGTTGGGGCAGTAGAGCAAGGCAAGTTTCGAAGGAATATATACCTGGGGGTCGTCGGCATGTGGCAAAGACGGCGTCGGGAGGCCGCATCTTGGCCACAATACCGCAAGGAGGAAGAAGGGGTCGGAGGCCCTCCCGAGCCGACACTCTCTTGGAGAGAACGGCACAGCCGCTGATTGGGATGCGCGGGCAGCCGTTGGTCTCCTCCCTCGCCGCCGACGACAGCGTGAACGATGCACCTACACCCCCTTCCCAGCGTGACCGGACGTGAGCTGAGAGAGAGAGTGTGGCCACCTATGTCTTGCTTAGACCTGGAGCGCATGAGAGAGTGAACGAGAGGAACCCTAGTAAAGCAAGCGCTAAGGCTCCTGCTTTTATATATAGTGGAGTGATTTTGTTGTACCGGCTTCAAAAAAATGTGCTCCTATGTGTACCCGCGAGTGGGTGTGAGAGAACTAGTGCGTGCGTGCACCGCTTCTCTTTGTGAGAGTACAATATATACTATGCCCAAAGAACATTCGCCGCAAGAGTAATAATATAAGTGTGTGACATGTGAGCTAAAATAAAATGTGCGCACCGTCTTTTGTTTTTTAGAAGTTCTGAGGGTAGGGTGTGAAGAGCACATATGTGCGTGACGTCTACCTACAGATAGACGATGGGTGCCACATGCGAGCCTGCGAGAGGACTCAGGAGAGTTGTGACTCGTGAGGGTGCGTGTGCGTGAGAGAGAGGGGGGCACGTATCAATGCAATGCATGTGTCCATAAATCATTATCCGACAAACATTCGCCACAAGCCTTTTCCTGACGAACGCCGTAAGAACCGTTAGATCGGCATCCGACAGTGTCAGTTTTGCCATGTCATTTAACAGAACAGCCACTCCTCCTACACACAAATCTTCCACGTGAGTGTTAGCAACTGTTGTATGCTCCCTCCGATCCGAATTGCAGTGCATATAGCTTTATTGAAAATTAGAACCTCGCAAACTTTTACCGAGTTTTCGTGTTCCAAATTGCACATGTAGAATACCCTGTATATATCATTTCATTCATCTTCGAGAGGTAACTATAAAGATGGGTGAGGAGTCTACAAAGAAAGACCATCGTATCACCTGCAGCAATTTCAACCATCCTTTAGTGTCGAGGAATATCATAGGAACTCTATATGATATGATCTTATAGGATTTTTTTCCTTTAGAGCCAATTGGTTCATAGGAATAGATTCATATACTCTACATTTCAAAGGAAATAAACATGATATCATTTCTATAGATTTAGAGCCACTTGGTTCATATGAATGGATTCCTATACTCCCTTAGTTTCAAAGGAAAATAAACATTAGTGTATATTCAATAGAAAAGTTCCTATGATATGAACCAAATTACATCTCTTTACTAATCCCTCCTCATAGGAATTGAGATACATGCCATCTCTAGATTCAATAGAAAGTTCCTATGATGTGAACCAAATGACATCTCTTTTCCAATCCCTACTCATAGGAATTGAGATCCTCCATGTCATCTCTTTCCCTACAACTTCCATGTATACATCTTCTATTCCTAAATAGATAGTACAACCCACTAGTAGATTTTTTCCAAAACATGCAACTATGGCACAAGAACTATATAGTGTGCCAATAACTTTGAAAGATGGTCGCTGGATGAAGCTAACCCGACAGTGCATAGATGGGCAAATCCAAGCACTACTGGCCGTTGGATATCATCAACATTCCACCAGATCTGCCACATGTACAATTTAGAAGACTCCATGGTTGAACTTAAGCATAATGCACAAACCTCAAAACACAAGCACTTCTCCTTTGTTCTAGAATCTTCTTTATCATAATTGATTATTTTTTCTAAATGAATTTCCATTATTTGTTTTTTACTTTATGATTTACAATGCACAACCCCATGAATCTTAACATTTTTATAAAACTAATTGATTTTGAATGAGATGAACTATAAGAACTAAACGAACATCTACATCATGCATATATGACTCAAAGCTTTACATGCTATACTATGTATTTATTCATAATTTAGTTTCGAAATCTCATGCATTCAATACATGTGTACCTTACTAGTTTTGAGTAGAGTAGCAAATTTCACGCGGCCCCGGGTATATCAAAATGCAGGGCCCATGCATCATTGCCTTTTGGTCGAACCTATGTCCACAATTTTTTGTACGTGCTATATCTCCACTGGTCCCCGAACCCAAAATGCTGCCTCGTTCCCGTAAAACCAAGCGGCCCACACATATTTAAGGCGTCGACTCGAACCCGTTTACTATGACATGGCCCCGCACGCCGTAGTACTCCTACAAACCCTACCACCGTACTCATCATCGGTTTTCTTCAAGAGGACGAGGGAGAAGCCGATTTGTAGTGGAGGCGCTTTCAAAAAAAGGATCTGTAGTGGAGACCCCTACCCTAGGGTGCCCTAGGTAGCTGCCACACGCATCATTGTTTTCTCTTTTCTTTATGCTCTTGCACGCTAGAGTGAAATGATGGTTGCTTCGTCCGTCCAGCTTAATGCGGGTAAGGTGGGGCTTTGTGATTTGACCCCTCATCGCTCATTTTCTACTACTGCGGTGCTACGACTGTAATTTGGTGCATCGCACGTGGAACAAGACGGTGGATGAGCCACATGTCTGCCAAAGGGGTCATGTTAAGTGTGTCGCCATTTCGTGTGCGGACTGACCCTGCTTGAGTTGCTACGCCAACACGACAGGAGCAGCCTACCACTTGGTTTTGCTCCTTGGTGAATATCTTGATCTAAAAAGATACGTGCTGAACTACCCTCTCCGTCTTGATTTTTTATTTGTAGGTGTCTCGGTTTATAGGGCCTGCACGTAGTTCTAGGTCATCCATTTAACTAACTAAATATGAGTTACTAGGTCACAAAAAGTATATCATTGGATTCTTATTGGTTGATATGTGAAGAAACAAGAAACGAGGTAGAAGTTAATGCATCGTGCCTTAGTATTTTGGGATTATTTGGTTTTCGTAAGATGACTTACTCACCTAGACGGAGGGAGTAGTTGTATTTAAAAGTCGAGGGCGGGGCTTTTCCTGTGCGGTAGGCGAGGCAGTTCCGCCTAGTCGGTTCGACAGAGACGCGAGAAGACGAGGGAGTAGGCTGCTGCAAGCGTAGGGCTGTGTGACTTGACAGCGAGTTACTGCTGAATAGGTGGGGCCCCGTGATTTGACTTGCCATTATCATTTTAACTGCGGCGCTACGACGGCGTGAGTCTCCCGATTCCTGACCACCTCCATACAGGTGCATCTCCCAATGCTCCACCATGTAGTAGTAGAGGCTGGCTCTTGCATGAGAGCCCACTTCTCCACTTTTTCCTTGCTTCTCCTTCCTCCACATATACAAAAATGCCATGTAAAGCGCACTATTGTACTTACTTGCTCCTACAGGTGCTTAAGCTTGCCACATAGGCATAAAGTTTGATGTGGCAAGTTAATCAAGAAGAGAGAGTCTAGTTTGGTGACCCAAGGAAGAAACGATGCTAAGCGCGTGTACCTAGGTGAAAAGACAATTTTGAGTCTATAGCTAATTAAATGAAGCAAACTTAGCAACACCATTTCATTGGAAGAGGTCACTCCTTGGCAAATGCAATAAATACTAGTACTCCCTGTGACCCATTATATAAGAACGTTTTTGACACTACACTAGTGTCAAAAACATTCTTATATTATGGGACGGAGGGAGTACAAAGAAAGAGATAGAGAGGAGTAAAAAATACACTTATAGACAACCTTGTTGTAGTATGAGTGACTAAGTGATGACTATGTATGACATGCCAACATCAGATAGCCTATCGCACCGTGTTAAATCTCCAAGGGCGTGACCGCGCGAGCGACGCGACGGTCATGGTAGGCGCGACCATGATACCAGCTGCTGGCAGCCCTTGGATCTGAGATCAAACGGTCGCATGCTAAGTTGCTGAAAATTTTGAGAATAACCCTCTAGGATAGGATATTCACCCATAGGTCTAGAATCACGCCATGCAACCGTTCGATCTCAGATCCAAGGGCTCTCGGAAGCCCGTATCATGGGAGAATGGAAAGCCACTACCCTGCCGTTCGCACGCTGGCAGTTCGCTCCTACTCGTCCCCGCACGTCCTTTAGTACTACGACGGTTCGCTCCTAGTCGTCTCGTCCATTCACATTACGGCAGTTCCACTAATCCTAACCCTCCTCCCAAATCCATGGCATCCCAAATCTTCCCGATCGACGGTGAGTACAAGGTTAGAACCATCACCGGCGATGAGTTCGACGTCATCTACACCCGTACTTCCGTGCCCGTGAAAGGATGCCTTTCTCGCTTCAGACGCATGTTCGAAAACTCACGTGATGAGTGGGTCGCTGGGCTAGATGTTGAGTACACCACAGTCGTGGGACGAGAGAAGGATCTAAAGGACGAAGAGAGGAAGAAGCCCGCCGTGATCCAGGTTTGCGTACATAACCTTTGCTTGGTCTACCACCTTTTTTAAAAATTTCAATTTTTGCTCCATGGCGCAATCCATCGATAGTACTACTGTACAAAAGTATACATTTTTTAAAAGGCTAGCATACTGTTCATCACATATATATATATATAGCCAGTTAAATTCTCAACCTAGAATGACGTGCATGCCATGTAGTAAACCGATCCGGAGGAAGTATAGTAAAAATGAGGTGATTTTACCGAGCGATCGGCGGGGGAGCATGGCCTGTCATGCGGTCCCACATGTCATGATGTACCAAGGCGATGCGCGTGTCCCTCTTGAGGCAGAAGCAATACTAGTACGTGGTTTGAGATGATGTCGAACCGAAGTGTGAAATAATGGTTGCTTCGTCCGTCTGGGAAGGTGCGGCATTGTGATTTGACGTCTCATTGCTCATTACTACTACTGGGCCGCTACGAGTGGGGTGCGTCCCCCCTGCTGTTCTGCACTATTATTTGGTGCTTGACACGTCGACCCGGTTGCTATATGTCCCACATGTCGGCGACAAGAAGTACAGAATTCATGAAAGGGAGCGTCGACGAAGGAGTATACTACATAATTCATGAAAGGGAGCGACTTAGTTTTGGAAAAATCTGTTTTTACGGAGTACGTACCCACTAGGGTTTATAGGGCTCATCTAAAAAACATACGTTTTTCCGTTTGATAAGTCTCAATTCTACTATACTAGTAGTAGTACCATTACATGTTGGATTTCGAGGTGCGTTAGATCACCCGACGCAAGCAATGTCAAGAGGAAACTAACCAATGCATGTACAAGTTCATGGAAATTTAGTGGTCATTCATGCATTCGTTCTAATTAATGCATCGGTAAACATAACTTCTTGAGAAAAATGAGCGTACTATGCAAACTATGAAATTAATTCGACCACCCACCGTCTACCTTGGTTGGAGAGATTTTGAAATTGAGCCATAAACTGGAAAGGCTCGATTACTATTTGTGGCCTTGTATAGATGCAAAATGTATTTTTTTATAGTGGCCTTGTATAAGTAAATGAAGGGAGTACTAATCAAAGTACGTACGTAGTAGGGACGAGGAGTAAATGGAGGGAGTAGTAAAATTTTCTCCTCGTGCTGCGAGCCACCGCGCGCGTGGGTGAGGGAGCGGGCGTAAAGGTGTACAGTAGTAGTAAGCTTCACCTCATCCTGCGAGCCACCGCGCCCGTGGGCGGGGGAGACGGTGTACTAAGCAAGTTTCTCCTTGTTCTGCGAGTTGATGGGACACATCAAAAGTACTCCAGTGTATAGAGCCTTGCCTCTAAGGTAGGCCCCACATGGTTTGCCTCTTTTTTTAATTTAACATAACGCGTCAAGTCGCAATTTGTTTGTTCACCCGTGGTAGACGATCCTCCCTCCACCAAGTGGACAACCAGTACACGTGCCAAATTACCACGTGGGCTGCCTTTTTCATACAGAAATGAGCTCCACTGTGTACCCGCACGGGTGTGGTTGGGAAAGAGACGGGAGTATGTGCGTCGTGCGTGCACCTCTTCTCTTCATGCACGTCCCCCACCTACGTGGGTGTGTGAGAGAGAGATACAAACCTAGACATAATGCACCGTCCATCCCCATGCCTCCACCCAGTCCGACCACCAGTCACCACCACATCACCACACCCCACTCCTCCTCACCTTATCTCTCATATTTATCCCTCCATTTTTATATACAAGGGGCCGCTATCAAAATTACAATTTGTAGATATACAAGGCCACTAACACTAATTGATGCAATATTAATGGTGTTTTCCTCGTGGTACTAGCAAAGGAGGACATTAATTATCCCTTGCATGCATGCGGGAGTTTGTAAAAAAATGCATCTTGATGTTCCGTGCAATGCACGGGCATCTTGCTAGTCCATGAAAACAACACATGGCAAAATTCCACGGTGAACGAGGGATTTGAATCTGTTGGGAGGGGCTGTTTGGATCTTGCCCGGGGTAGCCAAAATATTGGCGACCCTTTTGTCCACCGGTGCCTTTGCCACCGATGAACGAGGAATGGCTCGGGTGCTCATGCTATCATGCATCCTCCAGCGCGCACTTTGGAGACGAGCTCGCATGAGCTGTGTTTTTTTGTCCCACAACGCCGCCTGAGCCGCCCGCAGACTGACCAACGACCTGCAAATTATGCCATCCAACCGTAGCCGCACACATTATGACAACAACTCAACCAACCGGACGAAATTCATGCAAACACGTAGACAAACTGTGTTGGGGAACGTTGCAGAAAATAAAAAATTTCCTACGGTTTCACCAAGATCCATCTATGAGTTCATCTAAGAAACGAGTGATAGGAGTGCATCTACATACCTTTGTAGATCGCGAGCGGAAGCGTTCAAGAGAACGGGGATGATGGAGTCGTACTCGCCGTGATCCAAATCACTGATGACCAAGTGCCGAACGGACAGCACCTCCGCGTTCAACACACGTACGGAGCGGATGACGTCTCCTCCTTCTTAATCCAGCAAGGTGGAAGGAGAGGTTGATGAAGATCCAGCAGCACGACGGCGTGGTGGTGGATGCAGTAGGACTCTGGCAGGGCTTCGCCAAGCTACTTCAGGAGGAGGAAGAGGTGTAGCAGGGGAGGGAGGCGCCAAGACTCAGGGTGCGGCTGCCCTCCCTCCCCCCCTCCTTTATATAGGCCCCCAGGGGGGCGCCGGCCCTGGAGATGGGAATCTCCCAAGGGGGCAGCGGCCAGGGGGGGTGGAGTGCCCCCCAAGGCAAGTGGTGCGCCCCCCACCCTAGGGTTTCCAACCCTAGGTGCAGGGGGGCCCAAGGGGGGGCGCACCAGCCCACTAGGGGCTGGTTGCCCTCCCACTTCAGCCCACGGGGCCCTCCGGGATAGGTGGCCCCGCCCGGTGGACCCTCGGGACCCTTCCGGTGGTCCCGGTACAATACCGGATGACCCTAAAACTTTCCCGATGGCCGAAACAACACTTCCTATATATAATTCTTTACCTCCGGACCATTCCGGAACTCCTCGTGACGTACGGGATCTCATCCGGGACTCCGAACAACTTTTGGTTTGCTGCATACTTATATTAATACAACCCTAGCGTCACCGAACCTTAAGTGTGTAGACCCTACGGGTTCGGGAGATACGCAGACATGACCGAGACGGCTCTCCGGTCAATAACCAATAGCGGGATCTGGATACCCATGTTGGCTCCCACATGCTCCTCGATGATCTCATCGGATGAACCACGATGTCGAGGATTCAATCAACCCCGTATACAATTCCCTTTGTCAATCGGTATGTTACTTGCCCGAGATTCGATCGTCGGTATCCCAATACCTCGTTCAATCTCGTTGCCGGCAAGTCACTTTACTCGTACCGTAATGCATGATCCCGTGACCAGACACTTGGTCACTTTGAGCTCATTATGATGATGTACTACCGAGTGGGCCCAGTGATACCTCTCCGTAATACGGAGTGACAAATTCTAGTCTCGATCCATGTCAACCCAACAAACACTTTTAGAGATACCTGTAGTGCACCTTTATAGTCACCCAGTTATGTTGTGACGTTTGGTACACCCAAAGCACTCCTACGGTATCCGGGAGTTACACGATCTCATGGTCTAAGGAAAAGATACTTGACATTGGAAAAGCTCTAGCAAAACGAACTACACGATCTTGTGCTATGCTTAGGATTGGGTCTTGTCCATCACATCATTCTCCTAATGATGTGATCCCGTTATCAACGACATCTAATGTCCATAGTCAGGAAACCATGACTATCTGTTGATCAACGAGCTAGTCAACTAGAGGCTTACTAGGGACGTATTATGGTCTATGTATTCACACGTGTATTACGATTTCCGGATAATACAATTATAGCATGAATAAAGAAAATTATCATGAACAAGGAAATATAATAATAATCCTTTTATTATTGCCTCTAGGGCATATTTCCAACAGTCTCCCACTTGCACTAGAGTCAATAATCTAGTTACATTGTGATGAATCGAACACCCATAGAGTTCTGGTGTTGATCATGTTTTGCTCGCGAAAGAGGTTTAGTCAACGGATCTGCGACATTCAGATCCGTATGTACTTTGCAAATATCTATGTCTCCATCTTGAGAATTTTCACGGATGGAGTTGAAACGACGCTTGATGTGCCTGGTCTTCTTGTGAAACCTGGGCTCCTTTGCAAGGGCAATAGCTCCAGTGTTGTCACAGAAGAGTTTGATCGGCCCCAATGCATTGGGTATGACTCCTAGGTCGGTGATGAACTCCTTCACCCAAATTGCTTCATGCGCTGCCTCCGAGGCTGCCATGTACTCCGCTTCACATGTAGATCCCGCCACGACGCTCTGCTTGCAGCTGCACCAGCTTACTGCTCCACCATTCAACATATACACATATCCGGTTTGTGACTTAGAGTCATCCAGATCTGTGTCGAAGCTAGCGTCGACGTAACCCTTTACGGCGAGCTCTTCGTCACCTCCATAAACGAGAAACATGACCTTTGTCCTTTTCAGGTACTTCAGGATATTCTTGACTGCTGTCCAGTGTTCCTTGCCGGGATTACTTTGGTACCTTCCTACCAAACTTACGGCAAGGTTTACATCAGGTCTGGTACACAGCATGGCATACATAATAGATCCTATGTCTGAAGCATAGGGGATGACGCTCATCTCTTCTTTATCTTTTGCCGTGGTCGGGCATTGAGCCAAGCTCAATCTCACACCTTGCAATACAGGCAAGAACCCTTTCTTGGACTGATCCCTTTTGAACTTCTTCAAAATCTTATCAAGGTATGTGCTTTGTGAAAGACCTATGAGGCGTCTCGATCTATCCCTATAGATCTTGATGCCTAATATGTAAGCAGCTTCTCCAAGGTCCTTCATTGAAAAACACTTATTCAAGTAGGCCTTAATGCTGTACAAAAGTTCTATATCATTTCCCATCAAGAGTATGTCATCTACATATAATATGAGAAATGCTACAGAGCTCCCACTCACTTTCTTGTAAACGCAGGCTTCTCCATAAGTCTGCATAAACCCAAACGCTTTGATCATCTCATCAACGCGAATGTTCCAACTCCGAGATGCTTGCACCAGCCCATAAATGGATCGCTGGAGCTTGCATACCTTGTTAGCATTCTTAGGATCGACAAAACCCTCCGGCTGCATCATATACAGTTCTTCCTTAAGATGTCCGTTAAGGAATGCCGTTTTGACGTCCATCTGCCATATCTCATAATCATAGTATGCGGCAATTGCTAACATGATTCGGGCGGACTTCAGCTTCGCTACGGGAGAGAATGTCTCATCGTAGTTAACCCCTTGAACTTGTCGATAACCCTTAGCGACAAGTCGAGCTTTATAGATGGTAATATTACCATCCGTGTCCGTCTTCTTCTTAAAGATCTATTTGTTTTCTATCGCTCGCCGATCATCGGGCAAGTCTGTCAAAGTCCATACTTTGTTTTCATACATGGATTCTATCTCGGATTGCATGGCTTCAAGCCATTTGTTGGAATCTGGGCCCGCCATCGCTTCTTCATAGTCCGAAGGTTCACCGTTGTCTAACAACATGATTTCCAGGACAGGGTTGCCATACCACTCTGGTGTGGAACGTGTCCTTGTGGACCTACGAGGTTCAGTAGCAACTTGATCTGAAGTACCTTGATCATCATCATTAATTTCCTCTCCAGTTGGTGTAGGCACCATGGGAACATTTTCCTGAGTTGCACTACTTTCCGGTTCAAGAGGTGGTACTTCATCGAGTTCTACTTTCCTCCCACTTACTTCTTTCGAGAGAAACTCTTTTTCCAGAAAGGATCCGTTCTTGGCAACAAAGATCTTACCCTCGGATCTTAAGTAGAAGGTATACCCAATGGTTTCCTTAGGGTATCCTATGAAGACGCATTTTTCCGACTTGGGTTCGAGCTTTTCAGGTTGAAGTTTCTTGACATAAGCATCACATCCCCAAACTTTTAGAAACGACAGCTTAGGTTTCTTCCCAAACCATAATTCATATGGTGTCATCTCAATGGATTTAGACGGTGCCCTATTTAAAGTGAATGTAGCTGTCTCTAGAGCGTATCCCCAAAATGATAGCGGTAAATCGGTAAGAGACATCATAGACCGAACCATATCCAATAGAGTGCGATTACGACGTTCGGACACACCGTTACGATGAGGTGTTCCAGGCGGCGTGAGTTGTGAAACGATTCCACATTTCCTTAAGTTGTACCAAATTCGTGACTTAAGTATTCTCCTCCACGATCTGATCGTAGGAACTTTATCTTTCGGTCACGTTGATTCTCTACCTCATTCTGAAATTCCTTGAACTTTTCAAAGGTCTCAGACTTGTGTTTCATTAAGTAGACATACCCATATCTACTCAAGTCATCAGTGAGAGTGAGAACATAACGATATCCTCTGCGAGCCTCAACGCTCATTGGACCACACACATCAGTATGTATGATTTCCAATAAGTTGGTTGCTCGCTCCATTGTTCCGGAGAACGGAGTCTTGGTCATTTTTCCCATGAGGCATGGTTCACATGTGTCAAATAATTCATAATCGAGAGACTCTAAAAGTCCATCAGCATGGAGCTTCTTCATGCGCTTGACACCAATGTGACCAAGGAGGCAGTGCCACAAGTATGTGGGACTATCGTTATCAACTTTACGTCTTTTGCTATTCACACTATGAATATGTGTAACATTACGTTCGAGATTCATTAAGAATAAACCATTGACCATCGGGGCATGACCATAAAACATATCTCTCATATAAATAGAACAACCATTATTCTCGGATTTAAATGAGTAGCCATCTCGTGTTAAACGAGATCCAGATACAATGTTCATGCTCAAACTTGGCACTAAATAACAATTATTGAGGTTCATAACTAATCCCGAGGGTAAATGTAGAGGTAGTGTGCCGACGGCGATCACATCGACCTTGGAACCATTCCCGATGCGCATCGTCACCTCGTCCTTCGCCAGTCTCCGCTTATTCCGCAGCTCCTGCTGTGAGTTACAAATGTGAGCAACGGCACCGGTATCAAATACCCAGGAGTTACTACGAGTACTGGTAAGGTACACATCAATTACATGTATATCATATATACCTTTAGTGTTGCCGGCCTTCTTGTCCGCTAAGTATTTGGGGCAGTTCCGCTTCCAGTGACCCTTCCCTTTGCAATAAAAGCACTCAGTTTCATGCTTGGGTCCATTCTTTGACTTCTTCCCGGCAACTGGCTTACCGGGCGCGGCAACATCTTTGCCGTCCTTCTTGAAGTTCTTCTTACCCTTGCCTTTCTTGAACTTAGTGGTCTTATTGACCATCAACACTTGATGTTCTTTCTTGATTTCAACCTCTGCTGACTTCAGCATTGAAAATACTTCAGGAATGGTCTTCACCATCCCCTGCATATTGTAGTTCATCACAAAGCTCTTGTAGCTCGGTGGGAGCGACTAAAGGATTCTATCAATGACTGCCTCGTCCGGGAGGTTGATCTTCAGCTGGGACAGGCGGTTGTGCAACCCAGACATTTTGAGTATGTGCTCACTGACAGAACTGTTTTCCTCCATCTTACAACTATAGAACTTGTCGGAGACTTCATATCTCTCGACCCGGGCATGAGCTTGAAAAACCATTTTCAGCTCCTCAAACATCTCATATGCTCCGTGTTGCTCAAAACGCTTTTGGAGCCCCGGTTCTAAGCTGTAAAGCATGCCGCACTGAACGAGGGAGTAATCATCAGCACGTGACTGCCAAGCGTTCATAACGTCTTGGTTCTCTGGGATGGGTGCTTCACCTAGCGGTCCTTCTAGGACATATGCTTTCTTGGCTGCTATGAGGATGATCCTCAGGTTCCGGACCCAGTCCGAATAGTTGCTGCCATCATCTTTCAGCTTGGTTTTCTCTAGGAACGCGTTGAAGTTCATGTTGACATGAGCGTTGGCCATTTGATCTACAAGACATATTTGCAAATGTTTTAGACTAAGTTCATGATAATTAAGTTCATCTAATCAAATTATTTAATGAACTCCCACTTAGATTGACATCCCTCTAGTCATCTAAGTGTTACACGATCCGAGTCGACTAGGCCGTGTCCGATCATCACGTGAGACGAACTAGTCATCATCGGTGAACATCTCCATGTTGATCGTATCTTCCATACGACTCATGTTCGACCTTTCGGTCTCTGTGTTCCGAGGCCATGTCTGTACATGCTAGGCTCGTCAAGTTAACCCTAAGTGTTTTGCATGTGTAAAACTGTCTTACACCCGTTGTATGTGAACGTAAGGATCTATCACACCCGATCATCACGTGGTGCTTCGAAACGACGAACTTTAGCAACGGTGCACAGTTAGGGGGAACACTTTCTTCAAATTATTATAAGGGATCATCTTATTTACTACCGCTGTTCTAAGTAAACAAGATGCATAAAACATAATAAACATCACATGCAATTATATAAAGTAGTGACATGATATGGCCAATATCGTATAGCTCCTTCAATCTCCATCTTTGGGGCTCCATGATCATCTTCGTCACCGGCATGATACCATGATGTCCATCATCATTATCTCCATCATCGTGCCTCCATGAAGTTGCTCGCCAACTATTACTTCTACTACTTATAGCTAACGGTTTAGCAATAAAGTGAAGTAATTACATGGCGTTAAATCATTGACACGCAGGTCATACAATATTTAAGACAACTCCTATGGCTCCTGCCGATTGTCATACTCATCGACATGCAAGTTGTGATTCCTATTACAAGAACATGATCTCATAATCACAATATATCATTCATCATTCATCACAACTTCTGGCCATATCACATCACATGACAATTGCTGCAAAAACAAGTTAGACGTCCTCTAATTGTTGTTGCATCTTTTACGTGGCTGCAATTGGGTTCTACCAAGAACGTTTTCTTACCTACGAATAACCACAACGTGATTTTTGTCAACTTCTATGTACCCTTCATAAGGACCCTTTTCATCGAATCCGCTCCAACTAAAGTAGGAGAGACAGACACCCGCTAGCCACCTTATGCAACTAGTGCATGTCAGTCGGTGGAACCTGTCTCACGTAAGCGTACGTGTAAGGTCGGTCCGGGCCGCTTCATCCCACAATACCGCTGAAGCAAGAAAAGACTAGTAGTGGCAATCAAGTTGACAAGATCTACGCCCACAACAGATTTGTGTTCTACTCGTGCAATAGAGAACTACGCATAGACCTAGCTCATGATGCCACTGTTGGGGAACACTACAGAAAATAAATTTTTTCCTACGATTTCACCAAGATCCATCTATGAGTTCATCTAAGCAACGAGTGATAGGAGTGCATCTACATACCTTTGTAGATCGCGAGCGGAAGCGTTCAAGAGAACGGGGATTATGTAGTCGTACTCGCCGTGATCCAAATCACCGATGACCAAGTGCTGAACTTACAGCACCTCCGCGTTCAACACACGTACGGAGCGGATGACGTCTCCTCCTTCTTGATCCAGCAAGGGTGAAGGAGAGGTTGATGAAGATCCAGTAGCACGACGGCGTGGTGGTGGATGCAGCAGGACTCTGGCAGGGCTTCGCCAAGCTACTTCGGGAGGAGGAAGAGGTGTAGCAGGGGAGGGAGGCGCCAAGACTCAGGGTGCGGCTGCCCTCCCTCCCCCCACCTTTATATAGCCCCCCAGGGGGGCGCCGGCCCTGGAGATGGGAATCTCCCAAGGGGGCGGCGGCCAGGGGGGTGGAGTGCCCCCCAAGGCAAGTGGTGCGCCCCCACCCTAGGGTTTCCAACCCTAGGCGCAGGGGGGCCCAGGGGGGCGCACCAGCCCACTAGGGGCTGGTTCCCCTCCCACTTCAGCCCACGGGGCCCTCCGAGATAGGTGGCCCCACCCGGTGGATCCCCGGGACCCTTCCGGTGGTCCCGGTACAATACCGGATGACCCCGAAACTTTCCCGATGGCCGAAACAGCACTTCCTATATATAATTCTTTACCTCCGGACCATTCCGGAACTCCTCGCGACTTACGGGATCTCATCCGGGACTCCGAACAACTTTTGGTTTGCTGCATACTTATATTCATACAACCCTAGCGTCACCGAACCTTAAGTGTGTAGACCCTACGGGTTCGGGAGACACGCAGACATGACCGAGACGGCTCTCCGGTCAATAACCAATAGCGGGATCTGGATACCCATGTTGGCTCCCACATGCTCCTCGATGATCTCATCGGATGAACCACGATGTCGAGGATTCGATCAACCCCGTATACAATTCCCTTTGTCAATCGGTATGTTACTTGCCCGAGATTCGATCGTCGGTATCCCAATACCTCGTTCAATCTCGTTGCCGGCAAGTCACTTTACTCGTACCGTAATGCATGATCCCGTGACCAGACACTTGCTCACTTTGAGCTCATTATGATGATGCACTACCGAGTGGGCCCAGTGATACCTCTCCGTAATACGGAGTGACAAATTCCAGTTTCGATCCGTGTCAACCCAACAAACACTTTCGGAGATACCTGTAGTGCACCTTTATAGTCACCCAGTTACGTTGTGACGTTTGGTACACCCAAAGCACTCCTAGGGTATCCGGGAGTTACACGATCTCATGGTCTAAGGAAAAGATACTTGACATTGGAAAAGCTCTAGCAAAACGAACTACACGATCTCGTGCTATGCTTAGGATTGGGTCTTGTCCATCACATCATTCTCCTAATGATGTGATCCCGTTATCAACAACATCTAATGTCCATAGTCACGAAACCATGACTATCTGTTGATCAACGAGCTAGTCAACTAGAGGCTTACTAGGGACATATTATGGTCTATGTATTCACACGTGTATTACGATTTCCGGATAATACAATTATAGCATGAATAAAGACAATTATCATAAACAAGGAAATATAATAATAATCCTTTTATTATTGCCTCTAGGGCATATTTCCAACAAACTGATATTTCATATAAATAATGACGGAAATCATATAAAATACCGGGTTTTCACACAAACATGACGGATTTCATTACATTCAAATGAACTACGCGGTGCTACTTCTAGACAACACAGGTATATAATACCTGGCCTAAATGGTCGCCCGCTGATCGATTTGTGTTCCTCATGTCCGGCAGCACGATCACCGGACTGCCGGGAGCCCCAGAGGTATATGCTTCAGCTCAAAGGATGGCTCGCTTCCCCACTGCCCAACTGATATCATTGGCTGGTGCCGAAGATGATGGTGGCCGGCACCGGTTCGAGTTCATCACCGGCCACTACTTCGCCATGGCCGGCACCGGCTCGAGTTCATCCTAACATTCCCCTCTTCCGTGGGGCCCATGTAGGGTCGACGAAGGTCCTCGCAACAAAAGGATCCGGCAAGACACATGTTGTGTACGCCGGCGTCTCCTCCGCGGTGGCCTTCAAGGGACCCAAGTGGCGGCGGCCTCCCGTGTTCTACTTATCCTTGATGATGGTGGCGGACGCGGAGGGCTGGCCACCGACTCGTCGCTCTCCGCGCACCGGGCTTCTATCGCTGCTTGCATGGCGCGGCCGCCGGCATGGGAGTCTCGGCCACAGAAACGGGAGACGCAGTACGAGGCGGCGGCGTGGACGGCAACAACGACGCCCGTGCACTGCTCCTCGTCGAGCTGGCCTGGAGCGGTGAGTTGCTGAACCGCGCGCCGGCTTGGGGCGGCAACTGGCTCCGTCGGGCGAGGGAAGGGAGGTGGATCAGCAAGCTGCATAGCTCGTATCCGGCGGGCTACCCAGCCGGCTTGGATGTGGAATAACTACTCTTCGTAAGCCATTGTAAGAGTGGACAAAATGGTGGAGGAGATAGGGGAGCGGCGGAGGTGTGCGATTCTTGGCCGGCGTTTGGCCTCGTTTAAATAGGAGATTAAATAGACGGCAGATGGGAGGAGCTCAGGCGGTGTTGCGTTTAACGCCGGCCCGGTCATGAACGGACGTGTGTCCAGAGTGGGTTTCTCGGCTTCCACATGGGCGGGTTTCATGGAGGCGATTGAATGTGGCACGGAGGCGTGTTCAGTCGGGCGTGCCGCGAGTGGCGCCCTCGACTCTGACCTAGGACATCGCACCGTTCTTCCACTGACGTGTGGGCTCTTTGGGTGCATGGCCTGCATGTCAGTGACCCAACGCAGGTAGCCCACAGCAGAGGAACCTTTGGTGGGCCAGGGCGGTCAGAAGTGGGCATTTCATAAACCGATGATTGTTCATTGAGTGTGACGTCATCTTTTTCATGTAGTTAAGCCTACTATGTTGATAGCCCGTTCGATACGTTGTGATTCATAAAGACCGATGCAAACATCAATGTTCTGCTTATCACAAATAAGATTGATTAATACACGTAACAATCCATGTCCTTAACAAAGGGTGCATGCACATATAGGCTGAGCGTGTGTCTTGCGTCGTGTGTTGTGTGCATGCAGGCATGCGAGTGTTGCGTGCGTGCAAGGGTGCGTTTCAGTGTTGCATGCATGGGTGCGTACGTGCGTGTGTTCGTGAGTGCATGTGTACGTGTCAGTGTTGCTTGCCAGCATGCGTGCGTGTGTACGTTATGTGTACGTGTCAGTGTTGCATGCCTACATGCGTGCGTGTCTTGCGTGCGTGCATGTGTACGTGCGGGGTGAGGCTACACGTCAGTCGACTGACTTTTTCATCTCTGGTCATTAGATTTTCCAGCCGTTGGATACGAAATCAAGGGCCTCCAGTTTATCATCAAACTCCACTTCCCCTGAGCTGCTAGCCACCACCGGCCGAACCGCCCGCCCCCGCCGCCCGCGGCCGGCCCGCCCTCCCCGAAACCACTCCCCACCGCCGGTCCGCCGCCACACC
>NC_041383.1:770840169-770918510 GCF_002162155.2 Triticum dicoccoides | reverse complement strand
GAGCTTTTTATCCGGGGATCCCCACCCCACCGCCCAATGAACGCCCCCCAACCGCCGGTGACTGCCAACCAGAGGTCTCACGACTTCGAATACCCACCGACCACTAGTTTATTACCACTTTTGTCCTTCATATACGCGCTGACCGGTGGGCCCTATGGTAATGTGCACTGCTGAATGTGGACCGTTTGACTGGTCAATTGATCGTGTTATCAACAAATTACGGAGCTGTATGGTCAGCCAGTGACCGTATGATCACCCTAAAATGTACTCCTATTTTATTAACACAGTACAGACTCAAACTACCATTTCTTTCTTTCATATACGGGCTGACAGGTGGGCCCCATGGTTATGCGCCCCAATGGTGCAACACTAGTTGTGCCATTTGACTGGTCAATTGATTGTGTCATCAACAAAATATAGAGTTGTACGGGTGAGCTAGTGACAGTATAATCATGACATGTATTTGTATAACACGGTACAGACGCAAGGGCTCATATATACGCGCAAGCACTCACCGCTATAAGCGCACACACGCGAACCCTACCCCTATGAGCACCTTCGAGAGAGTGGGCCAGCATATATGATCTTGAAATTTTACGAAGTCACCATAGGTGCCTCGTAGTCAAGTGGAACGTCTCCTCCCACTAAACGTACATCGCCGGAAAATACTGAAATTAACACAAGATAAATGCGAGCACCGGGACTTTAACCTTGGTGGGCTCGAGAAACAACTGTCCTCTAACCATCCAACCACATGTTGGTTAGCACGACAAAATGTATGTGGTGACCGTGATGAGCTTATTCTGAAGTCCAGTGACCATATCGTGCTTTCGCTTCAAATACAATGACCGTAAGTGTCGTCAACAAAATACGGAGCACGCATCAAATGCAAAGTCTGTCAGTGTCATCAACAAAATATGGAGACGTATCGTGAGCTAGATACCGTTGTACTATTGTATATGCTTATTTTCTTAGTGGCCGATTGAGTGTGTGGTGTGGTGGGCACATCATTTCTAGTTGTGGTGGGTCAACATGAAGACTCATGGGTCGGTTCCATCCTGCGCCACATATAGGTAGGACCGAACGTGTTATACGGAGACCCATGTGGAGGACTCAGCGTACAACACGAAGCTACTAGAGTCGCGGAGGACTCTATCCCCACTGGTGATAAGCCGACTATATATGATTTGTAACCCTAGGCCCTTAGTATGTTATACAAGCTTGGGGGCTAGTTCGTCAATAGTATACACACACGCACAATGCCTGGTATTCACGTGTACTTCGTACACACCCCTATCACTAATATACAGTACCAGGAGTAGGCTCTTTCTTCAACTGCAAGAGTCCGATCCGAACTAGGGTAAAACTTTGCCTTGTATTACCATCCAGCCTAACAACCAGGAATATCCTACCGAATGATATGATGAAATCATATCTGCCAACTACTATTAGAGAGGTGTGTCGGGGGGGGCAATATGTGCGAGAGAGGCCTAAATATAATGTGTGTGCGGGAGACATGTAGGCACATATATGTGCGTATAGAGGGCTAGTAGAGACCGTGCATGTGTATATATGCATGTGAGAGAAATACTGTTTTCCAATTGAGATTAGTGAAAAGAGTGGTACATAGTAGTCAGAAAGAGAGAGAGAAACAGAGAGAGCATGTGCGTGAGACACCCCGACACCCTGAGAGAGATTGTGAGCATGTGTGAAAGAGAAATGCCGATGCATATAAAGTGTGTGCACTTATGCGTTAGATAGAGAGAGATATAACGCGTTTGTGAGAACGGGGCAAGGCATAGTGCATCTACGTGTAAAAGCCGGTTCTATGCATTAAATTAAAATATAAATGGCATTATTATATTTGGATGAGATCATGAATTTTGCAAATTTGCGCATGGACGAAAATCGGTCTATCAGACACCCATACTCTATTGAATTCTAGCATGTGCATGTGTTTATTTCATATTATCGATCCATAGAGTGAGAGCGGTTTGAAATACAGGCAATGGATGCTTTTGCAATTCATATATAAACATTAATTAGTGCACTCCATGTTATTAGTGTGAAGCACTTTATACATTTGTCACTTGCATGGATACATTCCAAACTGCTAGCTATTAAATAAAATACACGTCGAATTCAACATAAAGGGGATTTTGAAGATTCGAAATCATAGGAAGTGCATTCATCTATTTGAACCCAAGATAATGGCATTTGTAAATCAGATGTAAAAGGGGGCATCAATCTTTGTTGTGAGTTTGAACATGCTATATATATTCATACGCATATCTAACTTTTTTTTGCAACCAAGGAGATTATACCTGGAACCATGCATGAACTGAGGTAAGTTGCATATATTTTAATATATACTCATGTACATTGTATATTAAAATGTACCCCCTCCATTCCAAAATAATCGTAGCTTTAGGATTTTCAAGAGTAAAGATTTGTGAAGTTTGACAAATCCTGAAAGTTCAATTCAAGAGAACCGAAAACGTTAATGCTTCTGCTCCCAAATATTGAATGAAGCACCAAATAGGCCTCTGGTCACCCGAAACCGCGCGAGACTAATGTTTTGGTGGTAGGAAATTACTGTCCTGACTCTGGCCTGTGTAGCCTATCGGCTCGATGTCCAAAGGTCTAAACCGGGGTAGGTTTGTAACTTCACCAAGACGCCATTCTCAACCGCCTCCAAGAAGCATTCGTACACCGTGGGCGCCTAAACACCCATGCGCTCGGCCGAAATCTATACCGCCCACATTTGGGAGACCTGACATGACTGTCCTACCCCCAACCCGCAATATGTCCGAAATTTTAGATGGGGGCAAAGTTTGTAACTTTCCCCAAATTTCAAACAAGCGCGTCTCAAACCGAAATTTGTTCCCCCTTAGTTCCCCGCCTCCCTCCGTTTCCCCATTCATACTCGATGGGCGTGAAAACGCCCTCTCCACCAGCCGCGAGGACCCCAGCCTCCTCCGTTCTCCACCCCATAGCGGCCAATCCACCGCCGCCCTCCTCCATCACGCCGAAGCCAGTACCCCGACGTCGTCGTCCAACGCAACCGCAACCGCAACACCCTCAAGGACTTAGCAGCTGAAGCCGAGGCAGAGCTGTCTCCATGACGCCGATGCCGACGTGCGCTATACCAGAACCACTCTGACCATGCCGTCCTGTGCCTCACTGCTACGGCTCCACTATCGCAACCTCCCACCGCACCGGAGCTGTTCCCGCTACGCCGTTGTTCACCGACTCGGATCTGCTTCCCTGCCGCCGACAGACGGCCACCACACCACACTCAACAACTTGGCCATGGGTTCGTCCAAGGCTGCACCGTCCTCCACAACTTCTGGTTTCCGGCGAACAACAAGATCGTCGGAAAACAGAAGGAGGACACAGCACTGCCAGCAGAAAGAGGTACTCCTCTTCCCTTATTCGTGCAAATCTTACGTCTCCGCTCACACCGTATTCATCCCATGAAAGAAACTAGTTGAGCGCTTCTTACTGCATCTTCTTCGTGATACTAAATGCACACGGTTTCCTCCCTTTTACTATTTCACCTTTACTAGAGGTCAGTAGCCCGCCTGGATTTCAATTCAGGGTCAGTCGAACCGCAATTAAAAGAAGCAGCACCCGCTTAGGCGCGTGGAGCACCTAGTCCACCTGTTCCCCGGGGAAGCGGCACATCGGTGTCTATCATAGGGGTGCGGGGCGCAGGAGCTGCTTGCGCCCGATCTGGAGGTCGGCGGCGCTTGAATGGATGGCCGGGGGCGGTGCCAAGCACGGTGGTGCGGTGAGGTCGAGGGGAGGGTGCAGGCAGGGGAGGAATACTGGGCCAATGGTCGCTGGCGTTTCGAGGGAGATCGTCAACACTGACTGGCTGGAGGTAGATGAAGGCGATCTGCCCATTCTTTGTGCATCGGATGGTGCAGAAAAAATGGACTGACCTATTTGCTTTCATTCGACTGTTATTTTCATAGAATCCTGTAGTAATTGAGTGTGCCATGCATTTTGTAGAGCTATCATATATCTCCTGTCATTTATTTCTCACCGACCTGCTATCTGCTACCTTTACACTGTACTAATTGTGCACACACTTCATGCATACTCACACTATTGTTTTTTATGCATGGGTATTTCAGACTCTGACGCAGTGTTGATGAATGCAGAAAAGAAAAGACAGAAGTCGCTCCAGTGTAATTCGAAGATAAGCACTAAGCATTTCAGCGCTCTAATGGGTGCAGTGTCAACAGTTGGAGACAGTAAACGTAGCTCTGCAGTTGATGATCTCAATTGCCACACACAACCATCCCAGGTGCTTGCTTTAACTTCGCGCTGTCAAATGTCGTTGCATGTTGCATATGGTGTCTAGCTTGTATTGCTTCCAATTTGGTTAAATTGCATCTGCTTACTTTACACATTATACCTTTGATAATTACATGCCTTCCTGTTTTTGATACATACTACATATGTCAATTAACCATGTTCATACATCAAACTAATGCTCTTTTGTATCCCTCGTCAATCACTTATGATGAGACAGTCACCCGGGTGGGTTACTGTGAGACGCCCTACTCGTTTAAAGAGTGCGGTGTCATCCTCCCCACATGATTCTCAAGAAACAACAAGGCTAAATGAAGATAGTCAACATAGCTCTCTAGTTGATCACCCCAATTCCCCCACACCACCATCACAGGTGCTTGCTCTTACTTGGCAGTGTGATATGTGGTTGCATGTTGCATATGGTGTCTACCTTGTAATGCTTCTAACTAGGGTAAATTGCATCTGCTTAGTTAACACAGTATACCTGTGAATATGACATGCCTTCCTGTTTTTGGTACATACTACGTCTTTCTATTAACCATGTTCTTACATCAAAATACTTTTCTTGTGTATCCCTCATCAATGCTCCTAATTTATTAAATTGCATCTCCTTAGCTTACACATTATACATGTGAATATGACACGCCTTCCTGTTTTTGGTACATACGACATCTGCCTATCCCACCATGTTCTTACATCAAACTACTGTTCTTGTAAATCCTGCGTCTATCGCTTATGATGAGACAGTCACGCGTGTGGGTTAATATGAGATGCAATACTCTTATAAAGAATGCAATTTCATCCTCTCCACATGATTCTCAAGAAACAGAAATCTAGGACCTTGAAGTATGTCTAGAGGGGGGTGATTAGACTACTTGACCAATTAAAAACTTAACATTTTCCCAATTTTAGAGTTTGGCAGATTTTAGCAATCTTTGGACAAGTCAAGCAATCATCACACAAATCAAGCAAGCATGCAAAGAGTATATAGGCAGCGGAAATTAAAGCATGCAACCTGCAAGAAAGTAAAGGGAAGGGTTTGGAGGATTCAAACGCAATTGGAGACATGGATGTTTTTGTCGTGGTTCCGATAGGTGGTGCTATCGTACATCCACGTTGATGGAGACTTCAACACACGAAGGGTAACGGTTGCGCGAGTCCACAGAGGGCTCCACCAACGAAGGGTCCACAAAGAAGCAACCTTGTCTATCCCACCATGGCCGTCGCCCACGAAGGACTTGCCTCACTAGCGGTAGATCTTCACGAAGTAGGCTATCTCCTTGCCCTTACAAACTCCTTGGTTCAACTCCACAATCTTGTCGGAGGCTCCCAAGTGACACCTAGCCAATCTAGGAGACACCACTCTCCAAGAAGTAACAAACGGTGCATTGATGATGAACTCCTTGCTCTTGTGCTTCAAATGATAGTCTCCCCAACACTCAACTCTCTCTCATGGGATTTGGATCTGGTGGAAAGAAGATTTGAGTGGAAAGCAACTTGGGGTAGGCTAGAGATCAAGATTCATATGGTAGGAATGGAATATCTTGGCCTCAACACATGAGTAGGTGGTTCTCTCTCAGAAATGGTAAGTTGGAAGTGTAGGTTTGTTCTGATGGCTCTCTCCACAAATGAAGAGGAGGTGGAGGGGGTATATATAGCCTCCACACAAAATCTAACCATTACACACAATTTACCAAACTCGGTGGGACCGAATCAACAAACTCGGTCGGACCGATTCAGTAAACCTAGTGACCGTTAGGATTTTCGGTGGGACCGACATGCAACTCGGTAGGACCGATATGGTTAGGGTTAAGGCATAACGTAATCTCGGTGAGACCGATTACACGAACTCGGTGAGACCGATTTTGGTAATTAGCTAACCAGAGAGTTGGTCAGGTAAACTCGGTGGGACCGACTTGCTCTTTTCGGTGAGACCAAAATGTTACAAAAGGGAAACAGAGAGTTTACATTGCAATCTCGGTGGGACCGATCGCTCACTTTGGTTAGACCGAAACGTTACGAAGGGAAACAGAGAGATTACAATCCCATCTCGGTGAGACCGAGATCCCTATCGGTAAGACCGATTTGCCTAGGGTTTGTGGCAGTGGCTATGACATTTGAACTCGGTGGCGCCGGATAGAAAGAATCGGTGTGACCGATTTTGGCTTTAGGTTTAGGTCATATGAGGATGTGAGAAAGTAGTTGAGGGTATTTGGAGCATATCACTAAGCACTTGAAGCAAGAGGCTCATTAAGCAACACCTCATCCCTCCTTGATAGTATTGGCGTTTCCTATAGACTCAATGTGATCTTGGATCACTAAAATGTGAAATGAAGAGTCTTGAGCTTTTGAGCTCGAGCCAATCCTTTGTCCTTGATATTTTGAGGGATCCACTTTCATCATCCATGCCATGCCGTTCATTGAGCTTTCCTGAAATATTTGTCTTGGAATAGCATTAGCTCAATGAGCTATATGTTGTTATGAATTACCAAAACCACCTAGGGATAGTTGCACTTTCAATCTCCCCCTTTTTGGTAATTGATGACAACATATAGATCAAAGCTTCGACAAATGATAATAAGATTGAAAAACATCGTTGCTTTGAGAAGTATGTGATAAGCAAGAGCTCCCCCTAAATTTGTGCATAGTTTAAGATTTGCTTTGGACTGCAAATGCACAAGGAATTAGGCTCATGGGTTACTCTTCCATGTCACATACATCTTGGTGGAGCGCTCAAAATAATAAAGATTGAATACATGCACTCATCACCAAGCAAAGTGAATGATCATATAAGGATAGCTAAGATAATATCATCAAACAGGCATAACTGTAGCTTATGATCAAACACATGATCATCAATGTCTCACAGATAATAGCATAGTATCTCAAGCAATCAAAAGCAAACAAAGTTTAACCACCAAAGCAAGAGAGAACAAAAGCAACACACTCTCTCTCTCTCGAAGCCTATGGTCTATACATTTTTCTCCCCCTTTGGCAACAAGTTAGCAAAAAGTTCATAGAAAATGCATAGTGCTAGATCGACTCTCAGGCTTGATCTTCAGGTGGTGGTGTCCGGAGAACTCCAAGAACGAAGGCTTCAGTCGATGTAGAGGGAGCTGGAGGAGTTGGTGCTGGAGCTGGTTGCCCTGGAGCTGTAGGAGCTGTAGCTGGTGCAGATGATGTGGCTCTAGTGTCTGTCACAGGCACTGCAGCTGACCTCTGAGCTCTAGGCACTCTGGCAAATGCATCAGTGGTTGTCTTGCCCTTCCTCTCCTGCATTTCTTCCTGAAGCTGCTCCACAACTGACTGAATCTCGGTTACTTTGACATCTAGATCATAGAATTTTTGTTCCGTGATTCTTTCCAAGCTCTCCTGGTTTTGAGTTAGGGTGGCCAACCCCTTCTCAATCCTCAGTGTTGAAGCTATCAAGTAACCAAGCTGCTCCTGCTTGTTCTTCAAAAAGTACTCAGATGCCTCCTCTTGAGTTGGCATCTTGGCATCCTTCTCTCTCTTTGCTTTCTCCTTCTGCTCTTGAGCTTGCACTGATGATGGTTCATTCTCATTCATGACAACCTGATTGTCCTCAAAGTCTGGATAAAGAGCAAAATGTTCCTTATCCAACAGATATTTTCCTGTGCCCATCTTTGAGTTAATCAACTCCTGAATCTGTGGGGCATATCCACAACTTCTCTTCTGGTCTGCTGCAGTCCTCTTAATGGTCTCAACCATAAGGCTCATGACCTCGAATTTCTGTGGCACATCAAACAAGTGCAGCAAGTTGATAGCATGCCCTCTAGTCATGTTGTGGTCACCTGACTTGGGCAAAAGAGTGTGCCTTAGGATCCAGTTGATCGTAGGCAGCCCTGGCAGAAGAAAGTGGACTGACCCAAACTTAAAAGTCTCAAGAGCTTTGTTTGGGATCTCCTTGTACATATGTGACATAGTATTGTGTCCCATTTTCTTCTTGGCATAGACATCCAAGTCATCTTCACTCTCCTTGGGGGCATTGATCAGACTAGCCCATTCCTCTATGGTTGACTGGTACCTCGTACCTTCTGACATCCACACTATCCTGCCATCTGGATAGAAGTGTGCTGTGGAGTAGAATTGCATAATGAGTTCATCATTCCAGTTGGTGAGCTTCTGCCCAACAAAATCTGTAACTCCACAAGCTTTAAAACTATCATACACTCCAGGATAGTGTTCTTCATTCTCCTTCATGTAGGTCCAGTCGACCCACCTCATATCACACACTATGGGCTTCTTGTCCAACAAGATTGTCTCATAGAAGTCCTGTTGTTCCTTTGTATGGAACCTGTAATCGACAGCAGTCCTTCTCCTGGTGGCATATGGATCTGTCATTCTCCATAGCCTCAACCCTGAGTCTCTCCTGATGTTCATGTCCTCAGCCACAGGATGAGTATCATTGTGGTCTGGAATCTTGGGCTTTAGCTTCTTCAGGACTTGTCCTTCATCCTCTTCCTCATCAGCAACTTCAGGCACTAGGGCCTTGTTCTTCTCAGTAGCTAGAATACTCCTGGTATTCCTCTTTGGTGCAGTCTTGGGCTTGGGGGCAGCTTTGGGTGCTTCTTTGGGCTTTGATGTTGCAGCCCCTGATCTTATAGCATCACCCATCAGCTTTTGTGCCTTGGGTGCTGGTGCAGCAACCTCTTCTTCCTCTTCCATCATGGAAGGTTGCCCAACAACTCTGGCTATGGTCTTTTTGACCCTTTCCTTCCTTTTCTTTCCTTCAGCAGTAGTAGCAGGCTCTTTGGGATCAGGCTTTTCAGGTATTTGAGTTGATCCTCTGACCTTCAGCATAGGTGTCCTCTTGGCAGGGACCTTCCTATTAAGTCCAGGCTTAGTGGTCTTTGCTGAGCCATACTCCTTTATGAGCACTACCTTCTTGGAAGTAGCCTCATCTTCTTCTGCCATGTAGTCCTCATCCTCAGATTCTGAGGTTCTCTTCTTCCTTGTCCTGGTGGCAGCTTTAGGCAGATTGCTTGGGGTGCTCCTGCTCCCTTCATCTGAGCTGCTAGAGGGACTAGTGCCCTCACTCATGTGAATCTGCTCTTCTGACTTGTTCTGACTATCACTTTGGTCCGACATGTTGCAAATCACTGACTGCTGACCCTGTGAATAGTTATAGATGAGATAGAATGGATGAGCATCACAAAATGCAGAGATTTTTGCAAAAGAATGATTCAAAAACTCAGTTTTAGTTTTCCACAGAAAGCATTTCGGATCAACCGATTTTCAAACTCGGTGATACCGAAGCAGTTTTGGAACCTAAACTGGTGAACTCGGTGGGACCGAGTCACAGTTCGGCGGCACCGAGACTGCTAGGGTTTCACAAAGTTCTAAAATCGGTCACACCGATTTGTAATTCTCGGTCAGACCGAGAGTTACTAGTGCAATGGCGTTAGCCAAATCGGTGGGACCGAGTTTTTCAACTCGATGGGTCCGAGATGGTTTCGGCAGAAACCTAACCCTAAATTCTCAAATCGCATCTATTCTAAGGATCATATTGACTGGATAGGAGTGTTTCAATCGTGGCAAGATACATGATGAACACAATGTGCTAGGAATCAGACGAGGATAGCACTGTGATCGAGTCCATACCCTAGCTCGGCGATGAACTCGCTACGGCGGCAACGGCGGGGGTGAAATCCGTTGACGGTGGCGGAGACCAGCGACAGGAGGCGGCTGGCGACGAGGAGACGATCCGGAGACCCTGGAGGCAGAGCGAGCAATGCGCGGGCGAAGGGGTTTGGAGAAATTTCCAAATTTTTGCCCGTGACTATATATAGCCCGACCGTATCGATGTGACCGAGTGGAACAACTCGGTGGCACCGAGATGCATAACTGTATATAGTTACAGCAACTCGGTGTGACCGAAAAGTTCAAATCGGTTGCACCGAGATTGAAAACCTAGATCGACTTAGTGATATCGGTGGGACCGAAATGTAGGAATTGGTTAGACCGAGAATCACAAAGAAGTTTTGGAAGTTTAAGTCTTTGACGAATTGGGGACTCCGAGTGCTCCTCACACAGAGTGGTTCGAATCTGACTTGATCAAATTTTGTGATGTAGTATGAATAGAGTTTGAGACGAGAAAAGCATAGATAGCTAGAGAAAGTTCTTAGGCATTCTTGTCCATCCGCTTGGCAAAAGAAAAAGAACCCAAACAATCAAAGCAACAAGTGGATGTCCTCGAATGAGTAAAACATGCAACCAACATGCTCACACAATAGAATGGCAAAAAGAAATATGTGGTAAAGCATGCACAACCAATTCTAGCATCTATCAAACAATTGGCGATGACTAGGTCATCTTTATATGAGTATATTGACTTAGGAGTCAAATGAGAACATTTGATCATAGGTCATCGTTTAAGCTCAAGTGGGGTTACCACTTTTACATAATGCATTGATGTGTTCACACCATTAGATTTTCTTTGACTCATTTCTTAGAGTTAAGCTCCCCCTAGATGTGAGATCCCCTTTTAGAGGGATGAACTAACCTTGGGTTTTGTCGATGATGACTTCATGTAGGTGTTGAAGATGTGGATGCTCAATGTTGACGTAGATCATTTGGAGCAATCCTTTGGAGTGAGTTGCACTTTCAACATACCTACATGGGTTAGTCCCACAAGGAACAAACAAGAATATCCATAGACATAGAGTGATGCACACACAAGATGATGTCCATGAAATCATTAGGTTACCTTGTCCCTTGCCTTACCAACATGAGGGTTTGTGACTCCTTGAACTAGTGCAAGATGTGGAAGTTGATTGCACTTGTCCTTGCCATAATGATATGAGTGAAGAATGTTGGCGGAGTCACCCTCAAGAACTCTCTAGTTCTTCTTCTTCGGGATCCACATCATCTTGATGGGAATCCTTGGAGTTGTAGTTGTACTTGACGAAGTAGAACTTGACGTAGTCTTGGGAACCCACTTGACCAAGGCCTTAGGTGCTTCCACAAATGCATCAATCTCCTCTTGAAGCTTGTCCTTGCCTTTGTTCTTCTGGTCTTGTGGTGGAAGATCATCTTGTGCTTGTGTTCCCTTGAAGGAAGTAGGATCATACTTCTCTTGTTGAGGAACAAACTTCGTCTTGGGGTATTGATCTTCTTCCCACTCAACTCAATTGGCATTGAACTTTCGTTCAAAACCAACACCTTGATTCTTCCGGTGCCTTCCTTGCTTGCGTACCATTTCCTCGAATTGCTTACTCCCGGCAAAGCTCTTGTATACACCTTTCTCTATAATTCCCTTCAATAAGCTATTTTCTTGCTCAAGTGTAACTTGGCTAAGAGAATCATTAGTGGAATCAAGAGAACTACTAGAAGCAACAATATTTGATTTAGCATAATTATTGTTACTACTAGAGGAAGGATCTTTCTTGTTCTTGTTACTAGACTTGACTTGAGGCATGTAAGTGGATAAGAGTAAACGCTTGGCAATGTAAGAAGAACTTTTCTTACGGAGGTCATCATTGATTGCTTTCAAGAACTCATGTTCTTGCTCAAGATTGAGCTTTTCAAAGCGTAACTTCTCATGAGCCCTTAAAAGTTCTCGATGATCTTTGAAGATAGTTTCATGAGCTAACTTAAGAGTGTTTAGTTCATTAGTTAGAAGCTCAATCTTCTCCTTATCATTGTCATTCGTTTTATCTTGATTAGCATGATTAGTTGAAGTTTCATCATAGTATTCATCACTAGAGTGTCAACAAGTAAATCATCATCACCTAGCAAGTCATCTTCATCACTATTGAAATCAACATACTTGGGATGTGTTACCTTTGGACCTTTGGCCATGAAGCATCTTCCAATTCCTTCATTTGGTGAGTCAAATATGTCGTAGGAGTTGGTTGACACAAGTGCTAGACCGGCAACACCTTCATCTTGAGTATATTCGGAGTCGGAGTGATAGCTTCTCTCAGAGTGATGGTCGGAGTTGGAGCCGGAAACCCATTCACCAACATGAACTTGATGTCTTTGTTTTGTATAGCTCCTTGATGACTTGTCCTTCCTTTCCGAATCCTTGCTTCTCCGTGAGGGTCTTCGTTCATAACAATCATCTCTACTCCTCCTCTCTCTTGGTGGTGATTCTTCTCTTTTTCTTCTTCTTTTTGGAGAATCTTCTCTTCTTTTGTAGGGTGCCGTACACTCATTGGAGTAGTGTCCGAGTCTCCCACAATTGTAGCAATTGCGCTCTCGACTAGAAGATCTTTTGTCATTGTATGACTTTGACTTGGAGCTTCTTTCTTTGCTTCTACTCTTGTAGAATTTGTTGAAGTTCTTCACCATTAAGCTCAATTCTTCATTGAAGGTTTGTTTCTCACTTGATGATGTGCGGGCTTCACATGAGGCTTTGTAAGCACCACTTGACTTGTTGTGAAGTTCCTCCTTATCCTTGAGTGACATCTCATGAGCAACAATTCTTCCAATGACTTTCGTTGGCTTGAGATCTTTGTAGTTTGGCATCATTTGGATCAATGTGCACACGGTATCATACTTTCCATCCAATGCTCTTAGGATCTTCTTGATGATGAATCTGTCGGTCATCTCTTCACTCCCTAAGCCGGCAATCTCATTTGTGATAAGAGCAAGCCTAGAGTACATTTCAGCGACACCTTCACCATCCTTCATCTTGAACTTGTCAAGCTGACTTTGGAGAAAATCTAGCTTGGATTCCTTGACAGAGTCAGTACCTTCATGCATATCAATCAAAGTATCCCAAATTTCCTTTGCATTCTCAAGACGGCTGATTTTGTGGAATTCTTCGGGGCACAATCCGTTGAAGATGATATCACAAGCTTGAGCGTTGTATTGTAGCATCTTCAATTCTTCCGCATTAGCTTCACGGTTCGGCTCTCTCCCATCAAAGAATTCACCTTGCAAGCCAATACAAATAATAGCCCAAACGGCGGGGTTATGTCCGAGAATATGCATTTTCATCTTATGTTTCCAACTAGCAAAATTAGTGCCATCAAAGTAAGGACCTGTATGGTGATAATTTCCCTCGCTAGACGCCATACTCTCCTAGGTTGTGAAACCAAGGCTATGACCACCAAAAGCTATGGAAATCAAAGAAAATGGAGACCAAAGCTCTGATACCACTTGTAGGACCTTGAAGTATGTCTAGAGGGGGGTGATTAGACTACTTGACCAATTAAAAACTTAACCTTTTCCCAATTTTAGAGTTTGGCAGATTTTAGCAATCTTTGGACAAGTCAAGCAATCATCACACAAATCAAGCAAGCATGCAAAGAGTATATAGGCAGCGGAAATTAAAGCATGCAACTTGCAAGAAAGTAAAGGGAAGGGTGTGGAGGATTCAAACGCAATTGGAGATACAGATGTTTTTGTCGTGGTTCCGATAGGTGGTGCTATCATACATCCACGTTGATGGAGACTTCAACCCACGAAGGGTAACGGTTGCGCGAGTCCACGGAGGGCTCCACCCACGAAGGGACCACGAAGAAGCAACCTTGTCTATCCCACCATGGCCGTCGCCCACGAAGGACTTGCCTCACTAGCGGTAGATCTTCACGAAGTAGGCAATCTCCATGCCCTTACAAACTCCTTGGTTCAACTCCACAATCTTGTCGGAGGCTCCCAAGTGACACCTAGCCAATCTAGGAGACACCACTCTCCAAGAAGTAACAAACGGTGCATTGATTATGAACTCCTTGCTCTTGTGCTTCAAATGATAGTCTCCCCAACACTCAACTCTCTCTCATGGGATTTGGATCTGGTGGAAAGAAGATTTGAGTGGAAAGCAACTTGGGGAAGGCTAGAGATCAAGATTCATATGGTAGGAATGGAATATCTTGGCCTCAACACATGAGTAGGTGGTTCTCTCTCAGAAATGGTAAGTTGGAAGTGTAGGTTTGTTCTGATAGCTCTCTCCATGAATGAAGAGGAAGTGGAGGGGTATATATAGCCTCCACACAAAATCTAACCGTTAAACACAATTTACCAAACTCGGTGGGACCGAATCAACAAACTCGGTCGGACCGATTCAGTAAACCTAGTGACCGTTAGGATTTTCGGTGGGACCGACATGCAACTCGGTAGGACCGATATGGTTAGGGTTAGGGCATAACGTAATCTCGGTGAGACCGATTAGACGAACTCGGTGAGACCGATTTTGGTAATTAGCTAACCAGACAGTTGGTTAGGTAAACTCGGTGGGACCGATTTGCTCTTTTTGGTGAGACCAAAATGTTACAAAAGGGAAATAGAGAGTTTACATTGCAATCTCGGTGGGACCGATCGCTCACTTCGGTTAGACCGAAACGTTACGAAGGGAAACAGAGAGATTACAATCCCATCTCGGTGAGACCGAGATCCCTATCGGTAAGACCGATTTGCCTAGGGTTTGTGGCGGTGGCTATGACATTTGAACTCGGTGGCGCCAGATAGAAAGAATCGGTGTGACCGATTTTGGCTTTAGGTTTAGGTCATATGAGGATGTGAGAAAGTAGTTGAGGGTATTTGGAGCATATCACTAAGCACTTGAAGCAAGAGGCTCATTAAGCAACACCTCATCCCTCCTTGATAGTATTGGCTTTTCCTATAGACTCAATGTGATCTTGGATCACTAAAATGTAAAATGAAGAGTCTTGAGCTTTTGAGCTTGAGCCAATCCTTTGTCCTTGATATTTTGAGGGATCCACTTTCATCATCCATGCCATGCCATTCATTGAGCTTTCCTGAAATATTTGTCTTGGAATAGCATTAGCTCAATGAGCTATATGTTGTTATGAATTACCAAAACCACCTAGGGATAGTTGCACTTTCAAGAAAGCCTAAATGAAGATATTGAATGTTGCTCTATACCTGAAGACAGCGCTTCCCCTACACCACCATCACAGGTGCTTGCTCGAACTTCGCAGTGTGATATGTGGTTGCATGTTGCATATGGTGTCTAGCTTGTAATGCTTATAATTAGGGTAAATTGCATCTCCTTAGTTTACCCACTATACCTGTGAATATGACATGCCTTCCTATTTTGGTACACACTACATCTATGTGTTAACCTTGTTCTTACATGAAACTACCTCTCTTCTGTATCCTGCATCAATCACTTACGATGAGTCACCTTTATTCGTTGCATATTGCATATTATTTCTAGCCTGTTGCCATGTATTGCTTCGAATTTGGTCAAATACATTTGTTAGGGCACCCTTTTAATTTGGCAGAGTGATATTGGTTTCATCTTTCATATGGTTTCTAGCTTGCATCGATTCTAACAAGTTCAAGCACCTTGTGCTTAGTTTACACTTTATACATCATACATGTCAATATGTCACGTCGTCCTGTTTTTCATACATATTCCATCCTCCTATCATGCGGCTGCCTTACATGAAAGTAGTGTTCGTCAGTATCATGCATCAATAAGTTCTGAAGAGCAAATTTTATTCCTTTTTCTTGTGGGTTTGACTTGACAAGGCAAAATCAAGAAAGATGAAGGAAAAGAGTAAGGAAGGCGATGATGGTGGTCCTCTGCAACAACGTAAACAGAGCATCTGTACCGATTCTCCTTGTACTGATAGTGCATTACATGGTCCAAGTCTCCGCTCCCCTACTCCACCATCCAAGGTGCTTGCTCTAACTTGGCAGTGTGATATCTGGTTGCATGTTGCATATGGTGTCTAGCTCGTATTGATCCTAATTAGTGTAAACTGCATCTGCTTAGCTTACACATGATACATGTGAATATGACACGCTTTCCTGTTTTTGGTACATACTATATCTGTCTATCACACCATGTTCTTACATGAAACTACTCTTCTTGTGTATCCTGCATCAGTCACTTATGATGGGACACCTTTAAGTTGGCAGTGTGATATTGGTTTGCGTCTTGAATATGATTTCTAGCATGTATTGCTTCTAGTTTGATGAACGCCACCTATGACGAGACAGTTTTAACTTGGCAGAGTGATATTGATTGCACCTTCCATATGGTGTCTTGCAGTGTTTCTAATTTGTTGAAGTGCCTTCTGCTTAGTTACCACATCATAGGTGTGAATATGTCAAGCCATCCATTTTTTCGTACATATTCCATCCTCGTATCATGACTTTGCCTTTCATCAAAGTAGTGTTCATCAGTATCATGCATGAATGAGTTCTGAAGAGCAAATGATATTCCTTTTTATTGTCGGTATGACCTCACAATGCAAAATCAATAAAGCTGAAGGAAATTGGCAAGGCATTGGATGATGGTGGTCCTTCCGAGCAACTGAAACGGAGGTTCTCTATAGATTCTACTCCACCACCCTCCCAACAAGATTCGCAAGACAACACAAGGCTAGACATTCAACGTAGCTGTGTAGATGATGAGCACATCTCCCCTACTCCACCATCACAGGTGCTTGCTCTAACTTGGCACTATTATATGTGGTTGCATGTTGCGTATGATGTCTAGCTTGTATTGCTTCAAACTTTGTTGAATTGCATATGCTTACTTTACACATAATGCTTGTGAATATGACATGTGTTCCTGTTTCTACATCAGACTACTATTCTTGCATATCCCGCATCAGTCACTTATGATAAGGCACCTTTAAGTCGCCACTGTGATATTGGTTGTGTCTTGCATATGATTTCTAGCATATACTGCTTCTAATTTGTTGAAACACCATACAGTTTGAACTTGGCAGAGTGATATTGGTTGCATCTTTCATATGGTGTCTAGCTTGCAGTGCTTCTAATTTGTTGAAATGCCTTATGCTTAGTTACCACATCATAGGTGTGAATATGTCACACCATCCTGTTTTTCATACATATTCCATCCTCGCATCATGTGTTTGCCTTTCATCCGAGTAGTGTTCGTCGGTATCATGCATGAATGAGTTCTAAAGAGCGAATTTTATTCCTTTTTCTTATTGGTTTGACTTCACAATGCAAAATCATTACAGCTGAAGGAAATTAGTCCGGGAGTGGATGATGGTGGTCCTTCGGAGCAACTCAAACAGGGGGTCTCTAAAGATTCTACTCCGCCATCCTCCCAACAAGATTCGGAAGATAACACAAGGCTGGACAGTCAACGTAGTTGTGTAGATGATGAGCACATCTCCCCTACTCCACCATCACAGGTGCTTGCTCTAACTTGACACTATTATATGTGGTTGCATGTTGCATATGATGTCTAGCTTGTATTTCTTCTAACTTGAATTGCAACTGCTTACTTTACACATAATGCATGTGAATATGACACGTGTTCCTGTTTCTAGAACATACGTGTACATGATGAGCACATCTCCCCTACTCCACCATCACAGGTGCTTGCTCTTACTTGGAACTGTTATACGTGGTTGCATTTTCCGTATGATGTCTAGTTTGTATTGCTTCTGATTATGTAGAATTGCATCTGCGTAGCTTACAACTTATACCTGCATCTGTGACTGTGATGTAGGTTGCATCTTGCATTGTCTTCTAGCTTTTACTGCTTCTAATTTCTTGAAATGGCACTTACGACGAGACACTTTTTACCTGATAGAGTGATATTGGTTGCATGTTCATATGGTGCCTAGCTTTCATTTCTTCTAATTTTGTTGAAATGCCTTCCGCTTACTGTTTTTTCATACATATTCCATCCTCCTATCGTACGTGTGAATATGAAACACTGTCTTTTTTGTATATATTCCATCCTCCTATCCTGTGCTTGACTTACATCAAAGTAGTGTTCATCTGTATCATGCATCAACCAATTATGCAGAGCTAATTTTATTCATCTTCTTGTGGTTTTGACTTCATAAGGCAATATCAGAAAATAGGAAGGAAAAGAGTAAGTTAGGGGATGTTGGTGGTACTCCGCACCGACACAAACAGAGACTCTCTAGATTTGCCACTGCTACTGCTAATGAAGTTGAAGTCCCAAGTCTACATGATGAGTTCATCTCCCGCACTCCACCATCGCAGGTGCTTGCTCTAAGTTGACAGTGTGATAATTGGTTTCATGTTGCATATGTTGTCTAGCCTGTATTTCTTCTATTTTGATTAAATTGCACCTGCTGAGTTTATACGTTATACATGTGCATATGACATGGCTTTCTGTGTCTAGAATACACTGCATCTATCTATCATGCCATGTTCTTACATCAAAGTACTGGTGTTGTGTATCCCGCATCACTAACTCATGATTGGACGCTTTTAACATGGCAGTTTGATAGTGGTTGCATCTTGCATTGATTTCTATGTTGTACTGCTTCTAATTTTTCGAATTGCCACTTATGACAAGACACTTTTAACTTGGCAGAGTAATATTGGTTGCATCTTTCATATGGTGTCTAGCTTGCATTACTTCTATTTTCTTAAAAATCCTTCTGCTTAGTTTGCACATCGTAGCTGTGAATATGTCATGACGTCCTATTTTTCTTACATATTCCATCCTCATACGGTTGTCTTACATCAAAGTATTGCTTGTCTGTATCATGCATCAATGAGTTCTGAAGAGTGATTTTATTCTTTTGTGTTATAGGTATAGCTTGACATGGCAAAGTCAAAAAAGAGCAAGGAAAATAATATAGTAGGGAGTGCTGTTACTCGTTGGGTGAAACGGAAAAGGTTCTGCTGTCGAGATTCTGCTGGTACTTATAGTGCAGTAGAAGGTCCAAGTCCACCGGCTAAATCTACAAACACAGTATCACCTGCTCCACCAGCTGTAGCATCCGCTTCAACTGTACCAGCATCTCAACCAGTTACATGGTTTATTTGCTTCGGAACTGGCAATATCAGATGAACCTCATGAGCATCAACACCAAGACGGTACCTGACTGAGTCAAGTTGCAGTTGCATGGTCCTTTATATGTACTCTCACAGTTTGATGTACACTAACACTTTCCATATTCGTTGTTGAACTAGCACCACGGCGCAAGCGGAAACAGACATCAGGGATAATGCTTGACAGATTAACAAAATCTAAAGGAGGAAGAATGGAGATCCATTTTGAGGCAGGTTTAAAAAGGCCACGTGATGCTACAGAGTCAGCCAAGTTAGTATCAGAGGCAGCCGTTGCCGTTAGGTGTCATGCGCGTATCCTCCCAACGTGGATCCAATACAGGAATGAGAAAGACAATACCCAGTTTAACACCTTCCTTGACCATTTATCCATAAGTAATGTTATTCATCGCAATTAGTAATATTGTCTTGCTCTGTCCCATACTTTCTAGCTTCCTCCTAATAAGACTCACATTCTTTTTTCAACAGATGAGGTTCAAGTTGGATCTGAAAGATGATGCAACTAAACAAGCATGCACTCATGTTTTTCAGTCTGCTCTGCGGCAGTATCGGTACCACCTTAGAAAATCTTACTTTGAAGGCAAGGCTAACAATGAAATCGCCCAAACATCTCCAATGGAATATATTACAGATGAAGACTGGACAGCCCTTGTTAAACACTGGTCTGATCCAAAGTATCAGGTAGGCTATATGTATTTGATCAGACCACATATTGAACTTGTATTTATGTATGTGCCTTACAAGTGTATCTTCTTCTAGGCTAACTGTTTGAAGAACAAAACCAACCGTTCTAAAGTGAAATTCCAACAGACAACAGGATCTCGTAGCTATATTGCACACTGCGAGGCTCTTGTAAATAGCTGCTACTTCCTTCTTTTTTTGTGCCATATTATTGTATCTATATTGACTTGTTCCAAATACAGAGGAAAGCCCGTGCGGACCAAAAAGAACCTGAACTGAATGCAGTGCAAATCTTCAAGGATTGCCACACCAGCTCAAGCCGTTGTTGTAAGTCCTTACTCCTCCTGCCTTGAACTGATTGGTACTGTGATGTGTTCATTTAACTACTTGGTTTGCAGCCAATGTCAGTTACTCTGTTCACTTTTACACACAGTTGTCTTAACGTATCATTTCACCTTACATGGTTTAAAAGAGATGAAGGATATTCTTTTGGTCTTGATCTGTAATCTAGTTGTTATGTTCACATGCGCACACAATGATAAAATAGCCTGTTTGTTTTATATTTGTTTGCCCATGATATGAATGATGTCATACTATGTTCATCCTACTTTAAACCATGTCTCTTTATCCTTAGATGTCAACGAATGTGAGGAAATAGACAATACAGTAGGCATGCTACATGGACATATGTTCTGAAAGTGATTTTATTATGTAGTTGGCACTACAATACATGCTAATGTATTACAGTAGTTCACCGAAATAAGTTATGTATAAACATTTAACCTACTTTTTTTGTTTTTGTCTCATTAGTAACTTATCTGGTACACTAATCTACAAGTTCAAACTTTCAGGAAGCTATGGAACAAATGATTGAACAGCCACAACCACCTGAAGGTGACGAGGCTACTACAGGCACAATGTCACCTCTTGCTGCAGTGCGTCAGTATCTCTCCACTAACAGTGCAAAAAGCACCTTCCTGCATAATTCTGGGTTAGTTGTCAAGGTAACCTCGTCCAAATCGCCTACTGAACAAAATCTTCCTGCTAGACAGAGTGATATATCTGTGCACCAGACACAAGTCCAATCCCTAATGGACGTTGTTTCGGAAACAAGAATAGTGGTTGAGAAATGTCGTCAAGATATGAATGGTTTTGAAACCAGACTGTCAGACATTCGCTTCGTTGTTGAAGAGCAATGGCAGAAAAAAGGTGGAGATCGTGCTGCTCCATCAGATTCTACAGCCTGAAACATTAGCACTCAGGTCAAATGATCTGTGCTTCTATACATCTGATGGTGCTTTTATCTAGAAGGACTGTAAACTTTATGCCAACAGGCCTTTTGTTGTATGATTGGAATTTATTTTGTTGTGATACAACATTTATGATGCTGCCACAGGCTGCAGTAATTATGACGCTATTTTTGTATAGTGTAGGTTTATCTTAGTAATGTATTCGGCCGAAAGCTTCATAGGAGCCCAACATGCCAACATTCATCGGGCCCATTCCAATTGGGCTAAAAACGATTACGGGCCGAAATTGGCATGTAGCCCACTAAAAATATCTGGGCTTAAATTAGCATAAGCTTTCAAATTTTTCCGATAGGCCTGTGCCCATAGTGGGCCTTTAACAGGCCTAAACATAATTTGGGCCCTCAGTAAAAATAGGCGTCGGTGTCAAAACCGGCGGATCTCGGGTAAGGGGTCCCGAACTGTGCGTCTAGGCGGATGGTAACAGGAGACAAGGGACACAATGTTTTTACCCAGGTTCGGGCCCTCTCGATGGAGGTAAAACCCTACTCCTGCTTGATTAATATTGATGATATGGGTAGTACAAGAGTTGATCTACCACGAGATCAGAGAGGCTAAACCCTAGAATCTAGCCTATGGTATGATTGTTGTTTGTCCTACGGGCTAAAACTCCGGTTTATATAGACACCAGAGAGGGCTAGGGTTACACAGAGTCGGTTACAATGGGAGGAGATCTTCATATCGTATTGCCAAGCTTGCCTTCCACGCCAAGGAAAGTCCCTATCCGGACATGGGACGAAGTCTTCAATCTTGTATCTTCATAGCCCGGGAGTCCGGCCGAAGGTCATAGTCCGGCCATCTGAACACCCCCTAATTCAGGACTCCCTCAGTAGCCCCTGAACCTGGCTTCAATGACGACGAGTCTAGCGCGCCAATTGTCTTCGGCATTGCGAGGCGGGTTCCTCCTCCGAATACTTCGTAGAAGATGTTTGAACACAAGGATAGTGTCCGGCTCTGCAAAAACAAGTTCCACATACCACCGTAGAGAGAATAATATATGCACAAATCTAATCTGCTGACGTATTCCGCAACGTGACATCACGCCACGGTCAAGCCTTTATTCGAATCGTTTTACTGCCCCACCTCAGCATGTTTAGCGAGGCAGTTTCCTTGGCACGTCTTGTCAAAGCAGAGATCGTGTCCCCTTATTCCGGGATTCTCATCAATACGAGCGCGGGTAACCCAACCGTGCCTTTTGGTATGACTCTCTAATTGAAAGTGAGTCCCAAATGGTTACGGGGAGGGGTCTTGGTATTCAACTCCTTTATAAAGAAACCAAGGCTTGACTCCCTTTTCTTTCAATCCAATCGAATCTGCCTCTCGCCTCGAGTTCCAACACTCAAAGCTTCTAGTTTTAGGCGCTTCGGACTTTCGATGATGTCCGGTTCCGACCTTCAAGGCCGGTGGGTGCCTTCCTCCGTTATGGAAGAAAACGTGCGAAAGCTGAGAGATGCCAGGTATCTAACTGGCGAAATCTCGCATAGGCTGCCTGCTCAAGGGCAGGCCATTCCTTCTCCCCAGCCCGGTGAGAGCATGGTGTTCACATCTCACTTCCTTCGGGGGCTAGGCTTCCCGATTGATCCCTTCGTGAGGGGGCTGATGTTCTATTATGGGCTGGAATTCCATGACCTAGCTCCGGAGTCCATCCTCCAAATTTCATCATTCATTGTTGTGTGTGAAGCCTTCCTCCATATCACCCCTCACTTCGGATTGTGGCTTAGAACCTTCAAGGTGGAGCCGAAGATGATCGAGGGGCAGCACGCTGAGTGCGGAGGAGCTATCATAAGCAAGATAGCCAGCGCTCCATGGCCCGAGGGCACTTTCCAAGAAGAGTTCGGCTTATGGAAACGGGACTGGTTTTACATCACAGCCCCCAGGGGCACCACATGGGTGGCGCCACCTGCTTTTCACTCGGGTCCCCCACCACGGCGAGCGTCATGGGTTAATGAAGGGCTTATCTGGGGGCCATCCAAAGACGTGCCCCTTCTGCAAGACCGCATTCGAGATCTCCTAGAAAGAGATATTAACTTGACCATGGTGGTGCAAGTTATGCTGATTCGCCGCACGCTGCCCTGCAAATGTCGCCCTCTTCGCCTGTGGGAATTTAATCTGGAGGGACCGCGAGTCCTCCAACACTTTATGGGCGCGACGCCCTGGAGATGTACAAATTGTTCCTCGGACCACAAGCAAGGTGTCCGGACTTGTCCGAGGACACAGGCCTGAGCTACAATCGCCAGGATGCTAAGGTAAGTAGCCCCATATTTGGACACACCATCCGTATTTTCATCATAAAGTTGCCCTTTAACAGAGCTATCCTTTGAACAGGAGTGGATAGCGAAGGCAAAGCTTATCAGGTGTCCATCCCCCCTTCCCGAGACCGCGCCGGGTCCTGTGTTAACCAGGATGCTGGAGATTACGCTTTCAGCAGAGGGCGAAGAGGGGAACCAAGGAGCTACCGCCTCCACAAAGGAGACTGTTAGGAAGGGAGGAATCGAGAATCCCCCCAACCTGGGAAAGAAAAGGAGTGCCTCTGAAGACCCGGAGGGGATGACCTCGAAACGGGGAAGAAATCTTTGTCAGAGGATCCGGCGCCGGAGGCTGCCCCGGCCGCATTGCGCCCTCAAGGGGATCAGCTTTCCTCCGAGCCGTAAGTAAAGAGAGGGGTTCAAAAATTAGTGGCATCCCTGTTTTATTTCTGAGGAAGATAACCAAAATATTACCTTGCAGTTCGGACCTCAACCCTTCTCAGCAGAGCTCATCTTCAGGGGATCTTCGTTTCGGAAATGATGGAGAGCGAAATGCCTCCTCTAGCTGCACCGACTTACGAGGCAGGCGACCCTGAGGTGTCGTCCCGGCGGGTTTCTCCAAGTCCCGATCCTGAAAAAGGTCGTCGGGCTAGTCCGGTGCCCTCTGGTGCGTGGTCGGAGAGGCTGAGGGATCTGCTCGGGCGAGCGTCCGTCTCAGAAGAACACTGTATGTTGGTGAACACGGTGATAGGAAGGATTTCGTCCACGGTAAGCGGGTTGTACGAGGCCGCCAGGAGTTTACTGACAGGCTTCCAGGTATGCAAAAAGGTGTACCTTTTGGTAGAGCCGCATAAAATGCGCCCTGTATAAATAGTAGCCCCTGAGACTCTGTGTGTCGTCAAGAATGATGGCGCACAGAGGATCAAAACCCCAGGTATAAAATTTCACCTTTTTATGAAGGTGGCGAGGCGTTCGGTGGCTAGCCAGACTGATGAATCTACCGAGCTAAAGCGGCAACTTGACGTGGCGGATGCCGACATCGCGCTTGTAAATAAGCGGCTAGACGAGGCACAAGGTATGCTCCGCAGATATCTAATAAGAGGAGTTCGATGCTTGTGCCTTACAATATATGTGCTTATTGCAGATAGTGCTGCTGCCGTGGAGAACCTATGGGCGGAACTTGCCTGAGCCAAGGAGCAAGCAAGGAAAAGTGATGCGGCTGCCGTTAAGGCGGCTGAAGAGCTGAAAGCCGAACAGGCTGCTCACTGCCAGAGTAAGAAGGTAATAACCGAGATGGCTATAAAATTGAAGGATGCTGCCGACAGCTGTAAATTTCTCGAACAAGAAGGAAGGGCGGCTCAGAAGGACCTTGAGAAGATCACTGCCGAGGCCAAGGATGCTCGCTCTGCAATGAGAGCTATGAAGGAGGAGCTGCGTCAGGCCGGAGATATCACGGCTGGAAAGCCCTATATGCTGCGGATGAAGTTCGGGGATCCTAGGTATGCTCCGTTAGACCGGCAGTGGAGTGCGGAAAACACTTATCTGGATGTGGCAGCGAGTGCAGCAGACGCAACCGAACACTTCCGAGGTCGAGGTGAGCATAAATTGGAAGAACTTTTTTGGTCACAGTTCCACAATCCAGAACGCCCACTTTCGGTATCCGACCATTTGGTCCCCTTTGCGGAGCTGAACAGGTTATCCAGACTCGCCATGAAGTATCTTGCGAGTCGTTTGTGGCCGGGGGAGCCAGAGCCGAAGAGTTATTTTGGATTGGTGCAGCAGTTCCTTGGTTCTGTGCCGCATGTTGATGCGATGAAGAGGTCGGCGTGCATAGAGGGTGCACAAATGGCTCTTGCCCGTGTCAAGACATACTGGGCGGATATGAAGGCCAGTGTTGTCGCATCCCGGGATTTGGACGAAGGCCAGGTACCTGCCAGGCACTACTTTGAGGAAGTTCTTCCGGGCGCTCGTTTAATAGAAGTGCAGTGCTCGAAGGATGTTGTGTTCGAATAGCATGTGTTATTGTAAAAGAAATATTTTGATAGAATATAAAAACTTTTTATACTTGTGCTTTGCAAGAATTATAATACCTCCTGTGCGTCCGTTAATGTATATGTGTATATAACCTGAAAGATGGCAGTCGTTGGCTTCAGCCCCCACGCATATAATGCGGGGGTGTTCGCAAAAAGGCGCCTTTTCACACTTAATCCAACGTCTTGGTCCTGCAAAGGAGGTGGTAGCACGACGAACTAGGCAACCGGACTATAATGCTTTATCACTTTCACTTAGCCATAGGAGTTTGACATTGGGGCTACTTAATAGCCCCTGGAGGCACCGCGCTCGCCCGAATTCGGGGTGCGTGTGTGCCTGACCGGGAAGCGGTCCTTCGTTGATGCGGAGGAATCCCAAAGATTCCGAGAGTCATCGAGTGGTTGACCAGTCTCTCGCTATATCATGACAGTCAGTTTTTGTCTTTCTCTACTAAGGTGCTCGCCTGGCCGAACCGGGGCACAATCGCAGTAGTTCTCCTGGTGCCGCATTAGCCGATATAACGGAACGTAAGGCAGAAAACACAGGAGCCGGGCAAACCCAACATTTGACCAAAGACATGATTCGGAGCTGATGCATATAAGGCCAAACTTGCGACGCCGAACACTCCCTAAGGTATTCGGTCTTTATGAAGACGGGCCAAAACAGAGCCCTTGGTAAAAAATCCCCTGGTGTCCAGGTACGCGCAAAATTCTGGCGTGGCCATATGCCAAGACGCCAGCCTCCTCCTCGGTTATAGCAAAAACCGGTGGATGTTGTCAACAAGAGACAGTAAAAAAGGTTTACGCAGGGTCTTAATCTGAAAAGAATCCTTGAAACGGGTCCCTACTGCACATCTGCGCCTGTATCTCCGTTGTGCCATATCCTGGACGGGCGTAGCATGGTGTTCGTCTGCGAGAAAGAGGAACTTTAGTAAAAAAAATAAACGTGCGAGAAATCTATATTAGAATAAACAAAATATAGTTGGAGCAAGAAGTGAGCCGTATTGTCTCCTGGCGTGAACACGCGGAGTCCCTTGTACAGGGTTATGCCCATGTATGTTGACGCCGGACTCGTCGAGCCATGGCCAGGATAGTAGGGCTGAATTAGTGTGCGGCTATCCAGGCGGCCGCACCATTACCCGTACTTTAGGGGTCAATTGATATTCCCCTGTAATGAGATGATGCCTCGTGGGCCGGGCATTTTAAGTGTAAGGGATGCATAATGCGGTATTGCGTTAAAGCGGGCGAAAGCTTCACGTCCCAGTAGTGCTTGATAGCGACTTACGAATGGGGCGATGTGGAAGGTTAGCTTTTCGCTTCGGAAGTTGTCGGGTGAGCCGAGCGTGACTTCTAACGAAAGGGAACTCATACTCTGGGTATCTGGGCCCGGCATGACTCCTTGAAAGGAAGTGTTTCCATGGCGGATTATAGCTGGGTTTACCCCTAGTTTGCGGATTGTGTCCTGATATAACAGGTTTAAGTCACTACCGCCATCCATAAGGACTCTTGTAAATTGTAGTCCGTCAATAACCGGATTCAAGACCAAGGCAGTCCAGCATGCGTTCCGGGCCCCTCTGGAGTAGTCCTGATAATCAAAGGTGACTGGTTGTAACAACCAGTGGCGGTGCTCCTCTAGGGCTGGCCGTATGGCGCGTGTCTTCGTCGGCACCGTTCTGTTTTTCCCTTTTGTCATCTGAAGTGAATTTACTGTTTTGACTTCTTGTGGGAAGTTCTTTTGTTCTCTGGTGTTCTGCTTGTGGGGTGCGTCGTCATCCTCGCTTGGTGTGTCGAGCCCCTTGTGTTCGGTGTTGAGTTTACCGGACTGTTTGAAGACCCAACAATCTCTGTGGGTATGGTTTGCAGGTCTCCCGGGGGTACTGTGGATTTGACATATTTTGTCCAGGATTTTGTTGAGGTTTAGACATCTCATCCCTGTCATCTTTGGGTGGCGGTTTTTTTCTAATTTTGCTGAGAGCTTTTGAATCCGGCGTTGACTGCCGTGCTCATCGGGCTATTATCCTTGATCCGGCGCTGTTCTTTGTTACGGCGCGGTTTCTTGTTTCCATCTCTGAGTTCGGATGTACTCGGGTCGCTGGTGCTGCTTCTTACCAACCAGCTATCCTCTCCTGCGCAAAAGCGGGTCATGAGGCTTGTTAATGCGGCCATTGTTCTTGGTTTTTCTTGGCCGAGGTGTCTGGCGAGCCATTCATCTCGGACGCTATGTTTGAAAGCTGCTAGGGCCTCGGCGTCCGGACAGTCGACTATCTGATTCTTTTTAGTAAGGAATCTGTTCCAGAGTTTCCGGGCTGACTCTCTGGGCTACTGAGTTATATGACTCAAATCATCTGCATCCGGAGGTCGGACATAGGTCCCTTGAAAATTTGCCCGGAAAGCGTCCTCGAGCGCTTCCCAACTTCCTATGGTGTTTTTGGGAAGGCTTTTAAGCCAATGCCGGGCTGGCCCTTTGAGCTTAAGGGGTAAGTATTTTATGGCGTGAAGGTCATCTCCTCTGGCCATGTGTATGTGGAGGATATAATCCTCGATCCATACTCTGGGGTCTGTTGTTCCGTCGTATGCTTCTATGTTCACGGGCTTGAATCCCGCTGGAAATTCATGATCCAGCACCTCATCGGTAAAACATAGGGGATGTGCGGCGCCCCTGTATGTAGGTGTGCCGCGATGTTCGGATATTTTTTGCATTGCATTGCTTGCTGGAGCTTGCTTTCTTGGCCCATATATGGATCTAGTTGGGCTAGTTTTTTGATGCGAATCCTTAGGCGGATCGTGCGTCGTATTGAGTGCGGCGCCCTTTGTCGCTTGAGACCGATCATGGGGTCGTCTATCCGACCTGGTGGCTTCCTTATTTTTTGACTGTGGGGGCTTTATGGCCTCTTCATCAAATTCCGGTAGCAGTTTCCGCTTCAGATAGCTCTTTGTGTGACGACTGTTGCCGTACTTATGTGCGGTATTGAGCATTTTGCCCCATCTGATTTTGAGTGCATCTTCCACTGTTTTGAGCCTCCGCTTTTGCTTTTTTAGGCTCCGTGCAGTGGCAACGAGCCTTTGGTGGAGGTTCTGATGTTCCAGCAATTTGTCCGGCGTGAGGTCGTCCGGACTATTATCTTTCCAGAAGATTGGTTGTTCGGATTGTCCGCCCTGTTTGGACGGTTTCTCGATGGCATTTTCGTCTTCGGTTGATTCGCCCTGCTCTATGGCTGGGTCTTTGTCGAAGTGGGGCTTGGCGTGGCGCTTACGTCGCCGCTTTGAATGTTTTTCGAGGGAGCGATCCATGGTTGCACCCTTTTGATCCTCGTTATCATTTCTTTTAGGTGTGTCCACCATGTATACATCGTATGATGAGGTGGCTTTCCAGTGCCCTATAGGTGCTAGTTCTTGGTCATCTCCTCCATCGGCGTCCATACCGTCGATGTCTTCGGAGTCGTAGTCGAGCATGTTGGTTAGGTCGTCGACAGCGGCTATCAAGTGGGTGGTGGGTGGGTTTCGAATTTCTTCGTCGCCCGCGTCCCAACCCTGCTGACTATAGTCCGGCCAGGGCTCTCCTGACAAAGAGAGAGACTTTAGTGAATCCAAGATATCGCCAAAGGGCGAGTGCTGAAAGACGTTCACAGCGGTGAACTCCATGATCGGAGCCCAATCGGGTTCGATCGGAAGGGGTGCGGGATATTCGGAGTCCGGAACGTAGTCCGGCACCTTGGAGTCACGGGCCTTGCAAAGGACTAGGCTGGTATTCAGCTCTATCGCCGTAGAGATTGCGGCTCCTGGGGCGGCGTCCAACTGTCCATCCCTGACTAGCGCAGTCGGCTCCAAGCTAATGGTCGGAGCGGACACCTGAGCGGCACTCTGGGTGCTGTCCGGCGGCAGAGCTAGATCATGCCCATCGAGATAATGCGGCACGCTCGGCCATGGCTCGAATCCATGGAAGATCAAGTCCCCGCGGATGTCGGCCGTGTAGTTTAAGCTTCCAAACCTGACCTGATGGCCAGGGGCGTAGCTTCCGATCTGCTACAGATGGCCAAGCGAGTTGGCCCGCAGTGCGAAGCCGCCGAATACGAAGATCTATCCTGGGAGAAAAGTTTCACCCTGGACCGCATCGTGGTTGACGATCGAAGAAGCCATCGGGCCTAAAGGTGACGACACAGAGGAACTCTCAATGAAAGCACCAATGTCGGTGTCAAAACCGGCGGATCTCGGATATGGGGTCCCGAACTGTGCGTCTAGGCGGATGGTAACAGGAGACAAGGGACACGATGTTTTTACCCAGGTTCGGGCCCTCTCGGTGGAGGTAAAACCTGTTGGGGAACGTAGTAATTTCAAAAAAATTCCTACGCACACGTAAGATCATGGTGATGGCATAGCAACGAGAGGGGAGAGTGTTGTCCATGTACCCTCGTAGAAGCGTTATCACAACGCGGTTGATGTAGTCGTACGTCTTCACGACTCGACCGATCCAAGTACCGAACGTACGGCACCTCCGTGTTCAGCACAAGTTCAGCTCGATGACGTTCCCCGGGCTCCAATCCAGCAAAGCATCGGGGATGAGTTCCGTCAGCACGACGGCGTGGTGACGATGATGATGTTCTACCGGCGCAGGGCTTCGCCTAAACTCCACGACGATATGACCGAGGTGGAATATGGTGGAGGGGGGCACCGCACACGGCTAAGGAACGATCCGTAGATCAACTTGTGTTGTTGTGCCTAGAGGTGCCCCCCTGCCCCCGTATATAAAGGAGCAAGGGAGAGGGGGCGGCCGGCCTAGGAGGGGCGCGCCAAGGGGAGTCCTACTCCCACCGGGAGTAGGACTCCCTCCTTCCTTGTTGGAGTAGGAGAAGGGGGAAAGAGGGGGAGAGGAGGAAGGAAAAGGGGGCCGCACCCCTTGTCCAATTCGGACCAGAGGGGGGCTGCGCGCCTCCTTCCTTTCGGCCTCTCTCCTCTATTCCCGTATGGCCCAATAAGGCCCATATACTCCCCGGCGAATTCCCGTAACTCTCCGGTACTCCGAAAAATACCCGAATCACTCAGAACCTTTCCGAACTCCGAATATAGTCGTCCAATATATCGATCTTTACGTCTCGACCATTTTGAGACTCCTCGTCATGTCCCCGATCTCATCCGGGACTCCGAACTCCTTCGGTACATCAAAACTCATAAACTCATAATATAACTGTCATCGAAACCTTATGCGTGCGGACCCTACGGGTTCGAGAACTATGTAGACATGACCTAGAACTATTCTTGGTCAATAACCAATAGCGGAACCTGGATGCTCATATTGGCTCCTACATATTCTACGAAGATCTTTATCGGTCAAACTGCATAACAACATACGTTGTTCCCTTTGTCATCGGTATGTTACTTGCCCGAGATTCGATCGTCGGTATCCAATACCTAGTTCAATCTCGTTACCGGCAAGTCTCTTTACTCGTTACGTAATGCATCATCCCGTAACTAACTCATTAGCTACATTGCTTGCAAGGCTTATAGTGATGTGCATTACCGAGAGGGCCCAGAGATACCTCTCCGACAATCGGAGTGACAAAACCTAATCTTGAAATACGCCAACCCAACATGTACCTTTGGAGACACCTTTAGTACTCCTTTATAATCACCCAGTTACGTTGTGACGTTTGGTAGCACCCAAAGTGTTCCTCCGGTAAACGGGAGTTGCATAATCTCATAGTTACAGGAAGATGTATAAGTCATGGAGAAAGCAATAGCAACATACTAAACGATCAAGTGCTAAGCTAACGGAATGGGTCAAGTCAATCACATCATTCTCCTAATGATGTGATCCCATTAATCAAATGACAACACATGTCTATGGTTAGGAAACATAACCATCTTTGATTAATGAGCTAGTCAAGTAGAGGCATACTAGTGACTATATGTTTGTCTATGTATTCACACATGTATTATGTTTCCGGTTAATAAAATTCTAGCATGAATAATAAACATTTATCATGATATAAGGAAATAAATAATAACTTTATTATTGCCTCTAGGGCATATTTCCTTCAGTCTCCCACTTGCACTAGAGTCAATAATCTAGTTCACATCACCATGTGATTTAACATCAATATTCATATATGTATATGATTAACACCTATAGTTCACATCGTCATGTGACCAACACCCAAAGGGTTTACTAGAGTCAATAATTTAGTTCACATCGCTATGTGATTAACACCCAAAGAGTACTAAGGTATGATCATGTTTTGCTTGTGAGAGAAGTTTAGTCAACGGATCTGTCATATTCAGAGCCGTATGTATTTTGCAAAATATTCTATGTCCACAATGCTCTGCATGGAGCTACTCTAGCTAATTGCTCCCACTTTCAATATGTATCCAGATTGAGACTTAGAGTCATCTGGATCAGTGTAAAAGCTTGCATCGTTGTAACTTTTTACGACGAGCTCTTTTATCACTTCCATAATCGAGAAACATCTCCTTAGTCCTCACTAAGGATATTCTTGACTGCTGTCCAGTGATCTACTATTAGATCACTATTGTACTCCCTTGCTAAACTAGGGCAGAGTATACAATAGGTCTGGTCCATAGCATGGCATACTTTTATAGAACCTATGACTGAATGCATAGGGAATGACTTTCATTCTCTTTCTATTTTCTGCCGTGGTCGGGATTTGAGTCTTACCCAATTTCATACCTTTGCAACACAGGCAAGAACTTCTTTCTTTGACTGTTCCATTTTGAACTACTTCAAAATCTTGTCAAGGTATGTACTTATTGAAAATCTTATCAAGCGTCTTGATCTATCTCAATAGATCTTGATGCTCAATATGTAAGTAGCTTTACTGAGGTCTTTCTTTAAAAAAAATTCAAACACTCCTTTATGCTTTGCAGAAAAAAATCTACATCATTTCCGATTAATAATATGTCATTCACATATACTTATCAGAAATGCTGTAGTGCTCCCACTCACTTTCTTGTAAATACAGGTCTTTCCAAAAGTCCGTATAAAACCATATGCTTTGATCAACTCATCAAAGCGTATATTCCAACTCCGAGATGCTTGCACCAGTCCATTGATGGATTGCTGGAGCTTGCACACTTTATTAGCATCTTTAGGATTGACAAAAACTTTCTGGTTGCATCATATACAACTCTTCTTTAATAAATCCATTAAGGAATGCAGTTTTGACATCCATTTGCCAGATTTCATAAAATGTGACAATTGCTAACATGATTCAGACAGACTTAAGCTTCGATACGAGTGAGAAAATCTCATCGTATTCAATATCTTGAACTTGTTGAAAACCTTTTGCAACAAGTCAAGCTTTGTAGATAGTAACACTACTATCAGTGTCCGTCTTCCTCTTGAAGATCCATTTATTTAATTTGGCTTGCTGATCATCGAGCAAGTCAACCAAAGTCCACACTTTGTTCTCATATATGGATCCTATCTCAGATTTTATGGCCTCAAGCCATTTCGCAGAATTTGGGCTCATCATCGCTTCCTCATAGTTCGTAGGTTCATCATGGTCTAGTAACTTCTAGAACATGATTACCGTACCACTCTGGTGCAGATCTTACTCTGGAAGACCTACGAGGTTTGGTAGTAACTTGATCTGAAGTTTCATGATCATCATCATTAACTTCCTTACTAATTGGTGTAGGAATCACTGGAACTGATTTCTGTGATGAACTACTTTCCAATAAGGGAGAAGGTACAATTACCTCATCAAGTTCTACTTTCCTCCCACTCACTTCTTTCGAGAGAAACTTCTTCTCTAGAAAGGATCCATCTTAGCAATGAATAACTTGCCTTCGGATCTGTGATAGAAGGTGTACCCAATAGTTACCTTTGGGTATTTTATGAAGACGCACTTCTCCGATTTGGGTTCGAGCTTATCAGGTTGAAAACCTTTTTCATATAAGCATCGCAACTCCAAGTTTTAAGAAACGACAGCTTAGGTTTACTGCCAAACCATAGTTCATACGGTGTCATCTCAACGGATTTAGATGGTGCCCTATTAAATGTGAATGCAGTTGTCTCTAATGCATAGCCCCAAAACGATAATGGTAAAACCGATAAGAGACATCATAGATCGCACCATATCCAATAAAGTGCGGTTACGACATTCGGACACACCATAACGTTGTGGTGTTCCAGGTGGCGTGAGCTGTGAAACTATTCCACATTGTTTTAATTGAAGACCAAACTCGTAACTCAAATATTCGTCTCCGCGATCAGATCGCAGAAACTTTATTTTCTTATTATGATGATTTTTCCACTTCACTCTGAAATTCTTTGACCTTTCAACTATTTCAGACTTATGTTTCATCAAGTAGATATACCCATATCCGCTCAAATCATTTTGTGAAGGTCAGAAAATAACGATACTTGCCACGAGCATCAACACTCATTGGATCGCATACATCAGTTTGTATTATTTCCAGTAAGTTAGTAGCTTGTTCCATTGTTCCGGAGAACGGAGTTTTAGTCATCTTGCCCAAAAGGCACGGTTCGCAAGCATCAAATGATTCATAACCAAGTGATTCCAAAAATCCATCTTTATGGAGTTTCTTCATGCACTTTACACCGATATGACCCAAACGGCAGTGCCACAAATAAGTTGCACTATCATTATTAACTTTGCATCTTTTGGCATTAACATTATGAATATGTGTATCACTATGATCGAGATCCAACAAACTTTTTTCATTGGGTGTATGACCATTGAAGGTTTTATTCATGTAAACAGAATAACAATTATTCTTTAACTTCAAATGAATAACCGTATCGCAATAAACATGATCAAATCATATTCATGCTCAACGCAAATGCTAAATAACATTTATTTAGTTTTAACACTAATCTCGAAAATATAGGGAGGGTGTGATAATGATCATATCAATCTTGGAACTATTTCCAACACTCATCGTCACTTCCCCTCAACTAGTCTCTGTTTATTATGTAACTCCTGTTTCGAGTTACTAATCTTAGCAACCGAACAAGTATCAAATACTCAGGGGCTACTATAAACACTAGTAAGGTACACATCAAACATCTGTATATCAAATATACCCTTGTTTACTTTGCCATCCTTCTTATCCACCAAATATTCAGGGCATTTCCGCTTCTAGTGACCATTTCCTTTGCAGTATAATCAGTCAGTTTTAGGCTTTGGTTCAGCTTTGGGCTTCTTCGTGGGAGTGACAACTTGCTTGTCATTCTACTTGAAGTTCCCTTTCTTTCCCTTTGCCCCTTTTTTTTGAAACTAGTGATCTTGTCAACCATCAACACTTGATGCTCTTTCTTGATTTCTACCTTCGTCGATTTCAACATCACGAAGAGCTTGGGAATCGTTTTCGTCATCCCTTGCATACTATAGTTCATCACAAAGTTCTACTAACTTGGTGATGGTGGCTAGAGAATTCTGTCAATCACTATCTTATCTGGAAGATTAACTCCCACTTGATTCAAGCGATTGTAGTACCCAGACAGTCTGAGCCCATGCTCACTAGTTGAGCGATTCTCCTCCATCTTTTAGCTATAGAACTTGTTGGAGACTTCATATCTCTCAACTCGGGTATTTGCTTGAAATATTAACTTCAACTCCTGGAACATCTCATATGGTCCATGACGTTCAAAACGTCTTTGAAGTCCCGATTCTAAGCCATTAAGCATGGTGCACTAAACTATGAAGTAGTCATCATATTGAGCTAGCCAAACGTTCATAACGTCTGTATCTGCTCCTGCAATAGGTCTGTCACCTAGCGGTGCATCAAGGACATAATTCTTCTGTGCAGCAATGAGGATAAACCTCAGATCACGGATCCAATCCGCATCATTGCTACTAACATCTTTCAACACAATTTTCTCTAGGAACATATAAAAATAAACATATGAAAGCAACAACGCAAGTTATTGATCTACAACATAATTTGCAAAATACTACCAGGACTAAGTTCATGATAAATTAAAGTTCAATTAATCATATTACTTAAGAACTCCCACTTAGACAGACATCTCTCTAGTCATCTAAGTGATTACGTGATCCAAATCAACTAAACCATGTCCGATCATCACGTGAGATGGAGTAGTTTCAATGGTGAACATCACTATGTTGATCATATCTACTATATGATTCACGTTCGACCTTTCGGTCTCCGTATTCCGAGGCCATATCTGTATATGCTAGGCTCGTCAAGTTTAACCTGAGTATTCCGCGTGTGCAACTATTTTGCACCCGTTGTATTTGAACGTAGAGCCTATCACACCCGATCATCACGTGGTGTCTCAGCACGAAGAACTTCCGCAACGGTGCATACTCAGGGAGAACACTTCTTGATAATTAGTGAGAGATCATCTTATAATGCTACCGTCAAACAAAACAGAATAAGATGTATAACAGATAAACATCATATGCAATCAAAATATGTGACATGATATGGCCATGATCATCTTGCGCCTTTTGATCTCCATCTCCAAAGTACTGTCATGATCTCTATCGTTACCGGCACGACACCATGATCTTCATCATCTTGATCTATATCAATGTGTCGTCACATGGTCGTCTCGCCAATTATTGCTCTTGCAACTATTGCTATCGCATAGCGATGAAGTAAAGCAATTATTTGGCACTTGCATCTTATGCAACAAAGAGACAACCATAGGGCTTCTGCCAGTTGCCGATAACTTCAACAAAACATGATCATCTCATACAACAACTTAGATCTCATCAAGTCTTGACCATATCAGATCACAACATGCCCTGCAAAAACAAGTTAGACGTCCTCTACTTTGTTGTTGCAAATTTTACGTGGCTGCTACGGGCTGAGCAAGAACCGTTCTTACCTACGCATCAAAACCACAACGATAGTTCGTCAAGTTAGTGTTGTTTTAACCTTCGCAAGGACCGGGCGTAGCCACACTCGGTTCAACTAAAGTTGGAGAAACAGACACCCGCTAGTCACCTGTGTGCATAGCACGGCGGTAAAACCAGTCTCGCGTAAGCGTACGCGTAATGTCGGTCCAGGCCGCTTCATCCAACAATACCGCTGAACCAAAGTATGACATGCTGGTAAGCAGTATGACCTGTATCGCCCAAAAATCACTTGTGTTCTACTCGTGCATATAACATCAACGCATAAAACCTAGGCTCGGATGCCACTGTTGGGGAACGTAGTAATTTCAAAAAAAATTCCTACGCACACGCAAGATCATGGTGATGGCATAGCAACGAGAGGGGAGAGTGTTGTCCACGTACCCTCGTAGACCGTAAGCGGAAACGTTATCACAACGCGGTTGATGTAGTCGTATGTCTTCACGACTTGACCGATCCAAGTACTGAACGTATGGCACCTCCGTGTTCAGCACACGTTCAGCTCGATGACGTTCCCCGGGCTCCAATCCAGCAAAGCGTCGGGGATGAGTTCCGTCAGCACGATGGCGTGGTGACGATGATGATGTTCTACCGGCGCAGGGCTTCGCCTAAACTCCGCGACGATATGACCGAGGTGGAATATGGTGGAGGGGGGCACCGCACACGGCTAAGGAACGATCCATAGATCAACTTGTGTTGTTGTGCCTACAGGTGCCCCCCTGCCCCCGTATATAAAGGAGCAAGGGGGAGGGGGCGGCCGGCCTAGGAGGAGCACGCCAAGGGGAGTCCTACTCCCACCGGGAGTAGGACTCCCTCCTTCCTTGTTGGAGTAGGAGAAGGGGGAAAGAGGGGGAGAGGAGGAAGGAAAAGGGGGCCGCACCCCTTGTCCAATTCGGACCAGAGGGGGGCTGCGCGCCTCCTTCCTTTCGGCCTCTCTCCTCTATTCCCGTATGGCCCAATAAGGCCCATATACTCCGCGGCGAATTCCCGTAACTCTCCGGTACTCCGAAAAATACCCGAATCACTTGGAACCTTTCCGAACTCCGAATATAGTCGTCCAATATATCGATCTTTACGTCTCGACCATTTCGAGACTCCTCTTCATGTCCACGATCTCATCCGGGACTCCGAACTCCTTCGGTACATCAAAACTCATAAACTCATAATATAACTGTCATCGAAACCTTAAGCGTGCGGACCCTACGGGTTCGAGAACTATGTAGACATGACCTAGAACTATTCTTGGTCAATAACCAATAACGGAACCTGGATGCCCATATTGGCTCCTACATATTCTACGAAGATCTTTATCGGTCAAACCGCATAACAACATACGTTGTTCCCTTTGTCATCGGTATGTTACTTGCCCGAGATTCGATCGTCGGTATCCAATACCTAGTTCAATCTCGTTACCGGCAAGTCTCTTTACTTGTTACTTAATGCATCATTCCGTAACTAACTCATTAGCTACATTGCTTGCAAGGCTTATAGTGATGTGCATTACCGAGAGGGCCCAAAGATACCTCTCCGACAATCGGAGTGACAAAACCTAATCTCGAAATATGCCAACCCAACATGTACCTTTGGAGACACCTGTAGTACTCCTTTATAATCACCCAGTTATGTTGTGACGTTTGGTAGCACCCAAAGTGTTCCTCCGGTAAATGGGAGTTGCATAATCTCATAGTTACAGGAACATGTATAAGTCATGAAGAAAGCAATAGCAACATACTAAACGATCAAGTGCTAAGCTAATGGAATGGGTCAAGTCAATCACATCATTCTCCTAATGATGTGATCCCATTAATCAAATGACAACACATGTCTATGGTTAGGAAACATAACCATCTTTGATTAATGAGCTAGTCAAGTAGAGGCATACTAGTGGCTATATGTTTGTCTATGTATTCACACATGTATTATGTTTCCGGGTAATACAATTCTAGCATGAATAATAAACATTTATCATGATATAAGGAAATAAATAATAACTTTATTATTGCCTCTAGGGCATATTTCCTTCAAAACCCTACTCCTGCTTGATTAATATTGATGATATGGGTAGTACTAGAGTTGATCTACCACGAGATCAGAGAGGCTAAACCCTAGAATCTAGCCTATGGTATGATTGTTGTTCGTCCTACGGACTAAAACTCTCCGGTTTATATAGACACCGGAGAGGGCTAGGGTTACACAGAGTCGGTTACAATGGGAGGAGATCTTCATATCGTATCGCCAAGCTTGCCTTCCACGCCAAGGAAAGTCCCAATCCGGACACGGGACGAAGTCTTCAATCTTGTATCTTCATAGCCCGGGAGTCCGGCCGAAGGTCATAGTCCGGCCATTCGGACACCCCCTAATCCAGGACTCACTCAATAGGCCGTTTACAGGTGTAAATATCTTGAGCCCATAAAAAACATGGGCCTTTAATAGACCGAAAGTGAGATTGGGCCCTGATTGTGCCAAATAACCCACTGGACTTAGGAGGCCGAAATGGTGGCCCATTTACGATGCGGATATTTGACAGGCCGAAATTCGGACGGGCCGTAAATGCGCCGACCTAATACACGGGCCTTTAACAGGTCGGAACTTCGGTCGGGCTAGATTATCGCCATTTTTATATGGGCCATTAATGGGCCCGATATGACGTTGGGCCACATATGGCCCATGGTTTACGTCCGGCGTTAACAGGCCGAAAATGACAACAGGCCGAAAGTGGCCCAAATCTATAGTGGGCCTCTAACAGGCCGAATGACAGACATGGTCGAATATGACCCAAATCCTTCACGGTCGTTTATGGGCAGAAAGTTTTGATGGCCTGTAAATGGGCCCAAATGAAGCCGGACCTTTAACAGGCCGGAAATACACCGGGCCGTAATTCGGCCCAATTACTTAGCGGACTGTTAACAGGCCAAAAGTGACCATGGGCCGCATTGATGACAAGTTTAGACCAGGCTGTTGACGGGCCGATTTGACAGAGAATGTTGGGCCTTTAGCTGGGCCGGCCCATTATGGTCTGCAGAATCTTGTGGGCCTTTAGCTGGGCCGGCCCATTATGGTCAGCAAAATCTTGTGGGCCTTTAGCTGGGCCGGCCCATTATGGTCCGCTAAATTTTGTGGGCCTTTAGCTAGGCCGGCCCATTATGGTCCGCTAAATCTTGTGGGCCTTCGGTTGGGCCAGCCCATTATGGTCCTCTAAATCTTATGGGCCTTCGGTTGGGCCGGCCCATTTAAACTTTGTGGGCCACTTTTGGGCCGGTCCACGTGTCAACATATCATAGGCCCATCTCGACCGTTGGATGAGTGACACCTGTGCCAACACGGAGCTGACACGTGGATCCGTCAGCCAATGATAATTTTACACGTGGAAAATCGGCATTGTTCGTGGCTGTTAACGGGTTATCGGATCCAAAATCCGACCCGATAGCTTAACGGCGTTCCGTTACGGTGGATGCCACGTGTCAGTCACCCTTGAGAAAGCACTTCTGTGGCGCGCGATTTATCGTCATGGAAGTGGACACTTCCGTGATGATAATTTTGGTAATGTCATGGAACACTTCTACGACAGCACAGGTATGACTATCTTGATTCTGTCATAAATTTGTCATGGATGTACATGCATGACAAAAAGGCGACCTACTATGACAAACACGTATCATCACGGAAGTGTATTTTTTTGTAGTGACAGTTTCAAACACAACATAGCACCAATTTGGAGGAGCAACTTGCTTTAGGTTATGTACAAGTGGAAGAAAATCATGTATACAATTCAGAGGAGCAAATGGAAATTGAAAAGGTTATGGAGGAGACAAGGAGGAAGGAAATTGAAATGTTTAGGAAGAATAAGAAAATTAAAGATAAGGTCACTTCTGTGAAGAGAAAAACTGCAGTGATGGATAATGAGGAGGACAGTGATGATGATAATTTGGAAGAATATGGTGATATCCTTGCTAGGCTTGAGGAGATGAAAAGACAGAGGGAAGATCCACTCCTTCATTTTGAAGGGGACACATATGTTGAAGAAATGTATGAGATAGAGGAGGAGGATGCACTATATGAGCCTGAAAGTGAAGAAGATGCAGAGGAGGAAGAGGATGAAGAGAGTACTCCGGAGGAAGAGTGTAATTTGGAGGAGGTAGGGCAAGATGGACAGAAGAAGAAAAAGGAGAGGAAACACAAAAAAGGCCCAACAATCAGATCACATGCAAGTGTAGAGGAATTGTTTGAGGAGGACTGGATACCATCTTGTGATGAAGACAAGAAACCAATGGACTTGGGTGTGGAAGAGGATGATGGTGCAGAGGCATTGGCATATGTTTTGCCCAATGGCAGGAAAAGCAGAGCTAAGAAGATGAAGAAAAGGTTATGGTATGATGAGAATAGAGCTCACCCAGCTGAGCAATTTGTGAAGCATCTTTGCTTCATTGATGTGTACCAGTTCAGGAATGCACTTCAAACAATGCACATTGCACAGAACAGGAACTATGAGTACCATAGAAATTGCAGTGACAGGGTTATAGAACAATGCATAGATGAGACATGCCCTTTTTATATAGCAGCTTCTCAGATTGCAAATGAGAAGACTTTTACCATAAGGAAGCAGTATGTGGTGCACACTTGACCCTACTTGATGCCTCGACGTCGACAAAAAGCCAAAAACCATCACTTGACCCTACTTGATGCCTCAGCGTCAACAAAAAGCAAAAATCATCAATTGCAAACATCTTACTTAAGATAACATTAACCAGCTCTAAATACCAACACATTCAGCACTAGTTCAAATCCATACATAATCATAGCTTGACATTCACCACTAGTTCAAATACCACCACATTCACCACCAGTTCAAATACCACCACATTCAGCACTAGTTCAAATGCAAACATCTTACTTAAGATTACATATCCATAGTTCAGGAGTACTCATAGTTAATAGAATTAAACTACTATCATTACAGCAAATGCCAAACCACACCATGCAAAAGGTCAGCAAATGCCAAATGATATTGCCCATTCTTTCTCTTGCACTGCTTATCCATTTATGATGGCCTTGATCCCCTCCAGCTTCACATTGCTCTCTTCAACTGTCTTCTTGAGCTCATCAATGTGAATCTGCAAATTCTTCCTCTCTTCAGCTAGCTTCAACTTCATGCTCCTAATGATAGTACCCTAAGCAGCTGCTATGTTCTTCACAGTGTCATACTTCTCCTGCAACTTGGTGGTTTCAGCATCTTTCATTTGTATCACTGCCCTCTGCTCCTGGGCATCCATAAGTGCATTTACATCTTCAACCAACTTCTCATAGGCTACCTGGAGTTTCTTCTTCTCTTGTATCAGGTCATGGACAGCAAATGAATGCATCAGACATTCCTCAGTCCTGTCTATCTTAGTCTGTTCATACATAGACCATAACTTGGACAGTGCATTCTCAAGGGTATTGGGCCAAGATGGATCAATCCACTCTACTAGTCCACAATTTTTACCTTCCTGAAAAAACAATATTAACGTAAAGAATTACATAACAGTGACTTGCTTACAATGATAGGCTAGATTACTTTATAATAAAGAGTACCCTTATAATAAACAATGATGGTGTGCTAACCCATGAATCTTCTCTACTACCTAAAAGAACCGTAAGGTTCCGTTTCCCCTCTTACGTCGTCCCACCTTTCGTCGATCCCCTCCCGATGGGAGCGCTGGTTTCCCCTCTACTACCTAAAAGAAGCGTAAGGTTCCGTTTCCCCTCTTACGTCGTCTCACCTTTTGTCGACCCCCTCCCGACGGGAGCGCTGGTTTCCCGAATTTTCTCGCTAAAAAAATCTGAAACAATGAGCACATGTCAACCCACTTTACTCTCCCGTCCTGGCCCAATCTTTCCCCCACCCCCTTGCGACATGAGAATGCCCTAGCGGCTCGCGCTACCCTCGCCCGCCGCCACCACCTAGACATTGCCCACCTCTTCCCCCGCAAGGCCGACCCCTAGCACCTTCCTCCGATATGTCGCCTCCCCATCGGCGACCGCCAACGGACTACGTCGTGGCTCGGGCGCCTCACACCACGACCCTCCTCTCCAATGATAGGTGCCATTCCCGCGATCCAAAGTTTCCCTCGTCGCCAGCTCCGGACGGAGCCGACCCCATGGGTGGGCCTCTTCTTCTACAAGATCCTCCTATCTCGAGAGTTTGGATCCACTCATGGATTCTTACACGCCTGTTTTTCATGGATTCATGGTCGCGGGCGCGAGCTGTGGAGGACGAAGCAATCGACCAAGATGAAGTTTGTGAGCGGCCAACCACTATACGGATTTGTCATATCCCTAGCTTCTAGTACTACCTGGTGTTGCATCATGTTTAATTTTTTTTTAAGTTGAATTGGGGATGACAGAACCCCCAGCACCCCCCTTAAACCAACTAGGGTTTACTAAAATCATTTTCAATGAACCTGAAATGCCCTCCTAAAATGTTCATCATCTTTGCCTTGGTCTAGAACCTCTGACAAAAATGGTGCACACTTTTCTAGGACAACAGAGGGTCATTGGATTAAATTATTAGTTAATTGCATTTGGGCATTTAAATGCTAGTAAATATTTTAAATGTCCAAATAATCCCAAACCAAAATGTTCCATGTTGGATATATTCGAAACATTGGGCATGCACAGTTTGGTGATTTTTGAAAATGCCTAGATATTTTTAGTAAAGCCACAAAGTTGAAGAAAAATAGAAAAGAGGAATAAAAGAGAGAGAGAGAGAGAGAGAGAGAGAGAGAGAGAGAGAGAATTACCTGGCTAACTTACCTGTTCGACCCAGCTCTACAGCTGGCTGGCCCAGCTGGCGGCCCAACCCACCAAGCCACCCCCTCCTATTGTCTTCCTCCCCCTCGCCCAAAGCAGCTCAGTGGCGAGCGTTGTCATCGCCGTGGACTCCTCCCTGCTTGCTTCCCCCCTCCCCGACCCTTCTAGCGATGCCACGGGGACGCCCCGTGACCCCTCTCTTCTCTCCCTCGCTCTCTAGCCTCTCTCCTCCTCTCTAGTCCCTCCCCGCAGCACCACCGGGCGTAGCCGATGCTGCCGACGCCGTTTGCCGCGGCCAGGGCCACCGCCACGCCTCTCCAACGCACCAAGGAGCTCCGCCATGATCTGCCTTTCGTCTCCGCCAAGCCAAACAACGCCGGAAGGCCTTCTCCGTCGCCTTCGAGCTTGCTACTGCCGCATCTGCTCGCCGGCCGTCGCCGTTGTTCACGCGCTGGAGGTCGTTCCCGTCCCCATTAAGCTACCCTGCTGCCTCCCTGTGAGCGCCCGCTTCGATCTCCCCTCTTCCCCGGCCTCTTCTCGTACTCTAGCCGCGGCTCCACCTCCGGCCGAAGCTGTGATCCGCCGGCAATGTTGCCGCCATCACTACAACCACTGAGGCTCAAAACCGAGCGCGGCACTGTGCTCCTAGCATCCTCAGGAGATTGGTGAGCCTCTTAGCCAGCCCTCCCGTCCTCTGTGGCCTCACCTCGCTCGAAGCCGTGGCTCCGGTCACTGCCGCGAGCCTGCCTCCGGCGAGCTTGGGTGACCCCAGCTCCTCGCGCTTGCTCCAGAAAAAGCGCTGCACCGCCAGCTCTCCGTGGCCGCAAACCATGCGTCGAATGATGCTCCGTCGCGAGCGCACGGTGCAGCTCCGCCGTCGGTCGTGGTCGTCGCCGGTGAAACTCCGGTGGCTGACGTGGCATGATTAGTTTAGGTACTAATCGCGTTTAGTTATTGTTCTTTCTCGATGACACATGGGCCCCACGCCCTAATTAACCCCGAGTTTATTTTTCTGTCTAGTTTAAATTAACCCAGAGGGACCCACGCGTCAGAGTTGACCCTGCTGACGTGTCCATTAACCTGGCCCACCTGTCAGCGAGGTAAACAGCCATGTGTCACTAAAGTGTGGCCCCCACACGTCAGGTTTGACCTAGACCGGCCTGTTGACCCTGCTGACATCACCCAGACGCAATGTTGATGCAGTAATTGATTTTCTGCGTTTAAAATAATCCAGGAAATTCCAGAAAATAGTATAAACTTCTAAAAATTCATATAAATTCAATCGTAACTCAAAATGAAATATTTTATATATGAAAAATGATCAGAAAAATCCAATCTATCCATCTGTACCATTTGCATGCATGTTTGAGCAAGTTAACCTCACTGTTTAGGATGAAACATGATTAGGACAAATTTGATAATAGATTTGGAGTTGGAATTTGATCTAGCTTTGAATTCCACTTCAATCAAAATGACTTCATGTTACATTAGCTCAAATCACAGCATATTGCCATGTCACATTCATGCATCATATTGTTGCATTGCATTGATTGTGTTCCTTCTCTATTTGTCGGTGTTGTTCCCTCTCGATAGACGTGTTCCGACGATGAGTTCGATGACACCGATGAATAGCTATACTATCTTCAGAAGTGCCAGGCAAGCAAAACCCCCTTGTTCATTCCGATACAATCCCACTCTCTTGCTCCTACACTCTTTTATTGCATTAGGACAACAATGATCCAACTGTTACATGTTGCAGTAGTTGAACCCCTTTCCTCTGCATGACCTGTCATTGCCACAGTAAATAGATGAAACCCACTAGCATGAGTAGGACTTGTTTGAGCCCTGATGTGCCTACTCATTCATGCTTGTTTGTCATGCCTGCTACTGCTTAGAGTTGAGTCAGGTCTGATTCATCGGGGATGAATTGGAGGTGTGTGAACATGTCCTACTGTGTGTGAGCTAAGTGTGTGAACACAATTTGGTAAAGGTAGCGGTGAGAGGCCATGTAGGAGTACATGGTGGGTTGTCTCATTGAAACCGTCCTTAGGAACTGAGTCCTGTGTTTGTGATCCATGAACAGCTACTACCACACATTGGGATCCTTAATTGACTCACTCGACTTATTAATCAACTTGATCTTTGTCTAGGAGTTGCAAGTAGTTTCTGGTGTTTGTAGGTAGTGCTAGTAGTCTACCAAGTGGCACCCGGTATAGGTGGGCTTGGGACAGACTAGGCACAGTGGCCCGGTGTACCAAGTGGCACCCGAATGGTGGGCTTGGGAACCCTGCACACATGGTTTGAGGCCGTCAGTGACACCCCGGCCGGATCTCCATGCGGATGGAACCCGAATAGGCGATAAACCTGGACGAGAGACTTGTGTGGTTAGTCAGGTCGTGGCCGACACCCTCGCTGGGCTTCTGCTTGAAGGTTGTCAAGTACATGTCGTGTAAACGGCGATAAGTGGTGAGAGCGTGTGTGAAGAAGTACACCCCTGCAGGGTTAACATCATCTATTCAAATAGCCGTGTCCGCGGTAAAGGACTTCTGGGTTGCCTATATAATTCATAGACAAGTGAAAGTGGATACTCTAAAATACGCAAGATAAGCGTGAGTGCTATGGATGGCGTTCTCGTAGGTAGACGGGAGCGGATCCATAGTGGTGTATTGATTGGAGAATATGTGGACTCGTGTGTGCCACCCCAAAAGAGTTACTTGCAGTCGTAGTTTAGGATAGCCACTGAGTGAAAGCTGGCTTGCTGCAGTTAAACCCCACCACCCCTTTGTTGATAATGGTGCATATGTAGTTAGTTCTGATGTAAGTCTTGCTGGGTACATTTGTACTCACGTTGCTTAATTTATGTTTTTGCAGAGAGACTTCAGTCTCGCTAGTAGTTCCGCGTGAACTTCAACGTTTAGCTTGTTACCTCAGCTACGATCTTGTGCCCTCGGCAGGATCTGGTAGATAGTCAGGCTTCTTAGCCTTTTCCATTTGTAGATGTCTGTACTCAGACATGTTGAGCTTCCGCATGTGCTTTGACTTGTATGCTCTGAATGTTGGGTCATGAGACCCATGTTTGTAATATCTCGCTCCTCGGAGCCTATTGAATAAAATACCTGAGTTGTAGAGTCATGTTGTGATGCCATGTTGTATTTGCACATATCGAGCATATTGTGTGTATGATATTGAAATGCTTGGTATGTGTGGGATCTGACTATCTAGTTGTTTATCCTTGGTAGCCTCTCTTATCGGGAAATGTCTCCTAGTGCTTCCATTGAGCCTTGGTAGTTTGCTACTACTCCGGAACACTTAGGCTGACCGACATGTGTCCTTCTTCGTTCCTGTGCCTGTCCCTTCGGGAAAATGTCACGCGGTGTATACCGGAGTCCTGTTAGCCTGCTACAGCCCGGTTTATCGGAGTCCTGCTATCCCAGCCGCTACAGCCCGTATTCACTCGCTGATGACCGACACGTTCGTTGCTGGGTCATGTATGCCTGTCCTTGTAAGTTAGTGCCACTTTGGGTTTATGACTAGTCATGTCAGCCCGGGTTCTTTGTCATATGGATGCTAGCGACACTATCATATACGTGAGCCAAAAGGCGCAAACAGTCCCGGGCCTGGTAAGATGACACCCATGGGAATATCGTGCGTGAGGCCGCAAAGTGATATGAGGTGTTACATGCTAGATCGGTGTGGCATAGGATCGGGGTCCTGACAGCTTTGGTATCAGAGCTTGACTGCCTGTAGGATTACCAAGCCAAACTGGTCGAAGTTGAGTCTAGAAATTCTTTAGTTATATAAGGGAATTGATTGTGGGATGGAACGTAAGGCTCTTTTACTCCTTATATCTTATGCCTTCTGATCTGAGTCATCTTATCTTTCCTACGGGGTTAAGGAACTAGGCTTTCTCTTCTTTCTATCAGGATCACATGTTACTAATCCGTAGACTTATAGGATTGATGAATTTAAGCCTCGGTTCAGTTCCTATTACTTCTGTATGTTAATTGTTGATCTCGAAACCTTGATATTGTGCTTCTGAGTGGCTATGCCACCATTTTTGTAGCATGTATCAAATTCTTTTGAGCATTTACAACCGTTATGTTGTCCGAGTCATCCCAGGTTTCCAAACAATCTGATGCATTTGCAAAATCCTTTGCCTCTGGTTTTGATGTTCCTTTAGGCCAGGTTAATCACACTAATTGTTGAGTTGAGGTATTCTATTGCCTCGACATATATGTTGGAATTATTAATATGACCATAGGTGTCTTAGAGTACCACCTGGTAAGTTAACCATGATTTGTGTTTCCAGTGTGATGATTCTGGCCATCATTCTCGAAAGCATCCCGTGATGCCACTTAGTAGTAGGTATTCTACTCCTGGGTTTCTGAACCCGAGATTTCCCTACTTACTTCACGTTGTTGGTGTTTGCTAGTTCCTTTAGGATATTAGTAACCTTTGCGATAGTCCTCGAGCTTCATGGTATATCCTTCTTCCAATACCATGAACCAATATGGCAGAAGTTCGGGAACCAAAAGATCACAACAAGAGTGCTCTCGATGAGTTCCCCTTCTATATTACGATTCTACCAAACCTACCTCTCTACATGGATTGTCCGGAAGAAATATGTTGAACTCGTTCGACATTCTAATCCATGCGTCCACAACTCAGAAAATCGTATGTTCTTTTGAGTTGTCCCCCTTAGTCGTATTCTGACCCTCGTCTATCAATTGATAGTCAGGAGTATGCGTGCATTCGTTCATTGATGCCTATTACTCTTGTGGTTCGTCAAGCCATTCTATTCTGGAATGACTAGGAGAAACAAACTCCAGTACCTCATCCATATCTAGGATTTGGTCAAAGCAGTTGTATTCCGCAGATCAAAATGCCAATCCAGCTTTTGTTCTGTTCTACCTCGGAGTATCACCCTCTTTCATAGCAAGAGTATCGTGAGATTTGCACACCCTCTTAAGAATTCTTGATGCAGTGATACTTCTTTCCGTCATTCTTCATTCCTCGGTTCCTGTGTTTTTGTAACCAGAATGCCGACAAGTGAACCATGATGTGTGAATTCAATACTCCTAGCAACCTTGTTGCTTGGTAGTTAATGGACAATAATTTGATTCTTAGCGTGTTGGTTCTTGAATCATTGTTCTAAGATAGATCATGCTACCTAGTCCTTATTTCCGGTGCACTCCTCGATCAATGAGTTAGGATTGTGCCAATCCCTTGCTCTTGTGATCATCTCATCTTGCTCTGAACAACAAGATTGCTCCCGAGCTTACTAACATTTCGGTGGTTCGTGATGTTCCGAATGTCTTCTCGGAAGTGTTACCAGGTTGTCACCTGACCGCTATGTTGAGTTCGTGATCAAGTTGGTTTCTTGTAACCACCTCTTCTCCAGGAATCTATGTTGGATACCCCTGAGCTAGTTGGTTAAGCCAAACAACAACTTGGAGAGTTGGAAGATAAAAGCTTGCCTAACTTAGTTCATTTCAAAGGGATGTCTTTTGTGTGTGTGTGTGTGTTGAAGAAAGATGATATCTTCATCGATTGGTCCTCGTGATTAGTTGTTGGATCTATTGTCTTATCAAAACTTTGATTTGAGTGTGGGCTATCCTCAAATCAAATCAGAACCAACGATGTTCGTAATGTTGTCTTACTCGTGATTTGAATGAGCATACACCATTACATCTTTTGATCTGACCAATGCTATCATCGTGTTCGTTTAATTGTGGAATTCCATCTATATGGAAGCCTGGATGGATTGTTGTTGAGCCCATTGACAACATTTTCATCTTGTCCATGATTCATGTTGACCATCTAAGTTAGTGTTGGAAACTTTTGAAAACATTTTCTTCGTGCTAGCTCATGAAGTCTATGTTTGGATGAAAGAGGTGACTTCCTTTAGTTCATATGCATCTGATGCAAGTTGTCACCGTGAATTCGAGAAAGTTTGTTTCGCTTCCTCTGGAATCATCCCAATTCAGTCATGCATACGTGCCAAGTATTCTATGGTCTGGAGACTTGCAACCTTCATTCTATATGAATCCCTAGCACACCAAGCCACTGATTGATTTGTTCAAGGAAAAGAAGCTCTTAAGTGCTAATCCTTAAGGACCCAAAGGTACGTGCGCAGGACTTCGCTCTCCGCAATGATGGTTCCTAATCAGAACTCGGTAGTGTTTTATTGTAAGACTACCATGTGGTCATGCTTGTCTAGGACAGTGTGTTCACATGTATGTAGCAGAACCAGCTCATGTTTTGGAGCTTGCTATCGTAGTTCATTCCCCGAGAATCACGCAACGCCATCTCGTCGATTTGTGTTGCAAACTTTCATATTTTTTTCTAGACCTGATGAGTCTGGAATATTCTAACATCAACCAGATCTGAATCTCAGGCAGATATGATGGTTGGAACGTGTCCCAAGAACTATAATATTGGTCTCTTTGTAACCCGGTAAAATGGATGTCGTAGCCAACACACCCACCCGGAAGACCTATTATTGTAATATCTTGTTTGAGGAAGTTGGCCACCTCCCCATAAGGATCTCGTAGAACTTATTCCAGTAGTTGTTCCTTATGGATTTTTGTGCTCCCGAAGTCCGACCTTTTACTTGATGTTCTAGATATCAAACCATATCTATGAATGGGTTACGCTAGCACATCAAGGAGAACATTAGAAGCGGAGTGCTAAATGTCTCTCGGTCGATCATCCAGATTTTGTTCCCTTGGCCCCGCTAAGGTGAAATCTGAGAAGGTTATCTTCCTTTGCATTTGCATCGTCCATCGCTGTTCATCATGGTAGTACATTGTGTTGCCAGGATCCTTGACACGGATGTTGGTAAAACCTTGATGAATATGGAAATGCTCAAGTTCTTGAGAGCATGCACAAGCGCTAGGTGTTATCATCGGCACTAACTGGGATTCCTCTCAGTTTCCTCGGTTATGCTATAACTTTTTAAACAGTGGACTCACTCTCTACTGTTGAGCTTCTCCCCAGTTACTAAAAAACATCCCTTGTGTTGTTTTCAACAAGGTAATCCACATCATCCATTCTAGTCCGAGTATGTTATTCTACCGAACTACTCCAAATGATCGATTGTGATTTGCCTTAAGCTGGTATAAAGAGTTTCAATGATCTTTGAATCAAAGGTAATTCTTTTTGCCACTTAAGGGATGATTCCACGAGTCACCTCCTCTAAGATGTCTTGTTAAGGTATCATGGCAACTCAACTCCTTGCTACGTTGACAACCGTTCACCACCCTCTTAAGTATGGAATTGTTGTCTACCTAGTGAACCCTCGTCATCTGTTTCACCCCATCTCTTTGGATGTGTGTTTCGTGTCCTAGCTCGAGAGATGTGCTATGTCTTACTCCGTGAGTTGATCCTGAGTTGCTTGATCTCCGAGAAGATCGATCCTTCTAGAGTTTCCTTTTCCTCTTGTTGTCATGTTAGTTGGAGTTCTCAGAGCACGACGACAAGACAAAGATGGTGATCGAATTAACGCCCTTATGAAGTGCAACCTGGATCGTGAAGATTGTGTTAGTTTGCGTCCCCCTTCATCTTACCCTACGCTTGAATCTCGGGACGAGATTCATGTTTAGTGGGGGTGAGTTGTCACATCCCTAGCTTCTGGTACTACCTGGTGTTGCATCTTGTTGCATCATGTTTAATTTTTTTTAAGTTGAATTGGGGATGACAGAACCCCCAGCACCCCCCTTAAACCAACTAGGGTTTACTAAAATCATTTTCAATGAACCCGAAATGCCCTTCTAAAATGTTCATCATCTTTGCTTTGGTCTAGAACCTCTGGAAAAAATGGTGCACACATTTCTAGGACAATAGAGGGTCACTGGATTAAAGTATTAGTTAATTGCATTTGGGCATTTAAATGCTAGTAAATATTTTAAATATCCAAATAATCCCAAACCAAAATGTTCCATGTTGGATATATTCTAAACATTGGGCATGCACAGTTTGGTGATTTTTGAAAATGCCTAGATATTTTTAGTAAAGCCACAAAGTTGCAGAAAAATAGAAAAGAGGAATAAAAGAGAGAGAGAGAGAGAGAGAGAGAGAGAGAGAGAGAGAATTACCTGGCTAACTTACCTGTTCGGCCCAGCTCTACAGCTGGCTGGCCCAGCTGGCGGCCCAGCCCACCAAGCCACCCCCTCCTGTCTTCTTCCTCCACCTCGCCCCAAAGCAGCTCGGTGGTGAGCGTTATCATCGCCGTGGCCTCCTCCCTGCCTGCTTCCCCCCTCCCCGACCCTTCTAGCGATGCCACGGGGACGCCTCGTGACCCCTCTCTTCTCTCCCTCGCTCCCTGGCCTCTCTCCTCCTCTCTAGTCCCTCCCCGCAATACCACCGGATGCAGCCGCTGCCGCCGACGCCGTTTGCCGCAGCCAGGGCCACCGCCACGCCTCTAGAACGCACCAAGGAGATCCCCCATGATCTGCCTTTCGTCTCCGCCGAGCCAAACGACGCCGGAAGGCCTTCTCCGTCGCCTTCGAGCTTGCCATTGTCGCATCTGCTCGCCGGCCGTCGTCGTCGTTCGCGCGCTGGAGGTCGTCCCCGAGCCCATTGAGCTACCCTGCTGCCTCCCTGTGAGCGCCCGCTTCGATCCCCCCTCTTCCCCGACCTCTTCTTGTACTCTAGCCGCGGCTCCACCTCCGGCCGAAGCTGTGATCCGCCGGCGATGTCGCCGCCGTCACTGCAGCCACTGAGGCTCAAAACCGAGCTCGGCACCATGCTCCTAGCATCCTCAGGAGATCGGTGAGCCTCTTAGCCATCCCTCCCGTCCTCTGTGGCCTCGCCCCGCTCGAAGCCGTGGCTCCGGTCACCGCTGCGAGCCTGCATCCGTAGCCGCAAACCACGCATCGAATGATGCTCCGTCGCGAGCGCATGGTGCAGCTCCGCCGTCGGCTGTGGTCGTCGCCGACGAAACTCCGGTGGCTGACGTGGCACGATTAGTTTAGGTACTAATCGTGTTTAGTTAGTGTTCTTTGTCAATGACAGATGGGCCCCACGCCCTAATTAACCCCGAGTTTATTTTCCTGTTTAGTTTAAATTAACCCAGAGGGACCCACACGTCAGAGTTGACCCTGCTGACGTGGCCATTGGCCTGGCCCACCTGTCAGCGAGGTAAACAACCCTGTGTCACTGACGTGTGGCCCCCACACGTCAGGTTTGACCTGGACCGGCCTGTTGACCCTGCTGACATCACCCAGACGCAATGCTGATGCAGTAATTGATTTTTTGCGTTTAAAATAAGCCAGGAAATTCCAGAAAATAGTATAAACTTCTAAAATTCATATAAATTCAATCGTAACTCAGAATGAAATAATTTATATATGAAAAATGATCAAAAAAATCCAATATATCCATCTATACCATTTGGATGCATGTTTGAGCAAGTTAACCTCACTGTTTAGGATGCAACATGATTAGGACAAATTTGATAATAGATTTGGAGTTGGAATTTGATCTAGCTTTGAATTCCACTTCAATCAAAATGACTTCCTGTTGCATTAGCTCAAATCACAGCATATTGCCATGTCACATTCATGCATCATATTGTTGCATTGCATTGATTGTGTTCCTTCTCTATTTGTCGGTGTTGTTCCCTCTCGATAGACGCATTCCGACGATGAGTTCGATGACACAGATGAAGAGCTATACTATCTTCAGAAGTGCCAGGCAAGCAAAACCCCCTTGTTCGTTCCGATACAATCCCACTCTCTTGCTCCTGCTCTCTTTTATTGCATTAGGACAACAACGATTCAACTGTTACATGTTGCGGTAGTTGAACCCCTTTCCTCTGCATGACCTGTCATTGCCACAGTAAATAGATGAAACCCACTAGCATGAGTAGGACTTGTTTGAGCCCTGATGTGCCTACTCATTCATGCTTGTTTGTCATGCCTGCTACTGCTTAGAGTTGAGTCAGGTCTGATTCATCGGGGATGAATTGGATGTGTGTGAACATGTCCTACTGTGTGTGAGCTAAGTGTGTGAACACAATTTGGTAAAGGTAGCGGTGAGAGGCCATGTAGGAGTACATGGTGGGTTGTCTCATTGAAACCGTCCTTAGGAACTGAGTCATGTGTTTGTGATCCATGAACAGCTACTACCACACATTGGGATCCTTAATTGACTCTCTTGACTTATTAATCAACTCGATCTCTGTCTAGGAGTTGCAACTAGTTTTTGGTGTTTGTAGGTAGTGCTAGTAGTCTACCAAGTGGCACCCGGTACAGGTGGGCTTGGGACAGACTAGGCACAATGGCCCGGTGTACCAAGTGGCACCCGGATGGTGGGCTTGGGAACCCTGCACACATCGTTTGGGGCTGTGAGCGACACCCCGGCCGAATCTCCTAACGGATGGAACCCGAATAGGTGATAAACCTGGACGAGAGACTTGTGTGGTTAGTCAGGTCGTGGCCGACACCCTCGCTGGGCTTCTGCTTGAAGGTTGCCGAGTACATGTCGTGTAAATGGCGATAAGTGGTGAGAGCGTGTGTGAAGAAGTACACCCCTACAGGGTTAACATCATCTATTCGAATAGCCGTGTCCGTGGTAAATTACTTCTGGGTTGCCTATACAGTTCATAGACAAGTGAAAGTGGATACTTTAAAATACGCAAGATAAGCGTGAGTGCTATGGATGGCGTTCTCGTAGCTAGACGGGAGCGGATCCATAGTGGTGTATTGATTGGAGAATATGTGGACTCATGTGCGTCACCCCAAAAGAGTTACTTGCAGTCGTCGTTTAGGATAGCCACCGAGTCAAAGCTGGCTTGCTGCAGTTAAACCCCACCACCCCTTTGTTGATAATGGTGCATATGTAGTTAGTTCTGATGTAAGTCTTGCTGGGTACATTTGTACTCACGTTGCTTAATTTATGTTTTTGCAGAGAGACTTCAGTCTCGCTAGTAGTTCCGCGTGAACTTCGACGTTTAGCTTGTTACCTCAGCTACGATCTTGTGCCCTCGGCAGGATCTGGTAGATAGTCAGGCTTCTTAACCTTTTCCATTTGTAGATGTCTGTACTCAGACATGTTAAGCTTCCGTATGTGCTTTGACTTGTATGCTCTGAATGTTGGGTCATGAGACCCATGTTTGTAATATCTCGCTCCTCGGAGCCTATTGAATAAAATACCTGAGTTATAGAGTCATGTTGTGATGCCATGTTGTATTTGCACATATCGAGCATATTGTGTGTATGATATTGAAATGCTTGGTATGTGTGGGATCTGACTATCTAGTTGTTTATCCTTGGTAGCCTCTTTTACCGGGAAATGTCTCCTAGTGCTTCCACTGAGCCCTGGTAGCTTGCTACTGCTCCGGAACACTTAGGCTGACCGGCATGTGTCCTTCTTCGTTCCTGTGTCTGTCCCTTCGGGGAAATGTCACGCGGTGTATACCGGAGTCCCGTTAGCCTGCTACAGCCCGGTTTACCGAAGTCCTACTAGCCCAGCTGCTACAGCCCGGATTCACTCGCTGATGACCGACACGTTCGTTGTTGGGTCATGTATGCCTGTCCCTGTAAGTTAGTACCACTTTGGGTTTACGACTAGTCATGTCAGCCCAGGTTCTTTGTCATATGGATGCTAGCGACACTATCATATACGTGAGCCAAAAGGCGCAAACGGTCCCGGGCCTGGTAAGACGACACCCGTGGGAATACCGTGCGTGAGGCCGCAAATTGATGTGAGGTGTTACATGCTAAATCGGTGTGGCATAGGATCGGGGTCCTGACAGGATTTTACAACGTGTTGCAGGAAAACCCCTTTTGCTTTGCTACTATTAACTTTTGGTATCCAACGAAAATATGGTGGCAGCAAATATTTGTCTTGGATCCACCCCTGCTATTAATGTCTCCTATCTTGTACAACAAATATTTGAAAACATTGCCATATTTTTTGGTGGATGCAGAGATAGAAGCCTCTGCATTAACATCTTAATTGCAAGTTGCAACAAATATTTCAAAACTGGGGATGTATGGCAAATATTTGTTGCACGGTAAGCCTCTGCATTTGAAATAGCCGGTACTCCTATTTGTTGGCAACCTTTTCAGCCAACAAGAGTGTTATTTCCTGTACAGGAGGCCTATGCATAAGTTTATACTTTCCTCCATGTTGCTCTTTCATATGGTTTTGTGAATTAGTTACTTCTCTCTGCATAAGAAATTACATTCTACATAAATCAAACAAAAAGAACCACATATCATCGCATCATCTCCGTTTGGGATTCTAAAATGGGCATTGATGGTCAAGAAATATTTTTTTATAAAGTAGCAGTTTGATCAAGAGACACATATTCTAGAAGTTTAGGTGCTAACCTTTTCTTAACTCGTTCTCACATGCAGTCTAAAGTTTATGAACCAGGTGGTGATGATTGCAGAATTCCAGTCCTTGAGTGTGTCTACAAGTGGATTCAGGTACCTTTTCAAAGCTAAACCATCTAGCGTAGTTTGCCATTTATATTGCAGGGAAAGAAGGGGGCTGTCTGTTTAGCTAATTCAATCTGTCATTGATCATGCTAAATCTTGTTATATTGGAAATAACATGAACATGTTGCTCCTTTTTCTAATCAGAATACTTGAGAGCTCGGGTCTCTGCGGTTGTGTGGAAGCAGAGCTCGGCTGTCGGCGGCAGCATGGCCGACTGATTTGTGACTGGTCGAAGGGTGGGCTTCACATACATGTGCGCGTTACGCGTAGGTAACGTACTATATTGGCCATGAAAGAGCAAGTTCACACGTGATAAACTATGTTCGTGATTTCTGTGTTTATTTTCTGCCATAAGTTCTCAGGGCACTGTTTTGCATTTATAGTACACAGACAGAAGAACAAGAGTAAGCATTTACAGTATACAGACAAAAGAACAAGAGCATTTACAATACCCAGGGATTTAGGGTTCACTCGGATCCAAGGCCATTGAAGGGCTTTGGCTCAGTTCCTTCCTTGCGAGAAGCTGAACATATTGTACCTTGTCATTTGTAGTATTGGTCATCTTTTGCACCTGCTCCATAAAATTTATCTTGTACAGTACCCATAGCCCAATCCTAATTTGCGCCGTCTGTTTGTAGTGATTGCAAGGGGAGAGATGTGCTGCACTTATGTCAGTAATCATGGTATGCGTGTATCTGTTAATTATAAGCATATTTTATCAGTAGTATTATTATTTAGCAAGTTCTTGTTCTTTCCATAGGTTTGCTGAACATTCCAATGGCCGCCTTGAGCATGCAAAAATGCGTTTGAATGCCTCTTAGTCACAAATCAAGTCACACACGATATCTTGTTTTTTGTTTTGTTTTGGTGATTGAAAATAACTTATTCTCAATGTTCTTTTGTCGTTCTCAAATTTTCAGCAAAGAGGGAAAATTGGTGCTATTGACCGAAGTCAGAATATTGCTAAACTAATTCTTTGTCTAATCTATGCATAGAAAAACATGAAGTTGATGAGCTGTGTGCGTGAAGATGAAAGGAAGCCAAGGGAATATACTGTGTTCAACGGTGACCTTGTAAAGTGCATGTTGCTCCTACATAGACTTTCCTGAAAAGTTGCTATTCAATTTTTCTTTTGTTAGAGAAAATATCATAGTGGGCACAATTGCAGAAGCAGCATTGCAATGTTTTGTACAGTTCGACCATGACTATTCTTGTCATGCAATTATGCGGTGAACTAAATTATGTATCTACTTGGCTTTGACTGGATAATTACCTTGGTTACATCTTTTGAATCAGATATGTGCAAGGAATTCAATAATTACCGTGGTTGCATTTTGGTGATGATATTTTTTTTTTGCATAGCAATGCGTGTGCAATTAACTATATACAATCTATATGTGTCTATTTCAACTAATACATGTATTGCACATGTTTTATATTGTAACATTAAGGGGGTAAAGAGCTCTTGGTTGATTTATCTTTGGGAGTATGACCTAAATATATCACCCATGCATACATGATTGTTGTTCAACCGTTGCAATGCACGGGCAATTACCTAGTCTGTCCTAAAATAAGCTAACATGGCAGAGTTAAAAAAAATGACCTAACTAAACAATGTTGCCAGATCCAGACTAAACAATGCTGGTGTGCTAACCCATGCATCTTCTCTCTTAAAATAAGCTAACCTGGCAGAGTTAACAAAATGACCTAACTAAACAATGTTGACAGAACCAGACTAAACAATGTTGGTAGAGTAAACAATTAATGAATCCACTGTCCAAACTTCATGAAATAATACAATGCTTGCTGGAGTGCCACATTACATGTCCATAGCAAACAAATGACAAATTAATTAAGTTAATCAACAACTTCCCCAAATATACACGCCTGCCAGTGCAAACAAATGACAGATCTGTCATAGTTAAGCCAAGAACCATACCTTCTCTCCACAACAAAGAAACCTCCTGCCAGTGTGAATCCCTTCGAAGGCAACACGCCTTTCTGTTGCCTTCCTGTGTCCATGGCACAAATCATACAGATCTGTCTCAGGGCCCTCGAAATCTGAGTCTTCGGTGCTAGCAGGAACCTGGAGTGCAAAGGAATGACATAGATTTGGTCCATTGTTTGAAAAGAAGCTCATTCCAGAAATCCCCAAATATCAAACCCCAACCCTAACTCTGAGAATTGACCTTAATGGTGCCGTCGCCGGAAGCTGAGCTCATGTACTCCCTGGTGTGCTCGCTGCTATCCGACCCATCACTCCACGACACCATGGCGCTGCGGTGGCGGCGCGGCGCGGCGGCGACGGGTGCGTCGACCAAGAACAGAGCGAGAGCGAGAAGAGAGCGAGCGAGGCAGAGTGGAGAAGGAGTAACTGTTCGCGCTTTTGACTGCTAGGACCGAACGGCGCTGTCTAACGCCGTCTAACGGCTGTCGGGACGGCGTGGAGTGCCACATAGGCGAAAAACGGGCCCCACCTATCATAAACTCACTTAACTCGGCCCCATCCGCCGATCAATGGTTTTTGCAAAACAATTACGCTAGAAGTGGTGCTTTCTGCAACGATTCTGTATCCTAGTGTTTTTCGCAAGCCTAGCCCTCAAAGTGGTGGTTTTATGCAATTTACTCGCGTCCACAAGGTAATCTTCGAGTCAGACCCACTGCAGCTCGTCAATGGCCTGAATTCTAGGGACTATGACCTGTCCAACATTGGCGTCCTGATAAGAGAAGCACGCAGCTCGTGTCATGCGTCTTTTGATGTCTTCAAGTTTCGTTTTGCTAAACAGGAATGTAATAGGGTAGCCCATGAACTAGCGAACTTTGGCTATAAGGCGGGTGTGCCCTGTACCTGGTGGAAGGACAATGCTACAGGTTTTGTACTTGATTTGGTCGCCAGCGAATCGGCTGTGCGTGTTTAAGTTATGGAAAGTGCTTTCCAGCTCAAAAAAAAAAAAAGAAAGAAAGAAAGAAGGAAGAAGGCCTGTGTACACATGGTAATAGAACCCACCCACTGGAGATCATTCAATCGGGCGTCTTCCATGGTAGTTTGTTTGTGAGCAATTCTGGTAAACTTGTATCTTCACCTGATTTTTCATCAAGCTAGAATGCAAGATAGACGCAGCCATTCTCCCAGAACCATGACAACATTCTCCAGCAATGAAGATACACGCAACCATGGCTGCTCTGGAAGGATGTCTTAAGTAGCTCGATACAAATTACAAGTTCATCAGCACATGTCAAACACGGGCACAATTAGTTTTTTTTTTCAAAAGAACAGAAGCTCTTTTGGCACATGCTTGAGTAATACAGCTCCGAACTAATCGCCTAGTACAAAGCTTATGACGCCCCCTCCGCTGCGAGGAAGGGGTTGGCAATCTCGTCGGTTCCATCAGTTGGTGACACCAGCATGACAGCAGTGCCTCTGCACACCTGCAACACGATAATATCATTGTATCAACAGATGTATGCCATATGTACTCAACAACAGCAAAGCAAAACACACAAAAGGATTTATGAAGCAATCAATTCATATCCAGCATAACAACTGACGAGCACATGGGGAGCTAATTGCTGAGAAAGACCAAGGGCCATATGGTATTCAAAATGAGCACGTCGGTAAACAATGGAGGATATCATCCACTATCAAGATATTCAAAATGATAGGCAGAGGATTGAATCCACATGTTGACTGATAGAGACAATAGTAAAAGAGTACTCACAATGAGACCAAGTTGTCTGGTCTTGGTTGACAGCTTCAATGGGTCATCTTGCTCTACAAAAGAGAATTGCAAGATGAAGATTATTACACATGACACTGTAGAAGAAAGGAGGGCGATTATTCTCTTTAAATGTGCAAGAGTCACCATGACCATGCTGTTTACAGAAAACATACTTGTTGTAATCTAGTACTCCATGCAGTGCTCTAGTACAAAGTTAGCCTTGACAAAAATTTAGTAGAACAAAAGATTCTATGCTGAACAAATAAGTCATGACTCTCATCCTAAGGTCTAACTGTAGACACTCTCTCTCTCTCAAAAAAAGGTCTAACTGTAGACACTGTCAATGATTTAGAAAAAGAACAGATGGTCAGTAAAACAAACCCAAAGAAAGGAAGCCTAAATACCTCTTTCAGACTCGACTGCTTCATCCAGCACTAAGTTGAGCAGCTGGTCATATCCCTTCAAGGTTCCTGTAACTGCAAACATGCATATGTCACGTCAGTATACGACTGCTAGCAAGAACACGGCAGGAGACAAACAGGTACATGGGTTTCATAGTCCTGGCCACCATAGAAGCTTAAATACTTCTCAACTACGTACTAAGGTAAGAGACGGCTCATACGAGCTTAAATACTTGTCAACTATACTAAGGTAACAGACGCCTCATACTCACACCCATCAAGATATATGGACGATCATGCCCAACAGAAAAGACGTGCAAGCAAGCACAAGCCTGCAAATGATTTGCGATAAAAGTCCGTACACCGGGCTGACACATGATGAATTACCATGAACCAGGTTTAATTTTGCTTTTCGCACCCCACCTGTTTGCTCACTGTGGAGACTAGATAAACAACTTACACAGAGGCATTTGTTTGCTGACTAGAATGAAAACAGCAAACAAACCCACTCTACAGGAACACAAGATGCAACAACTAAATCAGACAAGGACCAGAGTAACAAGTTGTGTCAGTGACATTGGTACCACCAATCTCTACACCAAAAACCGCGCCGGCGACAGAGCCTAAGGCAAACAAATCGGGGGCGCCTCTAGCGGATCTGACAATGCATCATAACACAGGGATAGAAGAAAAAGAGGGGTTTCGGCTGTGCGGATCGAAACGAACCTTGGCGGCCGCCGGTGAGCTTGACCTGGACGCCCTTGTCGACGAACTTGGCCAGGTCCAGCGCCGTCTCCTTGCGGCCCGCCTGAGCAGAAACCAACAGCAAAGCATCACCAACACGCTCGCACCAACACGAATCGAACCACCGAACCAGCCCGCGCACCAGCTTACCATCTCACCAGCCGGATCCTCCTCAGCCGACCTGCTCTTGCCTCGACCGCGCGAACCGACGGGGAGTTTGCCCTAGAAATCGATCGCCGCCGCAGCTCTGGAAGGAACACTCTCGCGTAGGGAGGAAGGAAGCCGGGAGCAGCTCGTGGCTATGGGCTACGGACGGACAGGGGAGGGAGAGGTTCTATCCTGGGCGGCCCAGGTGGAGGTGGAGCTGCCCCATGGGCCGGGGTTCAGTCAGGGCCCAGGGCTTGCGGGCCGGTTTAGCCTGGCGACGTAGCGAAGGAAAGAAAGTAAAGCCGCGGGGGTCCCGCGACCGGCGCGTCAATTCTTTTCTTTCCTTTCCTCCCGCTGCCTCCGGTTCGTCCGCCGCTGACACCGGTGGCGCCGCGCCGCTCGGGTCGTCCCTCGTCAGCAGCCGCCGCCGGTGCGTGCAGGAGAGGGTGCGAGCGGTCCGTCGGTCGAGCTGAGGACTGGCGCCTGCGGACGGCGGCTTCGCGCCCGGTCGCTCGCCGCTGTTGGCTTCTTCCATCGACGGCGGTGGAGGCGGCCGCAGGAGAAGCGAAGGTGATTGTTGGTCTTCTCTCGCCGTAGAATCCTGTGTCTCCGCGTTGTCCGCGTGCCTTGTTTCGTGGCGGCCTGCTGCGTGCGAGGTTGGCTCTGGTTTGGGTGTGCGGGGGCAGCTGTTCTGGCGCCCATCACCTGTTCGACGGAACGCCTCCAAGCCTCACTAGTGCTCCCGCCACTCTAGTCGTTGGTATATAACATATTCGGTGTCAGCTAACCATGGTTGTGTTTCTTTTGTCGTTGCAGTGAGCCGTTGATCGGAGACAAGTGCTTTGGCTCTAGTTGGAACCAGCAGAGGCAATGTGAGTCCACCTGATCATCATATAATGCCTTTGTGGAACAATCCGTATTGTTTGCAAGTAACCGTTGTTTCATAGAGAGAACAATCTTTGTGCATTGGGACATTCGATTGACTGCCACCTGCCACTAGGCTGACAGCCGCATGATGCTGTCCCGTCCTCCTGACCTGTTCGCTGTTGAATGCCACTGCAGGGAAGACGACAGAGACACGCTCCGGATACTTGTGGCCACCGATTGCCATCTGGGCTACATGGAGAAGGACGAGATACGAAGGTTCGATTCGTTCGAGGCTTTTGAGGAGATATGCTCGTTGGCAAAGCAGAAGGAGGTTCGTAGGAGCAACGTTTTGTGTGTGGTTATTTTGATCCACCTGCTCATCTTGTTGTGGGCAGCCTGTTGTTGGTGTGTAATAACTGTGACGAGACTGATCCGCAGGTAGACTTTGTGCTTCTTGGCGGCGACCTGTTCCATGAGAACAAGCCTTCGCGTTCGACTTTGGTGAAGACCATTGAGATTCTACGCCGCTACTGCCTTAATGACCTGCCAGTGAAGTTCCAGGTTGTCAGTGATCAGACAGTCAACTTCCCAAACAGGTTCAACAATGAATCTCAAAGCTCAACGTTCCATTTCATAGTGGTCCTCATATTTTGGTGATCACTTGATTTAAATTCAAGAAGGACAACCACATGAGTTTTCATGAGAAAGCCTGTTACTTTTAATGTATTCTGATCTTATTTACCTCTTTATCATGCATGAAAACCGTAGGAAAGATGTGTGCAATCATATTCTTGAACTTCATGTTCTCAGATAAACTTTCCTGTTGCATTTCCAGATTTGGCCATGTAAACTATGAAGACCCACATTTCAATGTTGGCTTGCCTGTGTTCACTATCCATGGAAATCATGATGATCCTGCTGGGGTGGTATGAGCTTATTTTTTGAACTGTATGGGTTTCTACTGAAATTATCTGTATTATGTCTCTCGACTTCCTTTTATGCATTCGTTAATTTTTCCTCGTTGTAGGATAACCTCTCTGCTATTGATATCCTTTCGGCTTGCAATCTTGTAAATTATTTTGGGAAGATGGACCTTGGCGGCTCTGGTGTTGGTCAAATAGCTGTCCATCCAGTACTTGTTAAAAAGGTGAACTACTTCAGTCCCAGGCAATATCATGAGCTGTCAGATGCCAAATCTGTAATTTCATATCATTTCAGGGTACAACTACAGTTGCACTATATGGCCTTGGGAACATTAGAGATGAGCGACTGAACAGAATGTTTCAGGTGCCTTTCCATTCTTCTAGTTTGGTTTGGAGCTTTTTATAGAGCAATATTTTTTTGTATCTTTGTACATCTGCAACGCAGTCACCCCTTAATGATTTCATATTCTGTATCTCAACACTTCAGACACCACATTCAGTACAATGGATGCGACCTGAAAGTCAAGAGGGTCTGTCAGTATCCGACTGGTTCAATATCCTGGTACTTCATCAGAACAGGTATGCGTAGCAAGTGAACAGCAGCAAAGTAAATTATTTTACTAATTTATTTCAGTCCTTAATCCTGCACGCTGGGAAGCAATTTTACATCTGATGTTCCGAACACATACAGGATAAAGACAAACCCTAAAAGTGCCATCAATGAGCATTTCTTACCACGTTTTCTAGACTTCGTGGTATGGGGCCATGAGCATGAATGCCTTATTGACCCCCAGGTAATAATTTGGGATTTCTTTTTTGAAATTAATTTTTTTCAAGGAAAAAACTTACTGTGCACTTGCCTTCTGATCAATTGCCTGTAGGAGGTCCCTGGAATGGGTTTTCACATCACGCAGCCAGGCTCATCAGTTGCAACCTCCCTGATTGATGGTGAAGCAAAACCAAAGCATGTTCTTTTGTTAGAAATCAAGGTCAATTTTATCTTCTTTTATGTTAAACATTACATTGTTGTGGTGTTCAGAGTTTTCTTATTCCTTACATATTCCTTAAACAGGGAAACCAGTATAGGCCAAACAAAATACCTTTGATGACCGTTAGACCTTTTGAGTATGCTGAGGTATGCCACTCCTTCGTGCTTATATAAGCAAGTGATTCTCAGTTTCTCATGGTGTTGAATGTGTAGGTTGTGTTGAAAGATGAAGCAGATGTCGACCCTAATGATCAGGCCTCTGTTCTTGAACATTTGGATAAAATTGTGAGTTTTAAGTTTCCTGTTTTGTGTTTAGAACTTCAGATATTGTCCCTTTTCCTATAAGCGTATGGCCTTGCTCGTGTCATCATGTGAATTGGTCAAGAATTCTTATTTGCCAGTTTCTTTAGTCTGGTGAAACTCCTTTGTTAAATGGAAACAATTTACCTCAATTTCAGGTAAGAAATCTGATCGAAAAGAGTAGTCAACCAGCAGCCAGTAGATCTGAAGCCAAACTTCCATTAGTTCGAATCAAGGTAAAATATCAAGAGAAGTGTTCCGCGAAAAATGATGAAGATATATAAAACACATTAAAGTCCGGGTACTGTTTTGCAGGTAGATTACTCTGGGTTTTCAACAATAAACCCGCAACGATTTGGTCAGAAGTATGTCGGCAAGGTACCTCAGACACTAATGCATTAATTATTAAAGTGTTCTTCTCAAGCTTACTTGAACGAACTCATTTCATGGCCTCTTGTTGTAAAGGTTGCGAACCCCCAAGATATTCTCATTTTCTCAAAAGCAGCAAAGAAGCGCCAGACTACTACAGGAGGTATTTTGCTGTGTTAAAAAAAACAGTGCAAATGATGTTTGATTAGTGAGAGAAAATACAGAACTATGAGAAATTTTGAGTAAACGTTCATTGACGTTGTCTTTAATATGTTGCAGAGAATATCGATGAGTCCGAGAAACTTCGTCCTGAGGAACTAAACCAACAAACTATTGAAGCTTTGGTTGCAGAAAATAACTTGGTATTTCTTGAAACTACATCTATTATATTTCTTCTTTCAGAAGGGGATGGGATACATATGGGTATCTGTTTTATTCTTAATGTCATGCCCTCTACTTGTATAATACATGATATCAGGAAAATAATCTATTAGGCATCATGCATTAAACCCATTTCAAATGCTCACTGTTAGTTTAGTATTGGAGAGAAATGTAACATGCTTCATAAAATCATAAATATAATGACAGATTAAATACTTTTGGGTAGAAGGTAGAAGCTGCTTTGTGATAGGCATTGGACCATTGATCAGTTAATATGATGCACCTACATGGCTATTCGGCCGCGATAAAACTTTACATGAGTTAAAACTTCACAGTATTGTGAGACAATGGATGATTTTATTGTCCAGCGGACTTCCAAATTTTGTTCTACAGATTTGAATATACTTTATTTTTTTGTTTCTACAATGGCGCACATTTCTTGTTTGCAGAAAATGGAGATTCTTCCAGTTGACGACTTGGACATTGCATTGCATGACTTTGTCAGCAAGGATGACAAGACCGCATTCTATGCCTGTTTGCAGCGAAATCTAGATGAAACAAGGGTATGATTTGCTACCGTTCTGTTGTCTTAGGCATATAGCGTTAGTCCTCAACTTGGCCGCATGATGCGTGAGAAGTTATGTCTAATCTCCAAATGTTTTGTTGGAAATTGCAGAAGAAACTGAATTATGAAGCGGAGAAATTTAAAATCGAGGAAGAAGATATAATAGTCAAAGTCGGCGAGTGCATGCAGGTACAAACCCTTGTACTATAGTTTTGGGACGAGGTTCTGGCAGAAAGGTTTATGATTGACCATTTTTACTCTCTACTAGGAACGTGTAAAGGAAATATCCCTCCGCTCCAAGGGAGACACAGGGCTTGCATCAAGCACTCAAAATTTGGTGATCACATATATTTAAGCCCTTTCCCTCTTTCGCACCTCATTATGCTGTATGCCATTTTTTTTAGTTTCTGACCTGCTTATTGCTCCGATGGTACTCAAAGCAGGATACTATTAGAGGTAAATCTGTAGCAGCTGAAAGTAGCCTGAACACTTTCAGTGATGACGAGGACACCAGGGAGTTGCTTCTTGGCACCAGATCAACCAGATCTACAGCTGGATTTACTAGACCCTCTAAAGATGCTACTGGTGCCGCTCGAGGTGGAGCTTCCAAAAGAGGCAGGGGGAAAGGCTCATTGAAACAAACCACCCTTACTTTCAGTCAATCAAGGTTTGTTAAAATTCCTTGCCATTTTTGTCTTTTCAGCACTGAAAATTTCTAGTCTGGTGTGAACTAGTATATGCTACCTTGGAGAAATTTATGGATTAACACCATGAGTGTGGAGCTCATGGACAAAGGGAACTCTAATCAATTGTCTGCCATTTACCTATATTGAGGTTTTTGAATGTCGTAGAACTTGTGTGTTGGAACTTCAACATTGATCTGACTGAACAACATTTTCAGGTCAAGTGCTGCTATTCGCAGTGAGGAGGTGGACTCTTCCTCGGATGAGGACGCAGCAAACGAAGTAAATGAAGTTGTTGAAAATTCAGTATGTCTGTTTCCTCTTTATACTTACGCAGACTTTATACATCCATGACAAATCGGCAATCTTGACGGCCTTTGACGAACGACTTCGTGAACTGCGTTTTATGGTTCCTCGAATGCTCATAGGATCCTGAGGACAGTTTCCCACAAAGTGGACGGAAGAGGCCTGCTCCTCGAGGTAGAGGTCGGGCCAGAGGCACTACCACTGCGAAAAGAGGGAGGAAAGCCGACACTGGTTCCATGCCAAGCATGGTGATGAGCAAAGACGATGACAGCGACGAAGATGACAAGCCTAAGAAACCTCCGCCTCGGGTAAGCAAAGTCACCTTGTAATTTTCGCGTGAGAATGTTGTTTGTGTTGTGTTACATGATTGATGTTAAGAGTTTTGCTGTTTTGCAGGTTACGAGGAACTACGGAGCAGTCAAGAGGAGATGATTCTCGTTCTCATGAAGCGCTTTGGAGAGTCAAGGGCAGGGTTAGAATAGCTGATGTGTTCCCATCGGCCTGGCTGGCGGTATGTTTGCGGTGAACAAGTGGAAAACTCGATTACTGTAATTTTTATGCTTGTAACTGCTGAACGCTGGTAGTTAGTTTGCCAGTTTACCATTGGGAACTATTATCATCGACATATAGTCTGTCCTCAGAAGTCTGTTAAGCAAAGCATTGAACAGAAAGTGACCAGGGAATCATTTTTCTCGAGCAATTAGGAAAACAATGCTGATAATCCAGGAAAGGCCATCTTCACATACGTGCAAAACTATACAGAATGTCACGATTCTAGAAACAGTTTTCTAATCTTCTCTGGTATCCTCTTGACACCCGGAGCTCCAGCACTCCCTACCAACGGCCTGGCTGTGCATTCATGTAGTAGGGAGGAGGGGGAGGTGCCGAAGGCGGCGGCCCAGGAACTGGATGCAGAAGAGCTCCGTTCGGAGGCGGCATGGGGACTGCAGCACCGTACTGCGACCTCGTGTTTGTGTAGCGCGCATCTGCAGAGAAACGCATCAGTTTTCTATGAACCAACTTGGGTGTATGGAATACAGAGTGAACTAAAGCAAGAGCTTGGGACATGAGCTAAGCGCTTACCAAGAGGCTGCTGTCCATAGGGTCCGTAACTGCCAGGGCTCCATGAGGAAGCACCATCATGACGCTGATGAACAGCTGGAGGCAATGGCTGGGCATGGACTGGGGCTGCAGGTACGTAGCCGGATGTCTGGGCATGGACTGGGGCTGCAGGCCCATAGCCGGATCCCATGTAGTCTCCCGCTGGCTCAGGAGTCTGGTAGAGGCTCGTCGCGTAATCAGGGCTGCTGTATGGACTTGGGTACCCTTGGGAACCATATGCATTTGGTGATCCATATCCAGGAAGCGGGGCGCTTGCGTAGCTTCCGTAGGCTTGATGTTGGTTCGCGGTGCTTGCGTAGCTTCCGTAGGCTTGATGTTGGTTCGCGGTGCTCGTGTAGCTTGTGTGAACTTGATGCTGGTCTGCGGTGCTTGGGTAGCTTGCATGAACTTGATGCTGATCTGCGGTGTTTGGATAGCTCGGATTCGGGTAGCTTGCATATGTCTGTTGCTGATATGGGGCATTCGAGTAGCTGGGCTGGGTCTGATATGGAGCATTTGAGTAGCCAGCCGGCGCACCGGGAGCATGCACACCTTGTCCATATGAGTAGTTCATTGGTGGTTCAAAGCCTGACAACGGAGATGGTCCTGCCTGTAAAACAATCCCAGAGAAGTCAGGGCATTGCTGTTTATCACTTAGGATCATCATTTATGGAAAGACACATGGGCAGAACAATTTCAGAAAGAATAATGACACCGTACCATCTGGTTACTGACATTGCCATGGCTGGGAGTTGAGGCTCTTGGCAGCACACGTTTCATCTCGTCTAGGTTTCTCTGGGCATCATCCCTGGAAAGCTCCACAAAAATCACCTGTGCACAATGAAGAAAAAATGTGCTTGATAAAAACGTGAAGTGGCCAAACCATGCATTGCATCATCATGATTTGTAGTATACCTCATCGAAAGGCTCCTTTGAACCAGGCATGTCCTTTGACAGTGGCAGGACAAAATTGGCTGCAAAGAGAAGCATTTAGTAAATTAGTTACTTATAAAGGATGTAGATAGAACAGGGATAAAAAAAACACCCCAAAAGTATGTCTAGATAGTTACCTGTCATCTGATCAACCGCTTCAGCTGGTACATCCTTCCCCATCTCCTGGAACCGTTTTGCTGCCCGGGAATTGAGTTCACTTGGCGACGGGAAAACAACCACAGCAATCTATTGCGTATAAGATATATAAGCCATCCAACATTAGCACTCTGTTAATTTATTTAATAAAAACTCCTGAAAACAGGGTATGTCTCTTTTCCGGCGGCTTACTTTGTAGTAGTTTGCAAATGGCCTCAGCTTGCGAATCCGGGCGCTTTTGTACACATTTGTTTGGTCGAGAATGTAGTTGCGGGGGATCTTTGCGGCTCTGTCCAGCAATGTGTTGAAAATCTGTGTGGCGTGATCCATCAAACGGTCAAAGCGCTCACCGTAGTTGTTCTTACGGAGCAATCCTGGCACCTGCAAAGAGCATGACAAGGTGAAAAGCAAATTCCGAGTGAACAAACACTGCTTGTAAGATGGGCGGCGGGGTTGCGGCGGTTACCTTCATTTGGTCCAATGCAAGGTTAGTTCCAAGAAGGACGAAGCGTTTCTCCGGATGTTCCCTGACACACTTCTCTGCCCAAGTAGTCTTCCCCGAAGCCGGGAGGCCGACCATCATCATAACCTCACACTCCTTCTGTTCAGCAAACACAGGCCCGAATACCGCGTTGCCATCGGCAAAAGCTGAGGTCCAGGGCTCGTAGCCGTCGACCGGCTCCAGCCCGTCCTCCCTGCTAAACTGCATCTCGACGACGACATTCTTCAGCAGGACATGCGGGAAGATTGCTGACTCCCACTGCATCGGCCTCACAGGAGCATCAACCAGGCCAAGCCCCTTGTGGCCGGCATCAAAGTGGTGAGCAATGCCGAGCCACTCGCCGTTCTTGGCGAACCCAATCGAGGCCATGGGCTTGGAATCGAGGTCCACGGCGCAGACGACGGTGTCCCCGACCCCGAACGTGGCGCCGTAATCGAAGAACCTGCCCCGGTGGGAGAGCTTCCCCGTGCCCCCGAACCCGAAGCCGCGGCCGCCGGCCTCCCCGAGGCCGCCCACGGGGTCGTCCCCCCTCGAGACGCCGACGCGGCAGAGGTGGCGCTGCGCGGCCTCCGTGTCGCCCATCTCCACGGCCTGCTCCGCCACCACCCTGCACCCGAAGCAGTAGCGCCCGCCGCCCCGGGCCCCCGCCGTCGCGCGCGCGCCCGACCAGCAGTAGGCGAACCCGCCCCCGTGCAGCGCCTCCCCCCGCAGCCCGCCGGCGCCGACGTCGAAGTCTGGAGAGAGAAGAAGCGGGACGCGTGTCCAGCAGTCCTTGTGTGAGCGAGGGTTTGTAGACAGTTTTAATTTCTGGCGGGTATGCGTGTGTGCTTACCGAGGTTGCAGTCCGCCGGGTTGAGCTGCACGCGCGGCGGCGCCGGCGCCGGGTCGGCTTGGTCGCCGTCGTGGCGGGGGCGCTTCGGCGGGGGCTGCGCGGCCTCGTCGCCCGGCCTCGTCGCCATTGGTGGGTCGGTGATGTTTCGGTTCGGCTCGTTGAAGTCGCTCGCGGTCGATTCGATTGGGACGGAGTCGAGGCGGTACGGACTACGGAGGGTGCGGCAAAGGCGAGAGGATTAAAAAAGGGGACGTGCTGGAGGCTTCGAGGCGGTATCGGCACCGGTATGTACTGTAGTATTTTTAAATGAGTTTCTTTATATTGGTCCTCATTATATTCTGTGCAAAATTTTGATCATAAATTTAACTAACAAAAATGTTCATTCATATCATTGAAAACTACTCCCTCCGTTTCTAAATGTAAGTCTTTTTAAAGATTTTAATATAGACTGCATACGGAGAAAAAGAGTGAACCTACTCTAAAATATGTCTTTATACATCCGTATGTAGTCCATATTGAAATATCTAAAAAGACTTATATTTAATAACAGAGGGAGTATGTTCAAATATGAATCCAACGATATAATTTTTGTTGACATGCACTAACATTTTATTTAAATATTTGATCAAAATTTGGCACAAATTACAGAGGGGCCAATAAACCAGAACGAAGGTACTAGTACTACTATTTTTTTTTCTCGAATACGCACGAGTGTGCGTACTATATATTTAAAAAGTGGACGGGCAAGGAAGGAACCGTACAAACTGATGGCAAGTACATGTTACAAGTTACATGTGGACCAACTTCACCGGTAAAAACCGTACAAACTACTACTAGCCTAACTCCTCGCGTTTGCCCACCTTGCTAGCCCTCCAAAGAGAGGCTCTACATTCTCTTTTAAGATTCCAGTTTGTTTTCATGCGCGTCCTCGTCTTCAATTCGGTGCATGAGCACCCCTGAGGAAGGAGGTGCGCTGTCGAACACAATTGTGTTTCGGTGATTCCCCATCTCCCACATAACGAGGAGTAAGATCACCCTCACATCCTTCACTTCGAAACCGATCGTACATGTGGCGGTGCACCAATCCCTCATACTCGAGTCGTGCCTTGGCGTCCACTATGGTCTATCCAAAGCTAGTACTACCTCCGTCTCGGTGAATAAGTCATTCGCGTAGTTCTAGGTCGACGATTTAACTATCTAAATATGTATTATATGTGACAAAAAATATATATTTAGAAACTACATCCGTGTAGAAATCTAGTGATATACTTTTCACGACATATAACACATATTTAATTCTTCAAATCGATGACCTAGAACTACGCGAATGACTTATTCACCTAGACGGAGGTAGTACTAGTATTTCGAAAAACTAATTTCTTTCAGAACTAAGTGTCCTTACAATAACTAAGCTCCCTCAGAAACAGAGAGGCTAGAAGAGCTTTAATGTTTTTTCTCGAAGTGGACCCCATCTGTGACCGTCTGGTCGGGTCATCAGTCCTGCATAACATTCATATGTTTTAGAAAAAAAAAAGCATTGAATTTAAACAATCCTAGTTACAATTACTAAGCTCCCTACAAAACACAAATAGAGGCCCATGAAAGCTTTAAAGGTTTTCCTTTGAAGTGGACCCTGCTTGTAAGCGTCTGGTTGGGTCACCGGTCCCGCATGACAATATCAGAACCAACATTCCATTAACATACTTTAGAAAAAGCATTCATGGTTTTTTAATTGCCAAAAATTTTCATAATTTTAGAAAACATTTGTGGATTTAAACAATGTTCAAAAAATTTAAGTTGTCCACAAATATGGAAAAAAATATCAATGAATTTTAAAGTATACAAGAGTTTTATAATTGTTCACGACTTAAAAAAATTCACGGACTTAGAAAATGCCCGTAAGTTTATAAAAAGTTCATGAATATGAAAAAATCTTCAAGAATGCTCACAATTTTGAAGAAAACATTTCTTAATTTGAGGAAATGTTCAGAATTTCAAATCATGTAAAAAAATACAAGCGAATAGGAAAAATCTGGTAGAGAAATTGTTTTCTAGGAAAAATCGAACAAAATCACAAACCTGCATGGCCAACACAATAGTGCCCGCGAGGTTCGCGTTTGCTTTTTTTTTTTTTTTGAAAGATCCAGACTTTCTGGCTTTTCATTGGCTTAGCAGGGGAGAGTTACAATAATGTGTGATCAACTGATCAGACACAAGAAAATAAAGAAAATGGGTTACAGAGGCGTAGGAGGAGGGAGGCAGGGAGCAGGACTACCCTCTCCACTGCCTAGCAAAACTAGTCTATTCCTCGCGTTGTATCCCCGAAAGGGGGCGCTATGGCATGTGCTCCGGCGAGTCTCCATTGTTCGTGTTCGTATTGGATGGATCCTTTTTTTATCCAGTCTTTGTCCATACGTTTATATGTTTGATCCTTTTGATCTGTGATTCTCTTCGTCGGTGATGGTTGCTGCTATGTTGCGCTGGTCCTGTAGGGGCATAGCACGACGATTTTTTGACTGTCTATTACAATAACGTTTGCCCGCTCCGATGAGGGGTGTACGATGAAGTCGTGGCTGGTGGTCATATACTTTTGGTTGTAATTTTTGTACATCTGGTATTCACTGTACTGCCATGATTGATTATAAGTAGATTGGAAGTTCCCCGCACAAAAAACGGTGATCACCACGATAGTGCTAAACTGACACATAGCATAGCATCGGATAGCATAAAAAATAGCAAGTTCACCTTAGGCTGGTCATAGTGGAGAGTAACTTAGTCTAGTAACACGCATATGTTACTAGTCTATGTTACTACCTTCATAGTGAGTAATGTCATATGTGTGGTAACATATATGTGTTTATTTATTATTTTATAGACTCATTTTGCATTAGGAAGCGCTGTGTGATGGTAACGTATTATGTTACTCTATTTGCATCTCTCCTCATTAACTACTTGCCACCTCATCATTTTTTGCTTATGTGGCATCTGTGTTATTACTTATGTTACTCCCACTATGACCAGCCTTACCCATCGATAACCTTATAGGGCCCACACTCTTCCACATTCTCCTCTTAGATGCAAGGGCCATTTCTCGAATGTTGTGAGACTTAACTCGGTTTTACCTTTGGCTCTTCCCAGTGTTATAAATAGAGAAGAAAAATAAATTAACATGCAGGAAGCTACTTGGGCCGGCCCATTAGTAGGAACGCCTGAGACGATATGAGCTTGTGTCTCGCTATAAACGAGTCAAAGCCGCTCCCCCTCTTAGACACCGCTTGGATGTAGATGCTAGGCCTAGAATTCAACTTTGGCGTTTGGGTGGCTCGAATATCATTGTTTGAAAAGCCATGCCATTCTTTGACAACGAATATTTGACGCCCCGCGACAACACTCATGTGCCCTACCCATCAGTTTGGAGCCAAAGCCCTTGGTTTTCCCTCTTATGTGGGCAGCCCTCCCCCTCCGCGTGCGCCTCGCATACCCCTTCATCTTGCTCGTGGCAAAAATAAAAGTGGTGTTAAACAGTCCTCGATGCATTGTGCAAGTCAGCCGCCTGTCTTCGCCCTCCTCCTCCGTCTCTCACCTCTCCGATGAATCTCCGACACCCCATAGCGAGCGCCTCCTAGAAATGAACAATTCCAATTTGGACAATGACCATTCAAACAAGCATCATAATGCAGTCTGTCCTCCGAATTCCAAGTGCCAATTGCTGGAACATCCAAACAACAAATTTTGAGTTCAGTCTCATTATCAATGTCCTTCGTTGGAACCAATTCAATTCCATGGTCTTCAATAACAAAGCCTTACTTTCCCATTCACTCGTCCTTTCCCCAACTAACACCTTGCCGCGGTCCTGATAAAAAAAACTTAGCGCTGATCCAACACCTAATGTTTCTGACGCTAAAAAACACAGCTAATCCTCTCTACAAGTACGTACTTAAGTTGAGTTGGAGGGCTTACTTTGAGATGGACAGTCGGGGCAGCCGTCTACCATGGAGAGTTGGCCATGGCCTTATTCAACCGAAGAAGGATTGGGGAAGGAGTTCTTGACGTCGAACTAAAGGACGACAGCCAGGCAAACTAGCCCCATCCTCCCGACTCCTCCCTCCCGACCCTGTGCGGCCGCCACCGGGCCGCACCGGGCGGCCACCTCCCGACCTCCCCTTGACTCCCCGTGCTTCCTCCTCCCTCCGCCGCCGTCGGCACGTCGCTGGGCGAAGGCCCTGTGGCGCGGCGGCGGCGGACCTCCTCTGGCGTCCCGAGATCTGAGGCGGCGGCGGCCTGATTTGGATCTCCCTTCCCATGAGGATGGCGGGCAGCGGCGGCCAGGGCACGACAGGGGGCATGGCTGCAGCCGGCGGGACTAGTACGAGATGGCGGCCGGGGTGCGTCCCAGGCTCGATCTAGGACCTTCGGGTCTAGGCGGGCGGCTGCCGTTAGAGCATCTCCAACAGCCGCCGAACGCGCCGCGCGCTAAAAACTGCTTTGCCACACGTCCATCGTCTGGTTTGGCGCGGCGCGCAGCGCTGTGTCAAGCAGCCGCGCTAAAATGCAGCACGCGCGCAGCTCTAGCAGGCGCGCTAAAATACACAGCGCGCACACATTCTACAACATTTTTAATTCTAATTTTGCATAGATAAAATAACGATACAAAGGTATTTGACATCGGTGCAACTAGATAGATAGTTCGAAAGCATAGATACATAGAACTACGGTGCAACTAGATAGAAACTACTACGGCATAGATAGATAGAAACTACTCCAAGTCGCTACCATCATCACCATCATCATCCTCGTCGATGTTGTCCTCCCAACATTCATCGTCTGACGTGAAGATCGACCTCCCACCTGCTTCAACGATATCGCACTGCGCTATCGCCAATGCCTTCCGCCGACGCCGGTCCGCCCGCTCCGCGCGGCGCCTTGCCGTCCTCTCCGCCCAGTAGGCACGCTCGTCGGCGACGTCCTCCGGGTGGCGACGGCGCCACTCCGCCATGGCTCGCTCGTCCTCCTCGGCGATGAGGAGGCGGCGCTGCCGCCGAGCGTGCTCGGCACGGTCCATGTCGGTGATGAGACGAGGCGGAGGGGCGACGCGCTGCGCCTGCTCGCGCGTGAAGACGTCCCGGAAGTTCATCTGCGACCGGGGCCTCTCCAAGCGCCACGCCGCCGCGTCGTACGTGCGGGCCGCCTCGTGCGCGCTTCGGAACGACCCGAGGCCGAGCCGGACGTCGCCGGATCGGATCTCGGCGTAGTACCAACCGTTGGGGCGCTCGCGGATGCCGCGGTAGCCCGAAGAACCCCGGCGGCGCGGCGGCATGGTGGCGCGGTGGTGGCGGGGAAAGCGGCTAAGCGGCGAGGTGGCGAGGTTGCGAGGTTGCGAGGGGAGGGCGCGTGGCTGTGTTCTGTGCGTGTGGGGATTTTATAGGCGCGCGCGAAGCGGCGCGCCAAATCTACCGCGCCGCGTGCCACTAACTTCCCCGCGCGCGGTAAGTTCCCGCCACCGCTCGATCGCGCGAAACCAGCCGGCGCGCGCTAAAACCCAACTTTACCGTGCGGGCGTGCCTTTTGCCGCGCCTGTTGGAGATGCTCTTACGTCCTCAAACTGCCGCATCTCATCAGTTTCGGCGACGGCTTGCTGAAGCACTGTACATCCTCATTTGTCTTAAATTTGTCTAAATACGAATCAAGTCACGTTTTAGTATTAGATACATTCGTATCTAGACGAATCTAAGACAAGAATTTTGGGACGGAGGGAGTATCACATTCCTACGTTTTGCTTGCTTATTTCACAAGAAATGAATGTATCTAAATATATTTTAGTTCTAGATACATTCATTTTTGTGACAAGTAATTCCGAGTATAATCTAAGACTTTATTTTTTCTGTTGGCTTGCATGTCTTCACCATCATGATCATGATATGCGTCCCAAGCTGCTGCTGATATGAGGTTCTACTTTCTATCTGAACTGTGTGTATTTACTTGACCCAAATAAGAGACATTCACACCTCTTTCCTGTCTCTCTTTTATTGCCTACAGTAGGAGTATAATATAAACTGTCTCGCTTGAATCTTAACCATAAGGAACAGCCGAACAGGGGCATTGGAAGAATTGTCTTGCACACAAGAAAGAGCCAAGTACCAATCTGACAATCATATAATGCCTCAGAGCCAACAGAAAATGCCACTTTTCAAACACCTAGCGCATCAGCACAACATACACAACACACCGACGTTCAAGAATGACACTGATATATACTCCCTCCGCCCGAAAAAGTTTGTCCCTCAAATAGACTATTTATCTAGCACCAGGGATAAGCTTTTTCGACGGAGGGAGTATCAGGCATCACATGCTCATCACAAAGCAGAAAACTTGTCCAACAGAAAAACAACCATATTTCTGTCTGCCATGTAGTAGAAGGAACAAAACACAACTTGATAGTACAATAGCAGACAGAGGGACATAACTGGGTGAATCCGTAATACTATTATTATTCAAGGTGTTACATCAAGAGCTAGCATGGCTTTATCAGCACAACATCAGGTCGACAGAGCTGTGCATGGACACTTGGACAGACAACAAAGATGTGCATGAAAGTAAATCCTCATTCTCAGGATCAGAGCATCCTTTGCCATCCAACGAGGAAGTCGTCGTCGACCTCGACGTAGCCGCGCTTCTCATACTCAGCGCGGACAAGTGCGTGGCACTTGGCGAGTCTCTCTCGAAAGGCGAACATAGCGCGGGCAGCATTATAGAGATCAACCTTGGACCTGTCCATCTGCTCCTCCGGCGAGGGCAGCAAGCTGGGGTTTTCGCGCCTCAGGGACTCGTAGTGATGAGAGACAGGACCATCCACCACAAAGTCAAGGGTCCAATTGATCACTTCCTGCGGCAGCCGCGTCAACCTTTTCTCGCGTACGGCCTCCACTGCCGGCTTCAACGAATCTGCGGCGACTTCCGGCGCCGCCTCCGCTTTGCACACCTTCAGCGGACACTCATCCTCGCCGGCCGCCGCCGCCTCCTCGGCCTTGCTTTTGGTGGCGCACCAGCACCGCTGGCCGGCCATCGAGGAGCACTTCTCAACACTGCAATTTTGTTGGCACCCTTCATGGCCGGCCATCCCCTTGCTCGCCGACTCCTCGTCCGCCACCATAGGTCCGCCCTACTTCCTCACTCCCGTGAAATTTGGGGATTTGGAACCGATCTACCTCTCGTGATCTTATAATTTGTTTGTGTCGTTGGAGTTTTTCTTTTTTGAGACGAGTTTTGCATGCGGCCCGTGCGACGGCACAGGGCGTTCAATTTCTAGGGTCCCTGGATTCCCATTGCAGCAAAAAAAATTCCAATGGTACGTATGCCCTATTTCTGTCGGTTGCCCATTTTTTATATCAAGCCCTAAAATTTGCTACAAGTACTACATATTTTCAATACTTCTAGCGGCTGCCGTAAAAATACAAACTCAGCTGCACGAACCCAACCGCGCCACAGAAACTTTCCGTTACCAAGTCGCCACCCATCCGCCACCGCTACCTGACATCTACGCCATGGAAGGCACCTCCAAGGTGACCGCCGATGCGACCGACCTCCCCTTTTCTAAATGTATTGTTTTCAAAATAATTTATTGAACAACTGTACTTATCTCCCCGTAATTTTCAAAACAAATACCATCCCGGTCGTCCCCGGAAAGAAATTTGGGGCTTGTTATCTTCAAAACCCAAAGATAATCTTATCGGACCCACGCTCTCCCGTATCCTCCTCTTAGACGGTAGGGCTGTTTCTCGGACGCTGCGATAGTTAACTCGGTCTTGCCTATGGCGTGGCGTTACTGGGCCGGCCAAGTGTTGTAACTGCCGCGAGGTTTTTCCTCCGTGGTTTTCTTTATCGTTTTTTCACTACTTGCATCAGTTTCCTTCCTTTTTTTCTCTATTTTTCTTTGTTTTTTGTTTTTCCCTTTTCCTTTTTAATTTTTCTTTGGTTTCATTGTTTTTTTATTTTTTATTTTTTACCTTCTAGTTTTCCTTTCTTTTCCAACACAGTTTATATTTTTTTGTATACATCAAGAATATTTTTCATACACATTTACCTTTTTAAATAAATTATAGAAAAATTACAAATATTTTTTTTGATACCTTATTTTCTTTACTACACATTGTATATTTTTGGTATACATCCGAAACATTATTTATGTACATGTTTAAGATTTTTCAAAGAAACAATTAACATTTTTTCAAATTCATGTTTTTGAACATTTTAACTGTTAAATGTTATTCTTTCTTTTTTTGCGGTTGAACTGTTAAATATTTTTTAAACACACACTTGAAACATTTTTCTGAATGATATGGTTTTTTAAACAATGTGAACACATTTTTACATTGTATAAACAAATTTTTAAATTTCATATTTTTGAAATGTGCGAGTATTTTTTAAATTCTAAGGTACATTTTTTGAATGGTATGGTTGATTGGAATCACACTAACATTTTTTACATTGTATGAAGCTTAAAAAAAATTGCACATACATTTTACGCGTAAACCTTTTTCTTAAATGGTATCAACATTTTCTTAAATTAATTTGCAGTTTTTAATTTTTTAGGTAAAATTAAGTTTTGAAATATATGTATTTAGAATGTTTTCAGAAATATTAACAAAATAAAAAAAGTGAATGATTAAAAAACAAAGAAGAAAAATAAACTAACCTACATGAAGCTACTTGGCCCGGCCCATTAGTAGCAATGCCTGAGTCCGAGACGAGCTTGTGTCTTGCTATAAGCGAGACAAAGCGGCTCCCTAGACACGAGCTTGTGCCAAAGTTGCTAAACCCTAGGCACGGCTTGGCGTTCAGGAGGCTCAAATATCATTATTTGGAAAGCCTTGCCATTCAGTCTAATTGACAACCAATATTTGACGCCCCACCACAATAAGCATGTGCCCTAGCCTTCAATGTAGAGGCAGAACCCTTGGTTCCCTGTTATGTGGGCAGACCC
>NC_041383.1:770833411-770839970 GCF_002162155.2 Triticum dicoccoides | reverse complement strand
AAAATAAAAGTGGTGTTAAACAGACCTCGACGCATTGCGTAAGTTAGTTGCCCGTCTCCGCTCGTCTCTCACCTCCCCGGTGAATCTCCGTCACACCTTAGCGACCGCCTCCTACAAATGAGGAATTCGAATTTGGACAATGGCCATCCAAGCAAGCATCACAATGGAGTATATTCTCCGAATTCCAAGTGCCAATTGCTCGAACATCCAAACATATTTTGAGTTCTGTCTCAGTACCAATATCATTGGTTTGAACCAATTGAATTTCATGGCCTCCAATAACGAAGCCTTGCTTTCCCACTCACTCGTCTTTTCCCTGTTCAACACCTCGTCGTGGTACTGATCAAAGTCTTATCACTGAGCCAACACCTAATGCTTTTGTCAGGCTCTCTACAAGTACATACTCCCTCCATTTCAGGCTATTTTCACCCTTGTTAGTATAAAACTGTATTCTAACATCATATTAATTCATTGATGCAATCTTCAAGTACAATTTTGTAGCAAAATGGAAATAAAAGAAACACATTCGCCCCGTTGTCCAAATAATTTACGTTCATCAAGGGGGGGGGGGGTCCGGTTCACATGTGGCAGCTTCTCCGACAGCGGGGAGAGTCGGTGAGGGCAAGGAACACAAAAAGGCGGCAGCGATGCACCTATGGCAGAGAACAAGAGGCGGTTGGAGGCGGTGGTTGGATGTTGCAAATTCCTCCGACAAGATTTTCTTGTTTTGTTAGTTGGATTGGGAGGTCCCAAAATTTTCCAGAGTATTAGAAGCCAGGATGTGTTTCTTTTAGAGCTCTTAAAATATTATAGGATTTAATTTTTTTGATTGTTTCCTAGAATGCTAAGCCTTGGTGATCACTGAATGCAAACCCATGATCGAAGACAAACATCAGTTTTCGTACGAAAGTATCCTACCTTTTGCAGATTTCACGTGTCTTTGTAAGTGCAAACATATACTAATAATCTGAGACTTGGTTTTCACGTGTCTTTGTAAGTGCAAACTAACATAATTTGAGACGTGCAACCCTACACCATCATGATCATGATGCGTCCCGATCCGCTGCTGACACGAGGTTCTACTTTCTATCTGAAGATCGTGTAATGGAATTGGCCCAAATAAGAGGCACTCACACCTCTTTTCCGTCTCTCTTTTATTGCCTAATAATGCAAACTTACTATAAGGAACATGCAGATATGAAAGCAATTGAGACAAGTGATAATCTGGCAATCATACTGTCCAGTTCATCAGAGCCAACAAAAAATGCCGCGTTTCAAACACCTAGCGAGTTAGCACAGCATACACATTGAAGTTCAAGAATGACACTGATATATGATCACAAAGCAGAAAACTTGTCCAACAAAAAAAAAACACTTACGAACAGGACATAACTCCCGTTGTAGATTCAATACGGACAGGAAATAACTGGATGAACTAGTATACTACTTCCTACGTATGCTTCAATACGGACTACATACGGATGTATATCGATATATTTTAAAGTGTAGATTCACTCATTTTGTTCCGTATGTATGTAGTCTATATTGAAATCTCTAAAAGGTCTTATATTTAGGAGAGAAACTGAGGGAGCATTATTCAAGGTCCTCATCAAGGAATGGCTTCATCAGCACATCAAGTCGACGGAGCTGTGCACATGAAGTGGAATCCTTCATTCTCAGGAGCATCCTTTGCCATCCAACTCAATCTATTCTTCGTGGGCTGCGGCCGGCGACCAAAAGTTCGCCGGTGTCAACCAAATGGGCGACATATTTCATTGCCTTGGCGCGGAGGACATCGTTATACGCACGGAGGTGCGCCCTGCGGGTCAGGAAGTCGTCATCAACCTCAACGTAGCCGCGCTTCTCATACTCAGCCCGGGCAAGTGCCTGATACTTGGCGAATCTCTCTCGAACGGCAAAGAAAGCGCGGCAACCATTATAGAGAACAACCTTCCAGCTGTCCATCTGCTCCGCGGCGAGGGCAGCAAGCTGGGATTTTCGCGCTTCAAGGACTCGTAGTGATCAGGGACAGGACCATCCACCACATGGGCAAGGGTCCAATTGATCTCTTCCTGCGGCAGCCGCGTCAACCTTTTCTCGCGTACGGCGGCCTCCACCGCCGGCTTCAATGAATCTGCGACATTGTCCGGCGCAGCCGCAGAAAAGGCATCAGAACGGCCGGCCGCCGCCTCCACTTTGCAAACCTTCAGTGGACACTCCTCGCCGGCCGCCTCCGCCTCTGCGGCCTTCCTTTTGGTGGCGCACCGGCCGCCGGTCGACGAGCACTTCTCAACACTACAATTTTGTTGGCACCCTTCATGGCCGGCCATCCCCTTGCTCGCCGACTCCTCATCCGCCGCCATAGGTTTAAGGGTGCGACGCTTGGTGATAGTACTTCCTTACTCCCGTGAAATTTGGGGATTTGGAACCGACCCACCTCGTGATCTTATAATTTGTTTGTGTTGTTGGAGGTTTTTTTTTTTGAGACAAGTTTGCTTGGTTGGACAGGTCGGCGGGCCGGTCTCCACTCCTGTTACGCAAATCCTTTCCCCAAAACAAACGATGGTACCAGGCCCCGGCCCATGGGCATGCGGCCTGTGCGACAGCACAGGGCCCTCAATTTTGGGGGGCCCGGATTCCCATTGCAGCATTTTTTTTCTTCAATGGTACCTATGTATGGTGCTGCATGCCCCGAACATTTTAAAATATATGATGGACAATTTATGCTTTGAACTTTTTAAAGTATATGATTATTAAATTGTAATACATGATGAACAATTTTTAGTATGCAATGAACATTTTTAATATATGATAAGTTTTAAAATGCACAATGAATATTTTTAATACACAATGAGCATTTTTTCTGTACCTGATAAATATTTTAATACAAGATGAATATTTAGTAACCTTAGTTAAAGCTGCGACACTTATTTTGGATCAGAGGGATTAGTAAAGTACAACTATTTTTGGAAAGAAAATATGTACTAAAATATTTATATCTAGACACCACAAGCTAGAGATCGGACTTCTCTCTGAGAGAAACAAAAGCTAGCCATCAGACGCTACATTTACTACCCCTATAAAAACGTGGATAACCTAATCCATCAACATATTTCTAATTCTGCGATCCACAACACTTCAATGTTTAGCGCCAAACATGTTTACTGCTAAACATCTATATGATCCCAACTGCCAAAGTATGGCAATCCAATTACCCAAATTGCTCCACTAATGATTAGCATGCCAAGTAATTATCTCTTAATAGCTATATGTTATAAGGCTCTATAATTATCTCCCAAAATCTGCTCCCTCACTAGGCATGTAAGGTCCGCTCCAACTTTCAGTCAAACTTTCGCTAACAAAATATTAGTCATATGCCACATAAATTATACCATTGGAAACTTCTTTCGAGTACCAATCCAATGCTATATTTTCTATGGCATATAACTTAGATTTTATTAGTAAAATTTGTAGTCAAAGTTAGACTCAAAATTTAAGGGGGTGTTACATATTTGGAGGGAGGTAGTATTATGGTTAATAAATGAGTTGGGAAGACAACCGACTCAAGTTGAAGCACAAGGAATTATGAATATTATAGTTAAGCACAACATCAGTAACACATTTATTGTTTGATGTATTTGGATAGGGTTGGCAAAGTCCAAATCATATTCGTTAGCTGATCCTCCTTAGATAAAATGGTTGCATGAGCATGATAGTCTTCCTCATGTGAAGTTTCCCTTTGAGGTGATCTTGCATCTTACTATACTACATCACCCTTCCTCTTCAGGGGTAATCTCAACGCCTATCACAAGTAGCAGTATCCATAAAAGTTATGCCTTTTTGAGAGTTGCATCATCAAAGCACATATTAAGAGTGTGCGAAAAGTTAGTCTCGTATGTGGAAGGTGTGGGTCGTAATCAATCTGTTCCTCCTCTTTATTTTCCTCTTTGTTTTGTTCTTCTCTGCACACCTTTTCATCAAAGATAGTTTGTTCTTTGTCATCCCCATTGGTTTGGTGTAAGTTTATTTGGAAAATATTTAATTCATGTTCCCTTACCAATTCTTGTTGTCATGTATCAATGGGGGTTGTTTGCTCATCATGATGTACATCATTTTCTTTATTCTTCTACGAGTCATGCAAAAGATTAGTTTCTCCATCCGCTCTAGGAAATTTATCACCAATGTATTATCACAAAATTTATCCAAGCAAAAGCAATAAATAGGATGCACCTTATTATAAATTCTATCAAGTAAAACACCCTCTACTGTCGTATTTCTTATCTTACGAATAATCTAACATGCACTTACAAGAAGAGCTAGTTGTACGACTTCAATACTAGCATTGCATATATAACCAGTATTATAAGTGCTAGTATTGAGTCCATACTATACTCATATTGATAATTTAGATGATCTTTGGATTGGCATTCTTCAGATGGTAGAGGGTATGAATCACATACCATTGACGAATAGCCATTCACCAGTTTCAACAAGTCTTTTTATCCTTGCTTCTTCTTTGGTAACCAATTATGGAAGACCTGTGTAGTTTCTCATCGGTAGTTGCAATATATCCCGAGTAGACATCTTAGAAGACATGATTAATTGTTTTTTCCTTTTTTATTTAAGTGAAAATAGAAAGATAAATAACAACATACAAAATAACTATATGTGAGTGGGAAGGTAACAACGGAGCACTTTGCTACGCGGCAACACACTAGAAAAGCTTGTTGACCTGCAGGTACACTAGGCTATTGTCATTTCTGATAAGTGGAGTATGTTGATCTCACATGGAGCGTTTGTGCAGGCAACTATCAACCCCGCAACTACGTCATCACGCACGCGGCTACGTTAACATTCAGAGTGTTATATGGAAATAGTTTATTTCATCGGCCGCTAACAGAATGATAATAATGACGGTTTTATCTAAACAAATAAGCAAAGTTTTAAAAAGTAAATAAAAGGGAATAAAATAAAATGCGGCTTTTGAGCAATCGAGGCTCTCTTAGGGGGTTTGGACTCATCACCACTAGTATGATCTACGCAACATATGCACACGCATAGTTCTATGTTTGGATACTTAAGTCACCTTATATGTTTGATGTGGGTGGATCCGGGTACAGAATATGTTCTACTCGCGGTAGACTTCGAACCATGCACGAACCCCATAGTTTTCCCACTCCGGTTCTCACAACGATGATTAAGGTTCTCCTCATCGACGCGGCCACACTAAGGGTTCCGTTATTCCCCTATCAATTGCAAAGGCACGAAATTGAGATTTTTACCATCATCTCGAATTACCTCGACATCTTAACATTTACAATGATAGTAATACGCTCCATGTCCAAACTTGCCGATAATGTTGGTTGGGCCCCCTTTACACAACATTCATGAAGGTTATTAATTCAAACATACAAAAGTGATTTTTTATCTCGTGTAGGTGTTCATATCAAATACAACTAGAGTTCATCCATTCCCCGAGAACTGGTAGTTACTCAAACATGTAGATGAAGAAGATAGAGGGTAGAGACACGTTACAAGCCAACATGGTGTTGGCGAAGAAGAGAGGCATGACGACACTGACATGTAGTGGGGTCGATACGATAGCACTAGCCGGAGGTTTGGTGTCGGATGCCGATGGAGCATCCTCCCTTCTTCTTCCATGTCTTGACCAATATCTTTGGTGGAGTTGCAGCTATGGAGGTGTGGCAGTAGGAGATGGGCATGGAGATGATGACTGAGATGGATCTCGGTCGCTAGGGTTGGAGGTGAATATATAGGATGGGCCTCCTCCGTTGGTGTACCCTCTCCTCCTTTCATTCAAGGGATCTAGGGGAGCCAGATCTTCTCCCAAAACATGCCTTGGTTGTCAAGGAACACGTTAGAACAAATTGCGATGCAATCAAAGCAAAATCAATGATGTTATGACTGGTTTACTAGTGTCGTCGGCGCTGGTGTGATCGCATGTATGACTATTTGCGCTTGTACAAATGGTCATTCGACGCTCTGGCCTGTAGGAGTCGTTTTGTATTTTGGTCATCATTTCTTCATACGAACTCCGATTTTGAAGTTTTTGGCTCGTTGGATTCCTCTAGAAAAACCCAATTCACCTAAGCCATTGGATCTTCAATTTGGACACTTTAATAAATGTCAAATCACTAAACACTCAATAGGCGATAATTCATCCTGGAGCCCGGGCTCAGCTGCTCCCGGCCAGCAAAAAATTCAAAACAAATACTAGAAAAATTCAAAAAATTCCTTTTTTTTGTGTGGTAGATAATTAGATGCGTGAGGTCCGCTGAAAAAATCAACTTGTTTGGACATTTGAGTAGGTCTCGGCAAAAAAGACAAATCGGGTCAAAATAGTTCATGAACAGTAAACTTTTTAAGAGACCCCGTTTTTGTCTTTTTTGCACAGACTTGCTCAAATGTCTAAACGAGTTGATTTTTTGCAGCGAATCTCACGCATCTAATTATCTATGACACAAAATTTTTTGGAATTTTTTGAATCTTTTTTGTATTTGTTTTGATTTTTTCGTGAGCCTAGGTGCAGCTGAGCCCG
>NC_041383.1:770784443-770832961 GCF_002162155.2 Triticum dicoccoides | reverse complement strand
AAAGGTAAACTAATAAAAACCAGATAGTGATAAAATCTGTGAAATGAACATAGTAAAATGAGTAAAGACCGGAAACTATGCATTGAGCACATGAATAAGTGCTAGATGGTATGATATGAGGGATTTTGGCGCTAAAATACACTCTAAAAAGTATGCATGGAATCCACTCATCAATGCCATAAAGATAGTGACTGCGTCGAGGGATTTCAGATCTGCGTCTTTGAGCAGCACGATGCTGACCGTGGCGTCAGACTCTCTCCACCAGACTTAGCCGGGATAGAGGGGAAGAAAAGTGGAAAGAATACGGCTGGTGGCTGGGAGTGGTTATGGCCGCAGAGAGTGGTACTAGAAATGGTGAAGAGAGAGTTGTGCCCGGGACAGAGAGTTAATTGCACAGAAGTGCCACAATTTGGGCATATTGGTACCACGATTGCTAATTTTTACATGTCAGCACCAACATTGGTCCGGGTTTTTGCAAATTAGGCTAAAACGCGTATTTATACATATTGACGCTTGATCCGACAACTCAGGCCCACCCGTCAGGTGCCACGCTGGCCAATCGGCGCGTGCCCGCGCGCTGACTAGGACGAGCCGGTGCGCTGCTGCTCTCCAACCCGGCCCGGTCGCACCAGCTCCAGCCCGGCCGCACCATTCCCCTCCCCTCCTCCTCGCTCGTTTCCTCCATCGCCGCCGCCCACGTCCCGACTGCCGGCCGCCGCACCGCCCCGCCAACGCCATGGTTTTGGAGGACGAAAGCAGCGACGACCAGTCAAGCCTCCCGTACATGCATTCTTCCTCCACAAACGGTCTCAACCAGGTCAGTACAGTGAGTTTAGGGTTAGGGTTTCAGATTTGGGATTTCTTGATTTGGTTGATTTCGCTAGGTTTTGATTTGGCCATTGTCTTTGTGCGAGCTTCTGCATGTCCCTTTCAGCCTTGAAGATCCAGATTACAAGGGGCTTGAGCTGGATGTGATGTCTCCATGTGAGAAGCACGGCATGGCATCTGAGAGGCTTGTTGCCTTTGAAGGAACAGACACAGGCAGGAGGTTTTTAGCATGTGCACAACCGGTATGGATTGTAGGATTGTAGGCATAGTGATTTTTTTCTTACTTGGTCAGTGCCATATTGAACTCCGTTTGCTGGAGTACTATGCTTGCTGTCAACATTTTGGTTCATAGTGGTAATAGAGTAGCTTATTTAGGTCAAGCATGAGTATATTTTGCTGGAGTACAATGGCATAATAATTTTTGTTAATAGTGGTAGTAGAGTAGCTTAAAAATGGTTGAACACTCCTTGATATGAACACTAGAATAACTAACCTAGTCAGTCAGCTACTCAAGTGGCTGCTCCTCTTGTTAACTATAGTGGTCTGATGCTAAATTTAGATATTCTTTTTGGCAACTACAATGATTTTGTGTAATTACTTGTTGTATGAACTGTTTTGGTGTTATTGTTGTTTTTGCAGGAAGGTAGCTGAGGGAGTCCTGGACTAGGGGGTGTCCGGATAGCCAAACTATCATCATCGGCCGGACTCCAAGACTATGAAGATACAAGATTGAAGACTTCGTCCCGTGTCCGGATGGGACTTTCCTTGGCGTGGAAGGCAAGCTTGGCGATACGGATATGTAGATCTCCTACCATTATAACCAACTCTGTGTAACCCTAGCCCTCTCCGGTGTCTATATAAACCGGAGGGTTTTAGTCCATAGGACAGAACAACAATCATACCATAGGCTAGCTTCTAGGGTTTAGCCTCCTTGATCTCGTGGTAGATCCACTCTTGTACTACCCATATCATCAATATCAATCAAGCAGGAGTAGGGTTTTACCTCCATCGAGAGGGCCCGAACCTGGGTAAAAACATCGTATCCCTGGTCTCCTGTTACTATCCGCCTAGACGCACAGTTCGGGACCCCCTACCCGAGATCCGCCGGTTTTGACACCGACATTGGTGCTTTCATTGAGAGTTCCTCTGTGCCGTCACAATCAGGAAGGATGCCTCTTCCCGTCTTTAAAGACGGTACCATTGCCAAGGGAGCTTTGGCCACCGGCAAAACTATCCGGCTAGGTGGTTTTCTTATGACCGCCTATTCGGCCGCCGCTCCGACAATGACCTCTCGGGTCATCAAAAGCGATCTTCACGTCAACTTGGAATTCGCCGAGCAGCTAGATCCGATGGAGCTCTCCTCCGTAAATGAGCTCTTGGATCGCATCGCCGCCCTGGGAGTCGCTTCAGACTACGATCGGATTGGGCTTAAAACCGATCCGAGAGAGATCAACTCTCCCCAGGCTACCCACCACGTTGCTGTGGTGGAGGAACAACGCGGCGACTCTTCTTCTATATTAAAGTCCAGTTATGTACGGATTCCTGATCCCTCCATGCCGGATTCCCGCGGAGGGACGGATACCAATCAAGTACTGAACCTAAAGTCAGGCAGCAGACCAGATTAATTGGACAACATCCAGCAATCCAAGCTTCCAAATTCGGAAACTTTTCGGCCCTTGAGCCTCAGATTGGGCGGGGTTCCGAATTTATTTCCACCCACCCACCCAAACACAAGCGATTTATCTCAAATCCGACAAGAGCCCGCTGAAACAGTACATCATTACTGGGCCAGATTCCTCCTGGTTATGGACATGATAAAGGACTGCCGTGAGGAAAACGCAATCTCAATTTTCAGCAACAACTGCACGGACAAGGGAATCTTGAACGCCGTAAGTCGTCGCGAAATTACACGCTTCGCCGACCTGGCGTCCATAGTACGAAAGTACTGTGCGATGGAGAGTGCCTGGAAAACCGAAACTAAGTTTTGGGACAATCCGGCTCCGAACACAACCCTAGTCCAAAATAAAAGGGTGCATCATGCTCAGGCACCTGGGACAAAAACCAAAAAGCAAAACCCCCCTAAAGGGAACGGAACCGTACTGGAGGGATGGCTCAGCGGACCCTGTAAAATCCATAGTACAGAGGGCGCCACTCCAACACATAGCCTTCGAGCATGTTGGATACTACGGCAGGTGGCCAAAAGTGGCGAAGAGCTTCTAGCCCCGGAGAACCAGCCCAACAGTACCAGTACGGTATTAACAGTCTTCGAGACTTTCGCATCAAATAATATGCGGAAACGAACAATCCGTAGCCTCGCCGAAGTCTACCAAGTAGCAACAACAAATCCATGGAGCGACACGGCTATCACCTTCAACGCCAGTGACGAACCGAAATTCCGAACAGCCCGAGCACCAGCCGCATTGGTCCTCAGTCCAATAGTGGACGGCTTTCGTTTTACCAAGGTACTCATGGATGGCGGCAGCGGATTAAACCTCATCTACGAGGAAACCCTTCGAAAAATGGAAATAGACTGGAGCCGCATTGAGCGAAGCAGCACAACCTTCAGAGGAATAATCCCTAGTCGGGAAGCACGCTGCACAGGAAAAATTACACCGGATGTGGTCTTCGGCGCGCCGGACAATTACAGGTCCGAGGAGGTCACGTTCCAAGTGGCCCCGTTCAGCAGCGGATATCACGCCCTATTGGGGCGAGAGGCATTCACAATTTTTCAAGCTATACCCCATTACGGGTACATGAAGCTTAAAATGCCCGGGCCCAATGGAATCATCACTCTTGTCAGTGATCCGGACACAGCACTCCGCGCCGAAAACAAGACAGCCGCACTAGCCCTAGAGGCACTATCCAAAGCCCTAGCGGCAGAGGAACTCACTGCGCTGCGCTCCACGGTGAACATGGACGATTTGATACTCGACAAGAGATCCAAGTCCACCTCTTTTAAACCAGCGGACGAAATAGTCAAATTCCAAGTCCATCCAATGGACCCCACAAAGACGGCCTCCATCGGGGCACAATTAAACCCTGATGTAGACGCTGCACTACGAGAATTCCTTCGGGAAAATTGGGTTATCTTTGCCTGACACCCTTCAGATATGCCAGGAATCCCACGCAGGCTGGCAGAACACAGCCTAAACATCCTAAAAGGATTCAAGCCAGTCAAACAGGCTCTTTGGCGATTCTCCGAACCAAAAAGATAGGCAATGGGAGAGGAGCTAGCCAAACTATTGGAAGCCGGATTCATCAGAGACATAAAATATCCGGACTGGCTAGCGAACCTGGTAATGGTACCAAAAAAGGACAAATCCTGGCGCCTGTGTGTCGATTTTAAAGACCTTAACAAGGCTTGCCCAAAGGATCCTTTCCCCCTTCCCCGCATCGATCAAATCATCGATGCTACCGCAGGGCACGATTCATTGTGCTTCCTCGACGCATACTCCGGATACCATCAAATCAAGATGGCGGAGACAGACCAAGCCGCAACGGCATTCATTACTCCATATGGACCATTCTGCTTCAACACAATGCCCTTCGGGATCAAGAACGCCGGCGCAACATATCAACGCATGATTCAGACATGTCTGGCAACCCAGATCGACAAAACAGTGGAGGCATACGTAGACGATGTGGTCGTCAAGACCAAACACGTCGAAACTCTAGTAGACGATTTGAGGCTCACATTCGACAACCTCCGAGCATATGACATTAAGCTCAACCCGGAAAAATGCGTTTTCGGTGTACCAGCCGGAAAGCTCTTGGGCTTCATTGTATCCGGTAGAGGAATTGAAGCAAACCCAGCCAAGATCCGAGCTCTGTCACAGTTGGATATCCCAAAAGATCTCAAACAAATACAAAAATTAACTGGATGCATGGCAGCTTTAAGACGCTTCATCTCCCACTTGGGAGAAAAGGTGTTGCCCCTTTATCGCCTCCTCCGGCGCACCGAACACTTCGAGTGGACGGACGCTGCCATGGCCGGACTCGAAGAAATAAAAGCCATATTGGCAACAAATCCGGTCCTGGCCGCGCCCAACCTGGGCGAACCAATGTTATTATATATCGCGGCAACACATCAAGTTGTAAGCGCGGTGCTTGTCGTCGAACGAGAAACAAAAGGACACAAATTCCCTCTTCAAAAACCAGTGTACTACGTATCCACTGTCTTAACTCCATGCAAGTCCCGGTATCCACATTATCAAAAGATAGCGTATGCGGTGTTCATGGCATCCCGGAAGCTGCGACACTACTTTCAAGAGTGTTTGATAATAGTGGCCTCCGAAGTACCTCTCAACGACATTATAAACAACCGCGACGCGACGGGTAGGATTGCAAAATGGGCCATTGAGCTCTTACCATTCGACATAACCTACAAACCACGGTGAGCTATAAAGTTGCAAGTTTTGGCTGACTTCATCGCTGAATGGACTGAAGCCGAACTCCCTAAAGAGTACGGCGCATACTCCAATTGGATCATGCACTTCGACGGCTCTAAAATGTTGGCCGGCTTGGGGGCTGGCGTCGTCTTGACGTCCCCAACCGGAGACACAGTCCAATACGTACTTCAAATAATGTACACGAACTCCAACAGCACAACCGAATACGAGGCCCTTCTACATGGTCTCCGGATGGCCATCTCCATGGGCATTCAATGCCTAGAGGTCCGCGGAGATTCAAACCTTGCAATATCCCAAGTAAATGGAGACTTTAATGCCAAGGATCCAAAAATGGCAGCCTACCGTAACGCCGTCTTAAAAATGTCAGCTCGGTTCGAAGGACTCGAATTCCACCATGTAGCCCGGGATAATAACCAGACAACCGACATGTTTTGTGAGAGATTTCAGCACCATTGCTGCACCTCTCAATGAGCTTACAAAGAAGGATGTGCCTTTTGTTTGGGGTACTGCACAGGAAGAAGCCTTCACGGTGTTGAAAGATAAGTTGACACATGCTCCTTTACTCCAACTTCCTAATTTTAATAAGACATTTGAGCTTGAATGTGATGCTAGTGGAATTGGATTAGGAGGTGTGTTATTACAAGATGGCAAACCTGTTGCATACTTTTCTGAAAAATTGAGTGGGCCTAGTCTGAATTATTCTACTTATGATAAAGAATTATATGCTCTTGTTCGGACTTTAGAAACATGGCAACATTATTTATGGCCCAAAGAATTTGTTATACATTCTGATCATGAATCTTTGAAACATATTAAAAGTCAAGCTAAACTTAATCATAGACATGCTAAATGGGTTGAATTCATTGAGACTTTCCCTTATGTCATTAAACACAAGAAGGGTAAAGAAAATGTTATTGCTGATGCATTGTCTCGTTGCTATACTATGCTTTCACAACTTGACTTCAAAATATTTGGTTTGGAGACCATCAAAGATCAATATGTGCATGATGTTGTTTTTAAAGATGTATTGCAGAATTGTAAAGAAGGAAGATCATGGAACAAGTTCGTCGTTAATGATGGATTTGTGTTCCGTGCTAACAAGCTATGCATTCCAGCTAGCTCCGTTTGTCTTTTGTTGTTGCAGGAGGCGCATGGAGGAGGACTAATGGGACACTTTGGCGTGAAGAAGACGGAGGACGTACTTGCTACACATTTCCTTTGGCCAAAGATGAGACGGGATGTTGAGCGCTTTGTTGCTCGCTGCACTACATGTCAAAAAGCTTAGTCACGACTGAATCCTCATGTTTTATATATGCCTTTGCCTGTACCTAGTGTTCCTTGGGAGGATATATCTATGGACTTTGTTTTAGGTTTACCTCGAACAAAGAAGGGGAGGGATAGCATATTTTTTGTCGTGGATAGATTCTCGAAAATGGCACACTTTATACCATGTCATAAAAGCGATGATGCTGTTAATGTGGCTGATTTGTGTTGGGGAACGTAGCAGAAATTCAAAATTTTCTATGCATCACCAAGATCAATCTATGAAGTAACTAGCAAAGAGAGAGAGGGGAGTGCATCTTCATACCCTTGAAGATCGCGATGCGGAAGCGTTGCAAGAACGCGGTCGGTGGAGTCATACACGAAGCGATTCAGATCGCGGCCGAATCCGATCTAAGCACCGAACAACGGTGCCTCCATGTTCAACACACGTACAGCCTGGGGACGTCTCCTCCTTCTTGATCCGCAAGGGGAGAGGAGAAGTTGAGGGAGAGCTCTGGCAGCACGACAGCGTGGTGGTGGAGCTTGCAGTTCTCCGGCAGAGCTTCACCAAGCACTACTACTACGGAGGAGGTGTTGGGGAGGGAGAGGGCTGCGCCAGGGGAAGGGTGAAGCTCCCATGCGCCTCCCCACTATATATAAGGGTGGAGGGGGCTGGTTTCTTGCCCTCCAAGTCCATTGGGGCGTTGGCAAAGGTGGGAGGAAAGAAATCCCATCATTTCCTTCCCCACCGATTGTTATCCCCCTTTTTAGGGATCTTGATCTTATTCCTTCGGGATATGATCTTATTCCTTCTAAGGGGGATCTTGGTGCGCCTTGACCAGGGGTGTGGGGCCTTGCCCCCACTACCCACGTTCATGTGGGTCCCCCATGCAGGTGGGCCCCACTCCGGAACCTTCTAGAACCTTTCCGGTACAATATCAAAAAATCCCGAACATTTTCCGGTGGCCAAAATAGGACTTCCCATATATAAATCTTTACCTCCGGACCATTCCGGAACTCCTCGTGACGTCCGGGATCTCATCTGGTACTTTGAACAACATTCGATAACTGCACACTAATTCCCATAACAACTCTAGCATCACCGAACCTTAAGTGTGTAGACCCTACGGGTTCGGGAATCATGCAGACATGACCGAGACATCTCTCCGACAAATAACCAACAGCGGGATCTGGATACTCATGTTGGCTCCCACATGTTCCACGATGATCTCATTGGATGAACCACGATGTCGGGGATTCAAGTAATCCCGTATGCAATTCCCGTTGTCAATCGGTATGTTACTTGCCCGAGATTCGATTGTCGGTATCCCAATACCTCGTTCAATCTCGTTACCGGCAAGTCACTTTACTCGCTTCGTAACGCATGATCCCGTGACTGACTACTTAGTCACATTGAGCTCATTATGATGATGCATTACCGAGTGGGCCTAGAGATACCTCTCCGTCATATGGAGTGACAAATCCCAGTCTCGATTCGTGCCAACCCAACAGACACTTTCGGAGATACCTGTAGTGCATCTTTATAGCCACCCAGTTACGTTGTGACGTTTGGTACACCCAAAGCATTCCTACGGTATCCGGGAGTTGCACAATCTCATGGTCTAAGGAAATGATACTTGACATTAGAAAAGCTTTTAGCAAACGAACTACACGATCTTGTGCTATGCTTAGGATTGGGTCTTGTCCATCACATTATTCTCCTAATGATGTGATCCCGCTATCAATGAAATCTAATGTCCATGGTCAGGAAACCATGACCATCTATTGATCAACGAGCTAGTCAACTAGAGGCTCACTAGGGACATGTTGTGGTCTATGTATTCACACATGTATTACGGTTTCCAGTTAATACAATTATAGCACGAACAATAGACAATTATCATGAACAAGGAAATACAATAATAACCATTTTATTATTGCCTCTAGGGCATATTTCTAACAGTCGGCATTCTGGGAATGGGGGTCTCCAGACTTGCCTGCCTGCGGCCTGCGGCGTGGCTCAAAGGGGGCCCAGCGCGACCCATCTTCATCAACACAAGCTCAAGACCCTCGCGAGGGGCCAAGCCTCGCGGGGCGGACGACAAGGAGCTTCCTCAGGCACGACCTCATCAGGCTGGCTCGCGAGGAGGCGGAGAGTTCAAGGCGGGGTACCTCACGAGGTGCCCATGACGCAAGCCATGACGACCAGGGGCGCTAGTCGGGCGCCAGCCCGCGCAGTGTCCTCCTTTCCTCTTTGGTGCAAAGGGAGCAAGCGCAGGCGAGAGCATCAAGCAAAGGCATCCATTTCAGTGCTACAAGACCAAGACCAGCCCAACGGCAGGGAGGAAGTCATTGTGGAGCCCAAGCTGGCGTCACCACCAGAGCCTTTGGCAGGCGAGGACCAACTTTAGTCAGGATAAGTGTACCAGATGTTCCCCTTCAAAATGGCCAATTGTTGGCGCCCTTCCCACTCAATATTTGGGAAGTGGCCCAGGGCCTTTGCCTATAAAAAGGACTAGCCACCCCCAAGGGATAGGGGGAGACAGAGAGATAGTGGCATCGAGAATCCAAGAGCGAGAACCAAGTAGCACCAACCAAGAATAGACCCTCGCGAGGCTGTTCTTCCTTGTATTGTTCATCATCAGCCCAAGAGGCGATCCACCACACCACACACTGGAGTAGGGTATTACACCACAATGGTGGCCTGAACCAGTATAAACCCTGTGTCCCTTGTGTGTTCTGTTCGTAGTTTAGATCCTAGCGATTCGGTGAGGAGAAAGTAGGCAGAGGGTGAAAACTCCGCGCGCACCCAAGTGTTCGAACCTCAAGGGTCTACCGAACCCGAAATCCGACATTTGGCGCGCCAGGTAGGGGTGCGCCGGGATCCACCTTCCGCAACTTCGCGTCCCGTCGCATCGTCATCACCATGTCCGGCGACCAGGTGCGCAATGCTGATCCCTGGGTGGCTTGGCCCGCCCGCACAGAGCCGCTCGCCCTGGGCGACCCCATGCCCCAGGCAGCTCACGGTCCGCAGGGCGCTGTGGGCCGTGGACGACGCGGACAGGCCCCGACAGCTCTCACACCGCGGCAAACGCGGTCAGCAGCAAGGGCCTCCAACCACGCCGCGGCCACGACGCTGTACACCCACCGAGAGTAGGCGAACTCAAGGGCTGCGCTCACGGTGGCCCAAGAGCTGCTGCAGTGCAGGCTGATGGAAGGCGGCCGCGACGTGCTGCTAGAGCGGGTGGCAGAGCTCCTGGGATTCGCTGCCTCAGGGGCTCACCCCTTCTACACTCAGCTCCCGTCTCAGGCCCAGGACGGCCCGCGCGGGGGCCCCACGCGCACCCGCGGGCTCCATGGCTACTCCAACACCAGTGAAGCTGTCAGCACCAAGCCAGCGGCAGCACTGACTCCGCTCCCCGCCAGCGAAGAAGGACTCGTCGCGACCCACGGCCCCAGTGGGCCGCCGCGCTACCACCCCCAGGTTTGCACATCAAGCAGAGCTGCATGGCAAGCGGAGCACTATGGCGCAGCTTTCAGGATGACGGTCCCAGAAGAGTACGTGCCCCACATGATGGACCAAGGGCACCCGCGTGAGGGTGAACAAGGTTCGCTCCTCAGCCCGAGCTGGGGGGACGAGGCGCCAGAAGCTGAGCTCTTCCAGGAACCCCGGGACGGCCCCACCGGCCACACTGGAAGCGACGATTATCGGGTACCACTAATTCCTCAGGAGCAGACGTACGCTAATCATGGGTCGCAGGAGGTGCAGGTCGCCACAGCGAGCAGCTGCCCCGCTCCCGCAGTCTCCTACCCCTCAGGAGGAGGGCGTCGGGGGCTGCAGGGGAGGGGCCAGGATCCGACATCACCACCGCGGCGTTCGAAGCAAGACGTTCCTAGGAGGTAGGCCCTCTGCTGGGGAGGTGCCTCAGGGCCTGCCCCTGGCGGAGGACCCGTGGTCGTCGGGGGAACCGTTGGCGACCGCTCTACCCCATCGGCGGCGTCCTGGTTTCCGGTTGTCGGTGATGGCACTAGAGTGTGGCGCAAGGCCAGTGCCTGTGAAGCTCGACGCCCCGTGACACTCTCACGTAATAATGAGTGGGGCTGTACACGCCCCGGAGTCTCAGGGGTGCCGCCTCAGGCCCTGGGGCTCCCTCCCACGCCAAGTGGCAGCACTTAGCTCCGCGCTGGTGAGAAGACGTCCAAGACTAGACTAGGTGCCGGACGCGGCCTTTTTCTGCTTTCATTGCTTTTCTCTTGGTTGTTGCTTTCCCCCGCTGGATTTAAGTCGGACTCGAATTTGAGATTTGTGTGTGTTCGGGGAAGGGGTGCTTAGTCTCGTTCGAGCAATCTCTCGCGTTTTGGTTACAACCTCGCCTTAGCTGCCTCCCCTCGTGAGCCCCTCGCGAGCCGGGTCTGGCCTAGCTTGCGTGCAGCCCAGACTGCCGCTGACACACCCTCTCAGGAGGGTTTTCACTGCAGATCCTACAGATTCGATCAGGAGGCATTCGAGGCGACATGGCCTCCCGCAAGCTATCTCAGGACCCGCTCAGGACAAAGGTAAACTAGCCAGCCGGCTCGTCACATAGCCAACCACTTGACACGGGCATGTGGGTGAAGTAGCATTCACCAGTACGCTGAACATAAGTTTTACAATGAGGGGCACCCCCTCCCAAAAATGCTCTTACAACCATCAGGACAAAAGCCTGAGTTCTATTCATGCAGGGTAAGGAAACAGGAGCAATGCATTGTCAGTCGGATAAATCCCCCAATGCATCCTCAGGAACGCCGCCCGAACTGTCGCTGGCGTCGCTGGCCTCGCCATCGCCCTCCGCGTTGTCGTTAGCGGCGTCAGGTCCGTTCACCACGCCGCCCTCGTCGGCGGCCACGATCACGCCATCATCATCCGAAGCAAAGGCCCTGACGAGAGCGTCCATGTTGTCTTCCACCCAGTACGCCAGGTCGTCTCGGACGGCCTGGGGGACTGGGGCGATGGCGGCGTCAAAGTCGAAGTGAGGATCCATGTTGTGGAGGTGGCTGAAGACGCGGGAAAAGGCGCGCCCGAGCAGGGCTCGGCTCCTCTCCTCCACCAACCTGTTGGCCCTGACCGACTGCGCCTCGAGCTGCGTCACGATGTCGGTGAAGAACTGAAGGTTGCCGGCGTAGTTAATGGCGTGCGGCTCGCCGACGGCCGCCTCGCAGATGTTACCTAAGGCCGTGTTGGCCCTCTCCCGAAGTGTGGTGAGCATGGGGCGTGCTCATGTTCCAGGAGCCGCCGCTGACGTATCTCGTCCGCATTCTGACGGGCGACGGCCTCAGCCTCAACCACCTGTTGGCAAAGAAGAAGCACCTCGGCATGGGAAGTAGTTAACTCCCCCTGTGCCGCCTCAAGTGCGGCCCACAAAGCATCGACCCGCCGCGTTGCTTCCTCCAGCTTGGTCCTCAGGACGGTGGTCCTACCTTCGGCCTCGGTCCGAACCAAATCCAGCCTCTCCTCGAACTCGCGCTCGAGGTTCAGGCGCGCCGTCGCCACCCGATATCCGACCTCCTCCAAGACACGGATTTCTCGCGCAGCGATGTCGTCCTCTGCCCGTGTCACCAAGCGCTCCCTTGTCTCCAGGCGCTCATACTCGCGTGCGTGTTCGGCGGCTTCCAGCGTCAGCGCCTCCTCACGCTTCTGGAGCTCCGCTGGGTCGCCGGAAGCCACCTTCATCAACGCGAGGGCCGCCTTGCGCAGCTCCACCTGCTCCTCCAGTGAGCGGCACCGGGCCAGGAGTTCTCGTGCCCTCTCCTCCGTGGCCTCTCGCCGCCGGTCAGCTTCCTGGGCTTCTTCGACGCCCCGGGAACGGGCCTCCCGAGAGGCCGCCAGCGACGCCTTGGCCTCCTCATCGTCAAGATCGCGCCGACGGTGCGCGAGGGCGACAGCCGCCTCCAGCTCGCGCCTCTCTGCAACCAGGCGCAGGCCCTCGGCCTCAAGGCGCGCGTCCTCATCAGCGAGCTCTTCACCAAGCAGGCCCACCGCGTCAGCCGCCCTCCAGAGAAACCCTTGGAGAAGGGCGCGATGCTCCCGGGCGTGCTCGAGTATGTCTTCCAGACCATCATCCGCCCCAAGCGAGCGCCGAGGGGCACGGATCAGCACTACCCCTCCGGGCAGGGGGCTGGGGGCTGGCGCCCTTGAGGCTACCGGGCACGCCCTGCCAGAAGCCCGACCTAGAGCCAATCCATCTCCAAGTGAAGAACGCATGAAGTACCCCAGCCCATCACGGTCCATGACCAGACGAGAAGCCCACGGCAGGCTGGCTTTGCCACGAGAAGGCTCGCGAAGGAAGGTCGCGGGGCGCGTAGGGCCGTGTTGCGCCTCGGGATGGTTTGTCTCTCCAACCGGCCTCACCACAAGGATCCTGCTGCTCGGAGTGATCAAAGACGGCGGAGAAGGCGGAGACGAGGGGGATGGCTCCTCAGCCATCTCCATGAGCTCGGACGGAAGGGCCCTGCGGAGCAAGGATCAGGAAAGGCAACAGTAGATGGCGAAGTACTTCCTACGCTTCAGCAGGCGACAAGGGTAATCATCGCCCAGGGCCTCCCTTCTCTTCCGGAGGGCCTCAAAGTCCACGCGGAAGTGACCCCAGAGTTGAGCGTAGGGGTCAGCCTGCGACGAGGAGGAAGCACCAAGACGACCCGCGTCGGGAGCATCCGCCTGATGCGCGCCGCCGGTCGCCTCACCAAGAAGAGCAGCTGGGGCCTCGGGGGCCTCAGCCGCAGGCACTGCGGGCGGCTGCTCACCGCCTTCAGCTACGGCAGCATGGGCCTCAGGGGCCGCTCCCTCATGAGCGCCGCCCAGTGCTGTCACCTCGGCAGGGGCACCCTCAGCCTCCAGAGGCCCATGTCTTCCTGCTCCGCCACTTGAGGAAGAGTCGCCTTGGCCGACCGCAAGGGCAACCACCACCACTGGGTTCTCGCGAGGCCCCTGGAGGCCAGCAGGGCGCGGGCCCCATTCGTCAAAGATGGGCATGTGACCCACAAAGTCACTTCTATTCGAGCAGAGGTACAACAAGGCCCCTCCTTGCCGGATGCCGCCGGGGGAAGGATCCCCAGTCAAGACCAAGAGCACCTTCCTTAGCGCTTCAGGCGTCAGGTCCTCTTCCTGGAGCCGCATACGATCCCCATGACTGCTGAAGGCCCACATCCGGTGAGAATGGCATTGGAGAGGCGCAACACGGCGTAGCAAGAACTCCTTCACCACCTTGGGCGCCGTCACGCCGAGCTCCCTCAAGAACTCGAAGTGACGCCAGACAAAGGCGAGCCGGGGGCTCGCGAGCGTCTCCTGACCCCAGCCTGAGTTGGGGACAACAGGCGAAGATGGCTCCGTCAGCAGGGGGCTGGGCACCCCTACGTCCACATACAGCCACCCCTCGTGAAACCCAGGCGCGGGCGGAGGAAGACTGAAGTCAATTCCTGAAGCCGCCATCTCAGGCGCAGCGACGAAGCTCACGCACCCCGAACATTGGGTGGGGTCGACAAGGCGCAAAGAAAAGAAGTGGCGCAGCAAGGCAACCGAAGGAAGGATGCCCACCATCGCCTCGCAAACGAAGGCGAAAACCGCGAGAAGAGTGATGGATTCAGGACCCAGATGCATCATATGGATCTGATAATGGGAGAGCTCGGCGTTGAAGAAATCAGAAAAGGGGGGAACCAGTCCTGCCCATAGGGCGTCGACGAAGTATCGGACCTCGGTGGCAATCCTGTCAATGGAGAAGCGGGACGCGGGCCAGGCCGTCGTCCTCCCGCATTCGTTGAAGATGGTGGCCAGAGCCGAGCTGACCTTGCTCAAGCCCTCTTGATTGATTATGATCGGCCGATCGACGGCGGGGGCCGCCCCCGACGATGAGCGAGGCGGCGGCATGGGCTTCTTCCCTCTTCCCTTCTTCGGCGGAGCCATGACGGCAGGAAGGGGGGGGGAAAGGTTCGAGATTGGATTGGATGTGGAAACTGGAGTTTGAGAGGAGAAAGGACAGAGAGCGCTCGAGCAGCGGAAAGGGGAGTGGCTGTGTGCGGCAACGAGTCCACCTAGCAAGGCATAAAATAAGGAGGCGTGGGGGAACTATGCCGCTCACGTCCAATCAACCGCCACGCGGCGCCCAAGGCCGCAGGCTGTTAGGGCCCGTGACGCTTCGCACTTGCCCTTTCGCCTCTCTGCTCGGCCAAGTCCGGGCGCGCCGTGGGCCTGGGGGCTACTGTCGGCGTTCTGGGAACGGGGGTCCCTAGACTTGCCTGCCTGCGGCCTGCGGCGTGGCTCAAAGGGGGCCCAGTGCGGCCCATCTTCATCAACACAAGCTCAAGACCCTCGCGAGGGGCCAAGCCTCGCGGGGCGGACGACAAGGAGCTTCCTCAGGCACGGCCTCATCAGGCTGGCTCGCGAGGAGGCGGAGAGTTCAAGGCGGGGTACCTCACGAGGTGCCCATGATGCAAGCCATGATGACCAGGGGCGCTAGTCGGGCGCCAGCCCGCGCAGTGTCCTCCTTTCCTCTTTGGTGCAAAGGGAGCAAGCGCAGGCGAGAGCATCAAGCAAAGGCATCGATTTCGGTGCTACAAGACCAAGACCAGCCCAACGGCAGGGAGGAAGTCATTGTGGAGCCCAAGCTGGCGTCACCACCAGAGCCTTTGGCAGGCGAGGACCAACTTTAGTCAGGATAAGTGTACCAGATGTTCCCCTTCAAAATGGCCAATTGTTGGCGCCCTTCCCGCTCAATATTTGGGAAGAGGCCCAGGGCCTTTGCCTATAAATAGGAATAGCCACCCCCAAGGGATAGGGGGGGACAGAGAGATAGTGGCATCGAGAATCCAAGAGCCACAACCAAGTAGCACCAACCAAGAACAGACCCTCGCGAGGCTGTTCTTCCTTGTATTGTTCATCATCAGCCCAAGAGGCAATCCACCACACCACACACTGGAGTAGGGTATTACACCACAATGGTGGCCTGAACCAGTATAAAGCCTGTGTCCCTTGTGTGTTCTGTTCATAGTTTAGATCCTAGCGATTCGGTGAGGAGCAAGTAGGCAGAGGGTGAAATCTCCGCCCGCACCCAAGTGTTCGAACCTCAAGGGTCTGCCGGAACCCGAAATCCGACACCAACATTCTCCCACATGCACTAGAGTCAATAATCTAGTTCACATCACTATGTGATTGTAATGAATTCAACACCCATGGGGTTTGATCATATCTCGCTTGTGAGAGAGGTTATTAGTCAACGGGTCTGAACCTTTCAGATCCGTGTGTGCTTTACAAATCTCTATGTCATCTTGTAGATGTAGCTTCCACGCGCTACTTGGAGCTATTCCAAAACAATTCCTCTACTATACGAATCCAGTCTACTACTCAGAGTCATCCAGATTAGTGTCAAAGTTTGCATCGGCGTAACCCTTTACGACGAACTCTTTTACCACCTCCATAATCGAGAAAAAATTTCTTAGTCCACTAGTTACTAAGGATAACTGTCGGTGTCAAAACCGGCGGATCTCGGGTAGGGGGTCCCGAACTGTGCGTCTAGGCGGATGGTAATAGGAGACAAGGGACACGATGTTTTTACCTAGGTTCGGGCCCTCTCGGTGGAGGTAAAACCCTACTCCTGCTTGATTGATATTGATGATATGGGTAGTACAAGAGTGGATCTACCAGGAGATCAAGGAGGCTAAACCCTAGAAGCTAGCCTATGGTATGATTGTTGTTCTGTCCTATGGACTAAAACCCTCCGGTTTATATAGACACCGGAGAGGGCTAGGGTTACGCAGAGTCGGTTACAATGGTAGGAGATCTGCATATCTGTATCGCCAAGCTTGCCTTCCACGCCAAGGAAAGTCCCATCCGGACACGGGATGAAGTCTTCAATCTTGTATCTTCATAGTCTGGGAGTCCGGCCGATGATGATAGTTCGGCTATCCGAGCACCCCCTAGTCCAGGACTCCCTCAGTAGCCCCCGAACCAGGCTTCAATGACGATTAGTCCAGCGCGCATATTGTCTTCGGTATTGCAAGGCGGGTTCTCCTCCAAATTCCATGTGCTTGCCAATTAGTGTCCGGCTTCCTTATAAATGTTGCGCTCCTTGGCTTCCACGTCCCATAATGGCCCTCTTCCACGTGTCATATGAATGCGAAAAGCCAGGGTATTTTTACGTTTTACCCCCTAGCTACGCGAATAAGCTGCCTATAAGAGGAGCAAGGATCTAGATCCGAATCACACCATCCTCCTTTCGCGAGTACTCATCGAAGCACCTCTGACAAAAATCCATTCCATCATGGACAGTCGACGCGGCTCCTCCTCCCGCGCTCCCAGCCCTCAGCCCGGAGATTGGAGGAGATGTTCAGTCCCGCATAGCGAGCTAGTGACGCTCCAGGCCGAGGGATACCTTCCCCCAGCCTTTATGGTTTCGGTTCGAGCCGGACTGGCCACCTACAAGGGTGGGAAGCAGGCGGAGAGCGTCCCCAATCCCTCCAAAGGAGAGCGGGTATGCTTCGTCCCTTATCTGATAAGAGGACTCGGATTTCCCATACATCCGTTTCTCCGGGGGCTCCTGGAGTTCTATGGACTCCAGCTTCACCACCTTACACCCGCCTCCATTTTGCACATTGCGGGTTTTGTAGCTCTTTGCGAGCTGTTCTTGGGCATCGAGCCCCATTTTGTGCTGTGGAAGAGATTGTTTTGCCTCGTACCCCGTTCTCACGAGGTGTTGATATATCAAGTGGGCGGAGCTGAAATATGGCGCATCGCCGGGACCGGATATCTATCCGGAACCCCGAAGAAGGCGTCCGAAGACTGGCCTTCGGAATGGTTTTATATGGAAGACGCCCCGCTGCCGGACCCAGTTCGGATCAGCCTCCCGGAGTTCAGCAACGCTCCTCTGAAGAAATGCCTGAGTTGGCGCCCGCGGAGCCCTCAACGGGAAGATGATAGGATCGTCCAATATCTGATGGGCCGGATAAGGTTACTGGCCCATTCCGGATTGACCATGATTGGAGTCATGGCCACGTGCATTATGCGAGGGGTGCAGCCGCTCCAATATAGGGGCCACCCCATGTGGGATTTCAACGGGGAGAATGATGCCACCCGTCATGGCCGCAAGGGGCCGGGATCGGCCGCCGATCTGGTGAAGATCCTGTCCGGCTTGTACAAGGGGGAGAAGGAGGACTTACTCCGCACGAGTCCATTGAACGGATTCTCCATGAATAACCCTCGGAGCTGGGTAAGCGGACGTTTATCTATCCGATCCGTGCTTTCAAAGTTAAGTGTCTTACTTTATGATTTCGACGCAAGAACTGCGCCGGGATGTGGAGGGCATACACAGCCCGACTCCACAACCCGAGGATCCGGGACGATCCCTTGATCCGGCCTCCGAGGAGGATCCTGACATAGAGGTGGAGCTGATCGATGGGGTGTTCCACCAACTTAGCGTGGGCAATGCTTTAGTCGCCATTACGGCCGACTACCCCGGTTTAACTCCGGCTTCCCAGGTAACTGCGACCAAGGTCTTGTCATTATTACTCATCCATGCTTATTTCCGAACACTGTATACCAATGGTGTCCCGCAGGAGGTACCTTTGGGGCGGGAAGCCGGATCCGTGGTGGCTGACCAACAAAGGTCAGTTCGGCCCAGCAGGTGGAAGAGGAGTGCGATGCGAATCGAAACATCGCCGCAGCGGTATGGGGCACCACCGTATTTAAGGGAAAGATTCCTGGGGGGGTATATTAACACTCCTGATTCTTCTAGCAGAAAGAGCGCTCGCCGGACTGTGCCCGGAGAGGTTGCCAATCAAGCCTCCGCCAGCCAGGCTCCAACGCCTGGTCCGGAGGGGGAGGCGAACACTAGGCGTGAGCCGGATGCTCCTCCAACGGAGGATGCCGACAGGCTGTCCGCCACCAGGTCTGAGGTGGAGAGCGCCATGAATCATAGGCGCCGCCGGACAGTTCTTCATGACGCGTGTTTCTCCCCGGAGGCGTTGAATGCCTTTAATGCGGGGGACGCGCACCTCCGTGCCGCTCAAGATGGTCTAACCAGAGCCACGGAGCAGTATGTGAAAGACATACGGGTGAGAAATTTTAATAGTTATATATGCTAGTAGCCCCCGAGACTTAAAATAGTTAGAATAACTGATTTAAGGATCATTTGTTATGCAGGATCTTACAGAGAAGAATACCCACCTGTCCCAGGAGCTTCAAGGGTGCAAGGCCCAACTTGAGGCGGCACTAGCCGCTGCAGGGGGATCCACAGAGACCCCCTCTGGTAATATATACTTTCGAAAAGATAAGTCATTTCTGAAGTGTGGCGTGTGCGTAGGTCTGACAATAATATTGCAGAGGGTGCCGGACTAGATCCGGACAAGCAACATCTGCTGCGCCAGCTGACGGCCGGCGAGAAGGTGCAGCAGGAGAGGAACAAACTCCAAGATGCCAACACCCAGCTGGGAGAAGAACTAAAAGATGTTCGGGTCCAGCTATCTGACTCCGTAAAGGAGAATCGGCGGCTTTGTCGCGGCATCTACCGTAAGTGCTTGAGCAAACTCTTTTGAAAAGAAGAGTTTGGCGAGGAAGTCGATTGACAGGAATGTGTCTGTAGGTGTGCTCACAGGTCGCCCTGCGGAGGAAATGCCCAGTTCAACGGGTGACCAACTTCCCGAGCTGCTGCAACTGCACGAACGTGTTCGGCAGGCGATGAGTGGCGTCGCCCAGGCCTTATGGCCGTCCGTCTCCCTACCCGAGGGTCTTGGAGGGCTTGCGGAGAAGCTTTAGGGAGCACGACAGCGCTTCCGTCTGTGGAAGATATCGGCCTGCCGTCAAGGCGCCAGGGAGGCCTGGGCCATGGTGAAGACGCGGTACACGAAGGCTGATCCGAACCACATGGCTGAGGTCGGACCTGTGGGACCCGATGGGAAGGAGATTCTTGTGAGCTTAATGTACGGCCAAGTAGAGTTGGCCGCTAAGTAGAGTTGGCCAAGTAGAGTTGGCCGCTAAGTAAGCTAGACAGCCTGTTAGATGGGATTGAAGAGGAGTACAATCAGTCAATTTGACGATGTAATCTAAAATGACATGTAAAATGCCTTCTAGCCGGATTGTAGATCGTTTGTCTTTGCGGACCTTTTCGCTTCAACCTCGGGACCCTAGAGTCCGGAGTGTGTCTGAATACCCTCATGGTTATGAAAAAACCGGGGCATGCATGGAGACCAGGCGTAGGGGTCATTAGTGCTTTATCAGACAAGTGCCCAACTAGTTATGTTATATTACATGGTTAGTAAGAAACATCTTCCAGGGAGAATAGTTCCGTTAGGGGTTCCTTTCCCTGGGAGGCATGCCCTAAAGTGCATGTCCGGACTGCGAAAAGAGCAGAAAAGCATCTGGGGGCAGATAAATAAATAAATAAGAAATCATCTTTCAAGTCACTGACCGAATATTCCCTTAAGAACGCTAGCTTTTGGCTTCACCCAGTCTGAGGTACACATCCGGCTGACCCGGCAGTAACAATCGCAGAGGTGCTCCCTTTACCTCCTAGCCGAACAATCGGGAACGTAGGGGTAAGCACAGGAGCCAGGCAACCCAGCTTGGCCAAAACTTAAGTCATATCGATGCATATAATGGTGAGTAAAAGGTACATGCGGAAGTGCGACGCATGTGTTGGGCATGAAGCCCGTATAAATAAGCTTCTGTTAAAGAAGCCCCCAGGTATAATGAGTGCGAGCAGCACGTCAAGTGTGTGCGAACAATGCGCAGATGAGCCTCCGAAGGCTTTAAGAAAAAAGGAGGGAGAAAGAGAGAAATAAAAGACAGCTAAAGTATAAAATGTAGACGGAGGAAGGAGACGAACTCAGAGTCCGGTGCTAGGCGTAGAATCTTCGGAGACGGGCTGCGTTCCATGGGTTCGGCTCGAGTCGGTTGTCCGATGCGTTTCGCAGACGGTATGCTCCGCTGGTCAGGACTTGGTCGATGATGAAGGGACCTTCCCATCTGGGCTAGAGTCTGTCCCTTTTCTTGTCCGGCAGGCGTAGAACTAGTTCGCCAACATTGTAAGTTTTGGCCCGTACTTCTCTGCTTTGATATCTTCGAGCCTACTGTTGATAGAATGCGGAACGAGCTTTTGCCACGTCGCGCTCCTCCTCTAAGACGTCCAAACTGTCCTGTCGATCTAGCTCAGCTTCTCTTTCTTCGTACATGCGCACGCGAGGTGAGTCATGAATTATGTCGCAGGGCAAAACTGCCTCTGCGCCGTACACCATAAAAAAGGTGTGAATCCGGTACTGCGATTCGGCGTGGTTCGCAGCCCCCAGAGTATGGAGTCGAGCTCCTCTACCCAGTGCGTGTTAGATTCCTTGAGGGACCGCACTAGTCTGGGTTTAATGCCGCTCATGATTAGACCATTTGCTCGCTCGACTTGACCGTTAGTTTGAGGGTGATAGACTGAAGCATAGTCGAGCCTGATGCCCATGTTTTTGCACCAGAGTTTAACCTCGTCGGCCGTAAAGTTTGTGCCGTTATCAGTGATGATTCTATGGGGGACACCGTAACGATGTACTACCCCTGATATGAAGTCTATCACGGGTCCGAATTCGGCCGTCTTAACTGGCTTGGCCTCTATCCATTTGGTGAATTTATCCACCATGACCAATAGGTATTTTTGCTTGTGGGTTCCCCCTTTAAGGGGTCCAACCATGTCAAGCCCCCAGACTGCAAACAGCCAGGTGATGGGTATAGTTTTGAGGGCGGTGGGTGGCATGTGGCTCTGATTAGCAAAGAGCTGGCAACCGACGCATCGTTGGACTAAGTCCTGAGCATCTGCCCAGGCCGTCGGCCAATAAAATCCTGAATGGAAGGCCTTGCCTACAAGGGCTCGGGCTGCGGCGTGGTGCCCGCCGAGTCCGGCGTGAATTTCAGCCAGAAGATTTCGCCCTTCCTCTTCGAAGATGCACCTTTGAAGGACTCCGGTTGTGCTTTTCTTATAAAGCTCTCCCTCATGGACCTTGTAGGCTTTAGATCGCCGAACTATGCAGCGGGCCTCATTTTGGTCTTCGGGAAGTTCCTGCCTAATTAAGTAGGCTAGGAATGGTTCCGTCCACGGGGCAATTACTGCCATTATTTCATGGGCTGAAGGTGTTATTTCATTGGCTGAGCCACCGATTGTGTTAGATTGTTCCGTGTTGGGTGGTGTGGTTGGTTCCGGGTTGTTATTTCCGGACTCCTCTTCCCATAATACGGATGGCTTAAAGGGCCGCTCCAGGAAGATGTTTCGAGGGACGGCGTCGCGTTTTGCGGCGATGCGTGCCAACATGTCGGCTGCCTGGTTATTATCCCGGGCTACATGGTGGAATTCGAGTCCTTCGAACCGAGCTGACATTTTTAAGACAGCGTTGTGGTAGGCTGCCATTTTCGGATCCTTGGCATCAAAGTCTCCATTTAGTTGGGATATTGCGAGGTTTGAATCTCCGCGGACCTCTAGGCATTGAATGCCAATGGAGATGGCCATCCGGAGACCATGTAGAAGGGCCTCGTATTCGGCTGCGTTGTTGGAGTCCGTGTACATTATTTGAAGTACGTATTGGACTGTGTCTTCGGTTGGGGACGTCAGGACGACGCCAGCCCCCAAGCCGACAAACATTTTAGAGCCGTCGAAGTGCAAGATCCAATTGGAGTATGCGCCGTAGTCTTTAGGGAGTTCGGCTTCAGTCCATTCAGCGATGAAGTCAGCCAAAACTTGCGACTTTATAGCTCGACGTGGTTTGTAGGTTCTGTCGAATGGTAAGAGCTCAATGGCCCATTTTGCAATCCTGCCCGTCGCGTCGCGGTTGTTTATAATTTCGTTGAGAGGTACTTCGGAGGCCACTGTTATCAAACACTCCTGAAAGTAGTGTCGCAGCTTCCGGGATGCCATGAACACCACATACGCTATCTTTTGATAATGTGGATACCGGGACTTGCATGGAGTTAAGACAGTGGATACGTAGTACACTGGTTTTTGAAGAGGGAATTTGTGTCCTTCTGTTTCTCGTTCGACGACAAGCACCGCGCTTACAACTTGATGTGTTGCCGCGATATATAATAACATTGGTTCGCCCAAGTTGGGCGCGGCCAGGACATGATTTGTTGCCAATATGGCTTTTATTTCTTCAAGTCCAGCCGTGGCAGGTTCGTCCACTCAAAGTGTTCGGTGCGCCGGAGGAGGCGATAAAGGGGCAACGCCTTCTCTCCCAAGCGGGAGATGAAGCGGCTTAAAGCTGCCACGCATCTAGTCAATTTTTGTATTTGTTTGAGATCTTTTGGGATATCCAACTGTGACAGAGCTCGGATCTTGGCTGGGTTTGCTGCAATTCCTCTACCGGATACAATGAAGCCCAAGAGCTTTCCGGCTGGTACGCCGAAAACGCATTTTTCCGGGTTGAGCTTAATGTCATATGCTCGGAGGTTGTCGAATGTGAGCCTCAAATCGTCTACTAGAGTTTCGACGTGTTTGTCTTGACGACCACATCGTCTACGTATGCCTCCATTGTTTTGCCGATCTGGGTTGCCAAACATGTCTGAATCATGCGCTGATATGTTGCGCCGGCGTTCTTGAGCCCGAAGGGCATTGTGTTGAAGCAGAATGGTCCATATGGAGTAATGAATGCCGTTGAGGCTTGGTCTGTCTCCGCCATCTTGATTCGATGGTATCCGGAGTATGCGTCGAGGAAGCACAATGAATCGTGCCCTGCGGTAGCATCGATGATTTGATCGATGCGGGGAAGGGGGAAAGGATCCTTTGGGCAAGCCTTGTTAAGGTCTTTAAAATCGACACACAGGCGCCAGGATTTGTCCTTTTTTGGTACCATTACCAGGTTCACTAGCCAGTCCGGATGTTTTATGTCTTTGATGAATCCGGCTTCCAATAGTTTGGCTAGCTCCTCTCCCATTGCCTGTCTTTTTGGTTTGGAGAATTGCCGAAGAGCCTATTTTACTGGCTTGAATCCTTTTAGGATGTTTAGGCTGTGTTCTGCCAGCCTGCGTGGGATTCCTGGCATATCTGAATGGTGCCAGGCAAAGATATCCCAATTTTCCTGAAGGAATTCTCGTAGTGCGGCGTCTACATCAGGGTTTAATTGTGCCCCGATGGAGGCCGTCTTTGTGGGGTCCGTTGGATGGACTTGGAATTTGACTATTTCGTCCGCTGGTTCAAAAGAGGTGGACTTGGATCTCTTGTCGAGTATCACATCGTCCCTGTTAACCGTGGAGCACAGCGCAGTGAGTTCCTCTGCCGCTAGGGCTTCGGATAGTGCCTCTAGGGCTAGTGCGGCTGTCTTGTTTTCGGCACGGAGCGCTGTGTCCGGATCACTGACAAGAGTGATGATTCCATTGGGCCCGGGCATTTTAAGCTTCATGTACCCGTAATGGGGTATAGCTTGAAAAATTGTGAATGCCTCTCGCCCCAATAGGGCGTGATATCTGCTGCTGAACGGGGCCACTTGGAACGTGACCTCCTCGGACCTGTAATTGTCCGGCGCGTCGAAGACCACATCCAGTGTAATTTTTCCTGTGCAGCGTGCTTCCCGACTAGGGATTATTCCTCTGAAGGTTGTGCTGCTTCGCTCAATGCGGCTCCAGTCTATTTCCATTTTTCGAAGGGTTTCCTCATAGATGAGGTTTAATCTGCTGCCGCCATCCATGAGTACCTTGGTAAGCCGAAAGCCGTCCACTATTGGACTAAGGACCAATGCGGCTGGTGCTCGGGCTGTTCGGAATTTTGGTTCGTCGCTGGCGTTGAAGGTGATAGCCGTGTCGCTCCATGGATTTGTTGTTGCTACTTGGTAGACTTCGGCGAGGCTGCTATTGTTCATTTCCGCATATTATTTGATGCAAAAGTCTCGAAGACTGTTAATACCATACTGGTACTGTTGGGCTGGTTCTCCGGGGCTAGAAGCTCTTCGCCACTTTTGGCCACCTGCCGTAGTATCCAACATGCTTGAAGGCTATGTGTTGGAGTGGCGCCCTCTGTACTATGGATCTTACAGGGTCCGCTGAGCCATCCCTCCAGTACGGTTCCGTGCCCTTTAGGGGTTTTTTGCTTTTTGGTTTTTGTCCCAGGTGCCTGAGCATGATGCACCCTTTTATTTTGGACTAGGGTTGTGTTCGGAGCCGGATTGTCCCAAAACTTAGTTTCGGTTTTCCAGGCACTCTCCATCGCATAGTACTTTCGTACTATGGACGCCAGGTCGGCGAAGCGTGTAATTTCGCGACGACTTACGGCGTTCAAGATTCCCTTGTCCGTGCAATTGTTGCAAAAAATTGAGATTGCGTTTTCCTCACGGCAGTCCTTTATCCTGTCCATAACCAGGAGGAATCTGGCCCAGTAATGATGTACTGTTTCAGCGGGCTCTTGCCGGATTTGAGATAAATCGCTTGTGTTTGGGTGGGTGGGTGGAAATAAATTCGAAACCCCGCCCAATCTGAGGCTCAAGGGCCGAAAAGTTTCCAAATTTGGAAGCTTGGATTGCTGGATGTTGTCCAACGAATCTGGTCCGCTGCCTGACTTTAGGTTCAGTACTTGAGGTATCCGTCCCTCCGTGGGAATCCGGCATGGAGGGATCAGGAATCCGGACATAACAGGTCTTTATTATAGAAGAAGAGTCGTCGCGTTGTTCCTCCACCACAGCAACGTGGTGGGTAGCCTGGGGAGAGTTGATCTCTCTCAAATCGGTTTTAAGCCCAATCTGATCGTAGTCTGTAGCGACTCCCAGGGCGGCGATGCGATCCAAGAGCTCGTTTACGGAGGAGAGCTCCATCGGATCTAGCTTCTCGACGAATTCCGAGTTGACGTGAAGATCACTTTTGATGACCCGAGAGGTCATTGTCGGAGCGGCGGCCGAACAGGCGGTCATAAGAAAACCACCTAGCCGGATAGTTTGGCCGGTGGCCAAAGCTCCCTTGGCAATGGTACCGTCTTTAAAGACGGGAAGAGGCATCCTTCCTGATTGTGACGGCACAGAGGAACTCTCAATGAAAGCACCAATGTCGGTGTCAAAACCGGCGGATCTCGGGTAGGGGGTCCCGAACTGTGCGTCTAGGCGGATGGTAACAGGAGACAAGGGACACGATGTTTTTACCCAGGTTCGGGCCCTCTCGATGGAGGTAAAACCCTACTCCTGCTTGATTGATATTGATGATATGGGTAGTACAAGAGTGGATCTACCACGAGATCAAGGAGGCTAAACCCTAGAAGCTAGCCTATGGTATGATTGTTGTTCTGTCCTATGGACTAAAACCCTCCGGTTTATATAGACATCGGAGAGGGCTAGGGTTACACAGAGTCGGTTACAATGGCAGGAGATCTACATATCCATATCGCCAAGCTTGCCTTCCACGCCAATGGTAGGAGCTATTCCAAAACAATTGCTCTACTATACGAATCCGGTCTACTACTCAGAGTCATCCAGATTAGTGTCAAAGTTTGCATCGGCGTAACCCATTATGACGAACTCTTTTACCACCTCCATAATCGAGAAAATTTCTTAGTCCACTAGTTACTAAGGATAACCTTGACCGCTGTCCTGTGATCCATTCCTTGATCACACTTGTACCCCTTGACTGATTCATGGCAAGGCACACTTTAGGTGCGGTACACAACATAACATACTGGAGAGCCTACGTCTAAAGCATAGGGGACGACCTTCGTCCTTTTCTCTCTCTTCTGCCGTGGTCAGGTCTTGAGTCTTACTCAATACTCACACCTTATAACACAGCCAAGAACCCCTTCTTTGCTGATCTATTTTGAACTCCTTCAAAACTTGTCACGGTATGTATTCATTTGAAAGTACTATTAAGTGTTTTTTATCTATCCTTATAGATCTTGATGCTCAATGTTCAAGTAGCTTAATCCAGGTTTCCCATTGAAAATCACTTTTCAAATAACCCTATATGCTTTCCAGAAATTCTACATCATTTATGATCAACAATATATCAACAACATATACTCATCAGAAATTCTATAGTGCTCACTCACTTCTTTGGAAATACAAGTTTCTCATAAACTTTGTATAAACCCAAAATCTTTGATCATCTCATCAAAGTGTATATTCCAACTCCGAGATGCTTACTCCAGTCCTTAGAAGGATTGTTGGAGCTTTGCATACTTATTAGCACCTTTCAGGATTGACAAAACCTTCTGGTTGTATCACATACAACCTTTCCTCAAGAAAATCGTCGAGGAAACAATGTTTTGACATCCTATCTGCAAGATTTCATAAATAATGCAGTAACTGCTAATGTAATTCCAACAGACTCTTAGCATCGCTACGAGTGAGAAAGTCTCATCGTAGTCAACTCCTTGAACTTGTAGGAAAACATCTTAACAACAAGTCGAGCTTTCTTAATGGCGATACTTACCATCATTGTCCGTCTTCCTTTTAAAATCCATCTGTACCTAACAGCCTTACGACCATCATGTAGTTCTTCCAAAGTCTATACTTTGTTTTCATACATGGATCCTCTCGGATTTTATGGCCTCGAGCCATTCGTCGGAATCCGATCCCACCATCGCTTCTCCACAGCTCATAGGTTCATTGTTGTCTAGCAACATGACCTCCAAGACAGGAGTACATACCACTCTGAAGCAGTACGCATCCTTGTCGACCTACGAGATTTGGTAGTGGCTTGATCCGAAGTTTCATGATCACTATCATTAGCTTCCACTTCAATTGGTGTAGGCGCCACAGGAACAACTTCCTATGCCCTGCTGCACACTAGTTGAAGTGACGGTTCAATAACCTCATCAAGTCTCCACCATCCTCCCACTCAATTCTTTCGAGAGAAACTTTTCGTCGAGAATGGTCTCGTTTCTAGAAACAACCACTTTTGCTTCCGGATCTGAAATAGGAGGTATACCCAACTATTTTGGGTGTCCTATGAAGATGCATTTATCCGCTTTGGGTTCGAGCTTATCAGGCAAAAACTTTTCAGATAAGCGTTGCAGCCCCAAACATTTAAGAGATGACAACTTAGGTTTCTCTAAACCATAGTTCATACGGTGTCATCTCAACGGAATTACCTGGTGCCCTATTTAAAGTGAATGCGGTTGTCTCTAATGCCTAACCTATAAATGATAGTGGTAATTCGATAAGAGACATCATGGTATGCACCATATCCAATAGGGTGCAGCTATGATGTTCGGACACACCATCACACTATGGTGTTCCACACGGTATTAGTCGTGAAACAATTTCCACAATGTCTTAATTGTGTACCAAACTCGTAACTCAGATATTTATCTCTATGATCATATCATAGACATTTTATCCTCTTGTCACGATGATCTTCAACTTCACTCTGAAATTACTTGAACCTTTCAATATTTCAGACTTGTGTTTCATCAAGTAAATATACTCAGAATCTACTCAAATCATCTGTGAAGTAAGAGCATAACGATATTCACTGCGTGCCTCAGCACTCATTGGATTGCACACATCAAATGTATTACTTCCAACAAGTTGCTCTCTTGTTTCATCTTACTGAAAATGAGGCTTTCCAGTCATCTTGTCCATGTGCTATGATTTGCATGTCTCAAGTGATTCAAAATCAAGTGAGTCCAAATGATCCATCTGCATGGAGTTCCTTCATGCGTACATACTAATAGACATGGTTCGCATGTCTCAAACTTTTCAAAAACGAGTGAGTCGAAAAGATCCATCAACATGGAGCTTCTTCATGCATTTTATACCAATATGACTCAAATGGCAGTGCCACAAGTAGGTCGTACTATCATTACTATCTTATATCTTTTGGCATGAACATGTGTATCACTACGATCGAGATTCAATAAACCATTCATTTTAGGTGCAAGACCATTGAAGGTATTATTCAAATAAATAGAGTAACCATTATTCTCCTTAAATGAATAACCGTATTACGATAAACATAATCCAATCATGTCTATGCTCAACGCAAACACCAAATAACAATTATTTAGGTTTAACACCAATCTCGATGGTAGAGGGAGCAGGCGATGCTTGATCACATCAACCTTGGAAACACTTCCAACACACATCGTCATCTCACCTTTAGCTAGTCTCCGTTTATTCTATAGCCTTTTATTTCGAGTTACTAACACTTAGCAACCGAACCGGTATCTAATACCCTGGTGCTGCTAGGAGTACTAGTAAAGTACACATTAATATAATATATATATATATATATATATATATATGTATATATCCAATATACTTATGTCGACCTTGCCAGCCTTCTCATCTACCAAGTATCTAGGGTAGTTTCTGCTTCAGTGACCGTTCCCCTCATTACAGAAGCACTTAGTCTCGGGTTTGGGTTCAACCTTGGGTTTCTTCACTAGAGCAGCAACTGATTTGCCGTTTGATGAAGTATCCCTTCTTTCCCTTGCCCTTCTTGAAACTAGTGGTTTACTAACCATCAACAATTGATGCTCCTACTTGATTTCTACTTTCGCGGTGTCAAACATCACGAATTGCTCAAGGATCATCATGTCTATCCCTGATATGTTATAGTTCATCACGAAGCTCTAGTAGCTTGGTGGCAGTGACTTTGGAGAACCATCACTATCTCATCTAGAAGATAACTCCCATTCGATTCAAGCGATTGTAGTACTCAGACAATCTGAGCACATGCTCAACGATTGAGCTTTTCTCCCTTAGTTTGTAGGCTTAAGAAATTTGTCGGAGGTCTCACACGTCTTGACGTGGGCACGAGCTTGAAATCCTAATTTTAGCTCTTGGAACATCTCATATGTTCCACGACATTTCAAAATGTCTTTGGTGCCTCAATCTAAACCGTTTAACATTAGGCACTGAACTATCACGTAGTCATCAAAACGTGTATGTCAGATGTTCGCAACATCCACAGACGATGCTCGAGGTTCAGCACACCGAGCGGTGCATTAAGGACATAAGCCTTCTGCGTAGCAATGAGGATAATCCTCAGTTTACGGACCCAGTCCGCATAATTTCTACTATCAACTTTCAACTAAAATTTTCTCTAGGAACATATCATAAACAGTAGAACTAAAGCGTAAGCTACGACATAATTTGCAAAGACCTTTTGACTATGTTCATGATAATTAAGTTCATCTGGTTATTTAATGAACTCCCACTTAGATAGACATCCCTCTAGTCATCTAAGTGATACATGATCCGAGTCAACTAGGCCGTGTCCGATCATCACGTGAGACGGACTAGTCATCATCGGTGAACATCTTCATGTTGATCGCATTTGCTATACGACTCATGTTTGACCTTTCGGTCTCTTGTGTTCCGAGGCCATGTCTGTACATGCTAGGCTCGTCAAGTCAACCTAAGTGTTTTGCATGTGTAAATCTGGCTTACACCCGTTGTATGCGAACGTTAGAATCTATCACACCCAATCATCACGTGGTGCATCGAAACAACGAAACTTCGCAACGGTGCACAGTTAGGGCGAACACTTTCTTGAAATTTTAGCAAGGGATCATCTTATTTATGCTACCGTCGTTCTAAGCAAATAAGATGTAAAAACATGATAAACATCACATGCAATCAAATAGTGACATGATATGGCCAATATCATTTTGCTCCTTTTGATCTCCATCTTCGGGGCGCCATGATCATCATCGCCACCGGCATGACACCATGATCTCCATCATCATGATCTCCATCATCGTGTCTTCATGAAGTTGTCTCACCAACTATTACTTCTACTACTATGGCTAACGGTTTAGCAATAAAGTAAAGTAATTACATGGCGTTATTCAATGACACGCAGGTCATACAATAAATTAAGACAACTCCTATGGCTCCTGCCGGTTGTCATACTCATCGACATGCAAGTCATGATTCCTATTACAAGAACATGATCAATCTCATACATCACATATATTTCATTCATCACATCCTTTGGCCATATCACATCACACGGCATATGCTGCAAGAACAAGTTAGACGTCCTCTAATTGTTGTTGCAAGTTTTTACGTGGCTGCTATAGGTTTCTAGCAAGAACGTTTCTTACCTACGCCAAAACCACAACATGATATGCCAATTGCTATTTACCCTTCATAAGGACCCTTTTCATCGAATCTGATCTGACTAAAGTGGGAGAGACAGACACCCGCTAGCCACCTTATGCAACAAGTGCATGTCAGTCGGTGGAACCTGTCTCATGTAAGCGTACGTGTAAGGTCGGTCCGGGCCGCTTCATCCCACAATACCGCCAAATCATGATAAGACTAGTAACGGTAAGCATATTGAACAAACCAACGCCCACAACTACTTGTGTTCTACTCGTGCATAGAATCTACGCATAGACCTAGCTCATGATGCCAATGTTGGGGAACGTAGCAGAAATTCAAAATTTTCTATGCATCACCAAGATCAATCTATGAAGTAACTAGCAACGAGAGAGAGGGGAGTGCATCTTCATACCCTTGAAGATCGCGATGCGGAAGCGTTGCAAGTACGCGGTCGGTGGAGTCATACACGAAGTGATTCAGATCGCGGCCGAATCCGATCTAAGCACCGAACAACGGTGCCTCCGTGTTCAACACACGTACAGCCTAGGGACGTCTCCTCCTTCTTTATCCATCAAGGGGAGAGGAGAAGTTGAGGGAGAGCTCCGGCAGCATGACGACATGGTGGTGGAGCTTGCAGTTCTCCGGCAGAGCTTCGCCACGCACTACTACAGAGGAGGAGGTGTTGGGGAGGGAGAGGGCTGCGCCAGGGGAAGGGTGAAGCTCCCATGCGCCTCCCCACTATATATAAGGGTGGAGGGGGCTGGTTTCTTGCCCTCCAAGTCCATTGGGGCGTTGGAAAAGGTGAGAGGAAAGAAATCCCATCATTTCCTTCCCCGCCGATTGTTATCCCCCTTTTTTAGGGATCTTGATCTTATCCCTTCGGGATATGATCTTATTCCTTCTAAGGGGGATCTTGGTGCGCCTTGACCAGGGGTGTGGGACCTTGCCCCCACTACCCACGTTCATGTGGGTCCCCCATGTAGGTGGGCCCCACTCCGGAACCTTCTAGAACCTTCCCGGTACAATACCGAAAAATCCCGAACATTTTCCGGTGGACAAAATAGGACTTCCCATATATAAATCTTTACCTCCGGACCATTCTGGAACTCCTCGTGACGTTCGGGATCTCATCCGGGACTCCGAACAACATTCGATAACTGCACACAAATTCTCATAACAACTCTAGCGTCACCGAACCATAAGTGTGTAGACCCTACGGGTTCGGGAATCATGCAGACATGACCGAGACATCTCTCTGGCCAATAACCAACAGCGGGATCTGGATACCCATGTTGGCTCCCACATGTTCCACGATGATCTCATCGGATGAACCACGATGTTGGGGATTCAAGTAATCCCGTATGCAATTCCCTTTGTCAATCGGTACGTTACTTGCCCGAGATTCGATCGTCGGTATCCCAATACCTCGTTCAATCTCGTTACCGGCAAGTCACTTTACTCGTTCCGTAACGCATGATCCCGTGACTAACTACTTAGTCACATTGAGCTCATTGTGATGATGCATTACCGAGTGGGCCCAGAGATACCTCTCCGTCATACGGAGTGACAAATCCCAGTCTCGATTCGTGCCAACCCAACAGACACTTTTGGAGATACCTGTAGTGCACCTTTATAGTCACCCAGTTACGTTGTGACATTTGGTACACACAAAGCATTCCTACGGTATCCGGGAGTTGCACAATCTCATGGTCTAAGGAAATGATACTTGACATTAGAAAAGCTTTTAGCAAACGAACTACACGATCTTGTGCTATGATTAGGATTGGGTCTTGTCCATCACATCATTCTCCTAATGATGTGATCCCGCTATCAATGACATCTAATGTTCATGGTCAGGAAACCATGACCATCTATTGATCAATGAGCTAGTCAACTAGAGGCTCACTAGGGACATGTTGTGGTCTATGTATTCACACATGTATTACGGTTTCCAGTTAATACAATTATAGCATGAACAATAGACAATTATCATGAACAAGGAAATACAATAATAACCATTGTATTATTGCCTCTAGGGCATATTTCCAACAATTTGTTCTTCCTTGAAATTATTCGCTTGCATGGTGTGCCAAATACTATTGTTTCTGATCGTGATACTAAATTTCTTAGCCACTTTTGGAGATGTTTATGGGCTAAGTTGGGGACTAAACTGCTTTTTAGTACTACTTGTCACCCCCAAACTGATGGACAAACTGAAGTAGTCAATAGAACATTGTCTACTATGCTTAGGGCTGTTTTGAAGAATAATAAGAAAATGTGGGAAGAATGCTTGCCTCATATTGAATTTGCTTATAATCGTTCATTGCATTCTACTACTAAGATGTGCCCTTTTGAAATTGTGTATGGTTTCCTACCTCGTGCACCTATTGATTTGTTGCCTCTTCCATCTTCGGAGAAGGTTAATTTTGATGCTAAACAACGTGCTGAATTGATTTTAAAAATGCATGAGTTAACTAAGGAAAACATTGAGCGTATGAATGCTAAATATAAACTTGCTGGAGATAAAGGTAGAAAACATGTCGTGTTTGCACCTGGAGATCTTGTTTGGTTACATTTGCATAAGGATAAATTTTTTGATTTGCGCAAGTCAAAGCTAATGCCACGTGCGATGGTCCTTTTAAGGTGTTAGAGAAAATAAATGATAATGCATATAAACTTGAGCTGCCTGCAGATTTTGGGGATAGTCCCACTTTTAACATTGCAGATTTGAAGCCTTATTTGGGTGAGGAAGATGAGCTTCCGTCGAGGACGACTTCATTTCAAGAAGGGGAGGATGATGAGGACATCAATACCATTGTTACACCCACAACCCCTGCTGCTATACATACTGGACCAATTACTAGAGCTCGCGCACGCCAATTAAATTACCAGGTACTTTCGTTTCTTGGTAATGATTCTAATGTTCACGAGAATATGATGCTGCCTAAATTGGATACATTTGTTTTGCTTACAAATGAAGGGCCTAGCTTGGAGAAGGATGAACATTGGAGAGAACAAGCATGGGGATGATGGCATGCACAAGGGGAACAAGAACGGAGTTACAAGTGATGATTTCAAGACCTTGAAGCCACCATAATGAGTGCATGAAGCCTTGGACGAAATATACAAGATGCTACTTCATAACTTTTGTTCAGAGGCTATTCTAGGTGCTGCGTCACCTTATTATTGGGCCAGGCCCATGTATTTTCAAAATATTTGAGTATAGGCTTTTTTTAGAGTCCGTATGTGTGGGGAAACAAGAGATAGGGTTGGTTTCGAACCCCTTCCCCAAGGGCCACGAAATTCCCCCCCTCTTCCTCCATATATACTTTGGGTTTTGTTTAGATTAAAAGTTCGCCATAGCTGCAACTTCACGTACTTCGTTTGTGTTCAATGACCAGACAAAGGCGTCACAGAACCCCACCTTGATCAATAAAGCTTTCATATTATATTCACAATATCCAGATTGCAATCTTAGTTTCTTACTTGTTCTTCGTTTGCTCGCAGGAAATAGACCCTCGTGGTCATGTTGATCGTGCTCCGGCGTGGTCAATAACATCTCGGAGTTGGTTTAGCGGTTGCTAAGGCGCGACGTCCTCGCACGTTCGTAGTCGGATCGTCAAAGTCGACTTCCACCAAAGCGAGATCCATCATCTCATCGAAAGACGGGACAACTTTGCCTCTATCAAGAAGATAATTAAGTGAGATGGGCGGATGAAGAGAAGTGAAGGGAGATAAGAGAAGAAGGCTCAGCTCAATATTGTGCCGACCAATTAGCGGCATGCGGTAAGAAGGGAACTCTACTAGTATACTATGTATTACCAACAATGAGTTAAGTCGAGCGCCGCTACTATAATGAAATCGAAGGAGGCTAAGTTGGTGCTCCACTGATCACCCTTCAAAACCAGAATTTTAGACTTATTTATCTACTTTTTCAAATGTAAATGTTAAATATTCTTCTCATTGGATACCAATTAGGTATAGGATACCCGATGGATATGGATTGGGTGTCGATTTGTGTCCATGGGTTTTGAAGTAGGTGGGTATAGAAGGTTTTTATGAGTATGGATTTGTGAAGAAGGGGATTGTACCCAGCCATACCCTACCCATTGTCATCCCTACAGGGAAGGCGGCAACCTTGGCGAGGTGGCGAGCTTGGAGGAGCGGCGGATAGGAAAGGCACCGACGGCAAGTGTGGAGGCGCTCGCGCAGTGGGGCCACAATGATGACAAGTGTGGAAGAGCTAGGGCAATATTAGGCATCACACGTCTAATGCAATGGAAAGACGAAATGGAAGGGGCATGGAAGGTATGCCGAGTTCCGTTCTTTGGGTACTTGGCAAACGTGACCCTGCCGTCAGGAAGCCGCCAGCCACGAACGACAGGGACACGTGGCACATTTACCAAGTGCCATCTTTTGGGCTTTTGGAGAAGACTACATAGGCCGAGCATTTTCCTTTTATCGAGTTTTTTAAGAGAAGATCTCGGCAAAGGAAGACCTCCACCGAGTCTCAACGTTTGCTGAGTGTACAACTCGTCAAAATGGACATTTTAGCAAAGCATGTGAAAGAAAACTGGGCAAATATTATTGCGCTCAGAGAACAATAATTTTTCAATAATGGGTGGGGATCAAAACAAAATCTCCATACGGATGGGACGACAATGTGGGAGTGGTCTGAGAGAGCAGCGTCAGTGTCGCTCACGAAGCAGCGGCCTAGATCGCCTCACATATCACAAGAGCTCACCTAAAGTTTGAACGTGCTTTGGTCAATGTTTTGTGTTGAGCTTCGGCACCACCACCCACAACACAAACTGCACCAAAGTATCCTAATGATTCATCGTGTACAAGCAAAAGAAAAAAAGTGTACTCCGGCCCCTCTCCTAGCGCCCCTCTCCTAGCGCCGGCGGCTACTCCGGCCCGGCGGCCACCTCCCCTCGCCGGCCTCCACTCTGGAGCTGGCGTCCATCCATGGCGGAGCGGGTCTCTCTGTCCGGGGCTTCTTCTGACATGCCGCCATCCCCTCCCCCACTTCCCTCTCCTCCGCGCCCTAGGCCGGTGCTGCGGTCACTCCTGGTGGTTCCCGATGTGGTTGGCACGACGCAGGGGCCGACCGTGCAGGGCGCTCCTTCTCGCCCCGCTATGTCGCCGGTGGCTGCTCGGGAGGAGTGGCAGACCCGGGGTGGCGCCACGCCCTTAGTCTCCGCCTCGCTTGGGCAGGCGCTCCCCTCCGGGCAGGTGGCCGGACATTCTTCCCTCCTCCAGGCCGCCGCGTGGCTGCATCCCAGCGATGCTCGTAGGCTGCTGCTACAACTGTGGCGACGCGAGGCACATCTCGGCCATGTGCACGAACCCTCCGGTGTGTGTGCGCTGCGGGGAGGTGGGGCACATCTCGAAAGACTGCGCCTTGCCGCGTCACCGTCCTCGTCCTCGGAGTTCTTCCCCGGAGGACCGTCCTAGGCCGCCGCCGGCGCTCCGTCCTCGCCACCCGCCCTCCCCTCCGCCCGCGAGTGCGCCGCCTGTCACGACCGGTTTTCTGGGTAATAAATTTCCAGAAAAGACTGTCGTTCTCATCAGCCCCAGGATTACTGTTAGCTGATGAGGCTCCAACTTGATACATAAATTCCAAGCAAAATACAGAATATGTAGTACAAGACCATTCTGGCCTGTGGGTACAACCAATGGTTTCTAGTGATTGATGGCGGAAGCGGGTTGTGAAACATCTGTGCCTATGGGACTCCATTCCCCATGGGAACAGCTGACCAGGTTAAATTCCTATCTTCGCGAGGCTGCTATCTCCATTGCGTGGGTTCCGGAGCTGTCATCGCGTCGCTCCTCTCCGTGCAGAAAAATCTGGCCAAGACAATAGCCAGGGACAAGCCAGTGAGTACTTTGAATGTACTCGCAAACATTATGAACACAGGTATAATATAACAATGGTGTGCTGAAAACATTTTATGCTCATGACGTCAGTCGAAAATAGTAAATAAATTTCTGATGCGTGCCTGCGGTTATTTAGAGAATTGCAATAACATAGTAGTATTAAAATTTATGAAAAACGAATAACCAGCAATGCCACAGTCGGGCGTCTTAGCGACACCACATAAAGGGCTTAAAAAGAAAAGCCGCAGTCGGGCGTCTGAGCGACACCACATAAAGGGCTTAAAAAGAAAAGCCGCAGTCGGGCGTCTGAGCGACACCACATAAAGGGCTTTAAAAGAAATGCCACAGTCGGGCGTCTGAGCGACGCCTCATAAAGGGCTTTAAAAGAAATGCCACAGTCGGGCGTCTGGGCGACGCCTCAAAAAGGGCTTTTAAAAGAAATGCCACAGTCGGGCGTCTGGGCGACGCCTCATAAAGGGCTTTAAAAGAAACAATCAAAGTGAATATCCCGGAGGTAGAACCATCCCAGAGATACACGATAATAACAATAATATCATGGGTTAGTCAAATAATAATAATCATAGTTATCACCAGTCACAAGTAGTGATTCCATTTCTGGATTAATAGTTTCACCTCGAAGACCGACACTAAGACCGATACTTGACCCATCCCAGACTGTAATCCTTAACCATGGACACGGCTATTCGAATAAGTTTATTCTCTGCAGAGGGTGTACTCTTTACCCACGAGTAACGGATTTCTTTAGTCCATCGGGACTAATTCCATCTACGGTCTTTTTGTTGAAAACACACCTAACTTGCACACACCAGCTTATCACACACGTGTCTGGAATCACCCACGACACCTGTTAAGCAAACTCTAAGTGGGGAGGCTACAACCTCGCGTAGCATGGGATCAAATTTATATCGCGCGCTCTAAGGGGTGGCCTCTCCTCTCGGTCCCAACCGGAAACACCCATGCTCCCGGACCAGGTGGCCTGCCTACCAGTTACAACCAGTATCTTCCACCATGGCCTCTCTGTACGGTGTGTGCTAGAAAGAGGTTGACAACTTACTGAACCGTACTCTACTTGCTGTAGAGACGAGTGGTAGTACGAAACAAGTATGGGGGTTACTGGAACAAGACTCGATCTACGGTCGACTCAGGAGGTTTAAGTATTCCCTGCATGATTAGTATAACGAATATATTTCAACCAATCCAATCAACACTCATTATATCTTACCATGCCATACCGGACATAACCGTCCCGACGGTGACCGGCGACAAACTCATGCCTACCCAAGGCAGAGGTTTTCCCGGTTCCTACCGGTATGCATGCAAGGCACATGAGGATGATTATCATCACAAGTGTGTTCATTTCCAACAGCATGGAAATCAATAACATACACCCATGCATATGATCATATCACATGAAATAACAAGTCCTTCGAAAAGCGGTGGTGTTATAAATGCATTAATGATTACTCCAAAAATTATCATGCCGGGGTTCAGAATGCTTGCCTTCAATGTGTGGATAGGCAGGGTGCTTTCCAAACTTTTGGAAGTTTTCTTCTCTTTCCCCAAAATCCTATTTGAAAATATATTTGAATTAACACATATTTCAAAAATAGAACCAAAAATTTGTTTGAATTTTTTTTAAATAAATCTTAAAATAAACTAGATCAAATTTGAAGAAGGTAGGAAAAAGAATCAACTCATTTGGACTTATATTTAAAAAGTTATAGCTAGTCAAAGTTCTGGTCAATATCTGTTTTTAAATTAAAACAGAAAAGAAAACGTTTTGAAGAGATTACGCTTTCGCGCAGAGAAGACGTATTACGGGTATGACGCCTCCACTTACTCCAGTGTGGACGGCGCGGGGTCACTGACAGTGGGTCCAGGGGCCCACTGGTCAGGTTTGACCAGTCGCTGTGCGTCGTCTCCCTCCTCTACCCGAGCGGAGCGGGGCTCTGGCGATCGTCGCCGGCGTTTGGCTGTTCCTCGCGGGCCCCCGAGGGTGGGGATGGATCCGCATGGCTGGGGCGTTTCTCCCGGTGGTCGAGGGGTTGCTGGGGAAGGAGTAAATCGCCGGCGGCGAGCTCCGCGGCGAAGGGAAGCTTCGGTGACAAAGTGAGTTTGTGGTGGCGATGGCTCCCGATCAAAATCAAGCAGGGGAACGAGTTCACGGGAGGATGAGATGGTTCCTGGTGAAGAGAACGGAGAGGGGGAAGCTCTGGTTGCGCCGAATGGAGCCGGGAGGCGGCGGTGGCCGAACTGACCGGAGAGGTTGAAGAAGACCTGCTCCCTTCCAATGGGTGACGATGGGGGCGCTAGTGAGACGGCATGAGGCTACCTGAGGGCTTGGAGACGCTCGGGGCTTCCCTTTTATAGCGTGGCAAGGCGGTTCCGCGGCGCCGTGGATAAGCTCTCCGGCGAACCGACGTTCTGTAGCTAGGGTGACGTGGCGGCGACGAGGGCTAGCAGACACGCTTGCGGATGAGTTCGCACTGCTCCAAGGGCCAGGTGGCGAGCGGGCGAGGCTTGGGCGGCGCTGAACGGCGCAGGGCTGCTGGGTGGCGGCGGCGGCTAGCACTTGGCCTGCCGGGCGCGGCGGGGGCTGCTTGGCGTGTAGCAGAGAGAAAGGGAGTGCGCGGCAAGGTTCTGCAGAGCGGGCCAAAGCCGTGGGGGCCAGCGTGTCGGCTCAGGCGCGCGGCTGCAATACGTGCGCTCTGGGCGCGTCCAGTGCACGCACTGGGTGTGCTCGACAAAATGCCAGAGCGTGCCACAGAGCTTGGTTGAGACTGGCAATTAACAGACCTAGGTTAGGAGGAACGGGGAGTCTAGTGGACATGCTGGTTTGATCAGAGGTGCAAGGTCACAATGCAAAGACAAAAACATGTCAAAACTGGCCATGCATACCAGGTGTTTGACAAAATGCCAAGGGCACTTAGGCATTTCTTGGAGTGGCTAAAATCTCTAGATCAGTGTCTCTGTGGATGAAAGAGAGAGTGGTGATGTTAGTTGGACAAAAGAAGAAACTTGTTAGTGCAAGTTTTACAAAACTTCAATTCTGGACAGGAAATAAATGACATTATTCCATGAACCAAAAATGATCTAAATGGTGCATGCTCCTGGACTTAAGGGTTTAACATGGGGGACTACAAGTAGGAGAAATAGTTAAGGGTATAGGAGCAACTAAAATGGTGGTTGCTGTACAAATCCTCAAGTTGGTCCAGAATGGAAATGAGATTGATTCACTCAAATTTTTCAAAGAACATAATTAGTTTTTTGCACAAAGAGGGATATCAGGCTCCTACTGACCTCCCTTAATTTTGGTAGAAGTTTTAAATGAATACTCAAATAGGTTGTAGTGCAAAATGCACTCTGGACCAGAGAAGAAAAATTGAGAGTAGGGCTCAAAATATTTAGTGAATGAAAAATATTTTTGCATAAAAGTGATTTAAAAACATCACATGACATCTCCAAATTTTTGTGGAAATTTTAAGTGAATCTATCAAATGGTTGTAGTTCAAATATGGCCATTTAACCTTGAAAAAAACTATTTTCAAGAAAGTAAAGATCAAGCAATTAAGTTAGTTAATTAGTTATACTGATAAAAGGAAAGTTTTCTTGAGAGGTTAAACAAGTCCAATAACATATTTGAAAAGTTTTCTCTTTGGGAAAAACTCATCATAACAGGGAAGGAAATGATTTAAAAAATCAAAATAGAGCTCAGAAATCCAAAGTTTTAATTCCTGAATTTTTTTTTTAAAACAAGGCCAAAATTTTGGGGTGTCACAATACTATCCCCCTTAAGAAAAATCTCGTCCTCGAGATTTGCTGAAAGCGGTGTTAAGAGAATATTTACACAATAAAGATGTAGCTACAGTGAGAGGGCAATAAGTGGTGAAAAACCACCGTGTGAAAACTGGTGCTGCGCGGAAAAGTCTACGGTCCGAGACAAAAACGGGCGATTTCTACGCTGGATATAAATTTAGGATAACTCCTAAATTTAGATATACGCTGATCGCACCCGAGAGCATAGTGCTCTCTCTGGCTGACAGGTGGACCCGGGGTCCACTGTCAGTCTCCTCTTCTTCTCCCTCTGGACCTTTCTTCCTCCTCTCTCCCGCGCGCTTTCTCCACCGGCGACGCCTAGTGTGTAGGGCATCTAGGTCGTACCGTGGTAGTGCGCGGCGTGCTAGCTGCTGGTGCAGCGTGCACTCACCTCGCGGGCCAGTGCGCTATCGGCACTGCTCGTGGATTCGACTCCGAACACCGGCGATCGGCGACGAGCGGCGTTGGTGGACTTCGCCCACCGTACACCGAGCTCGAGCTATAAAAACGGCCGGGGTGCCTCTCTCTCTTCCTCCTTACACCTGGCCTCACTTCTCCTCCTCCTTATTTCTCCGCTACTGCTTACAGAAGCTCGGTCGAGGCTCTAATGGCGGAGGCGATGCCGGACTGGTTTGTGATCCTGATATGCGGAGGGCTGGCGACACTGCTGGGGCTCTCCGTGCTCCTGTGCGCGATGATCTTCGACGAGTATCGCGATGCTGCGGCTCGGGTGTTGGCTCTCCGCGGTGGTGGTGATCATGAGGAGTAGATGAAGTATGCCGGGTGCTAACTGTTGTTAGGGGGTGATTAGCTGGATGTAACACCGTTGCAAAGTTTTGCAAACAGTGTATGTGTCCGTATGATTATGGTTGTGAGTCTGCTCGTGGTGCTGAGTGAAATTAAATAATCCACGTCGTGAGAAAGTGTAGATGTAGTAACTCAGGGAAAAGAAAATCTCACTCAAGGGTTTCGCGAGGGGAAAACAGTTACTTTAAAGGAGCGTAAACCACAACAAAACTACACACATGAGCAGAAGCCAAATAATTAACTTGCCGTACAAACTCAGGGTATCACGCATAAGTCACATACATAAATAAATGCTGCAAGGAACAAATACAATAGTGACGTCTAAAATGAAAACGGTAACTGGACGGGGTCCTGATAAAATGTCTCTGGTAAAGGAATACATTCTTCTTCTATTGGAGGAAGCGGATTGACCAGTCGATGTATGCGTCTCTCTGGGTCGGGTCTCAGTGGTCTGCCGATGGCAATCTGAGGATTTAAATCTGCGAGGCTCTGGAGATAATCCATCACTCGCTGGTTTAAATGCTCTTGAGCAATGATGTACTGGATAAGGTTGGCCAGAACTGGGTCTCTCTCAATCCGCCCACCGGGAAAAGACGTTATTTCTCCGGGTGCTGCACGACTTGGAAAGTAATAATATCCTCGTTCGCGGGCATAGGGTACTGCGGATCGAAGACGAGCAATCGCTTCTTTCGCAGCAGCTTCTATGGCCAAGTGTGGGGTTGGCATAGACTTCCCCACGAAGGAAACTTCTATTGGATCTTGGTTGGGGTCTACAGGAGGAATGTGTACTGCTGCCCAATATTCCGAGGTGGATGGGGTGATCCTTGATTTGAACAGCTCGTACTGGGGTGGCTGGGTAGAACCCATGGTACTGCGAGTAAAATCCCACAATAATTTGACAAAGCTACCTGGGGTTGCATCTGGGGTTCTCAGATGAATGCTGGGGTTCGGCATGACAGGAAGAAGCGTGAGTGTTGTGCGCAAAGTGAGGGTTGCTGGGTAAGGTCACAAGGTGGCCTTTATATAGCAATGGAGCCGGATCGTTTTACCGTGGCGAAAAGTAATAAATTTGCCAGCTTGGCTCCAAAGGTCAGGTCAGTGTCAGAGATACACATATCTCATAAAGAGATGTGTTACTGTGGTTGTTGTCGGGCTGGTTTTGGTAGTTGTGCCCGGAAGAATATGCAGCTATGCGCTGACCAAACATGCAAGGCTATTATTAAAACAGAGGCGCAAAGACAGGCTGCGTTAATATATGCGGTCACATGATTACAAAACGAGGATACATTGAAACTTGGTACTACTCATACGGCTCAGTCTACCTCGTTTATGTCTAAACGAGCGTGCCTGGCGAATGTCGAGGCTTCTCCACGTGTCTCTCTGCCGGGATTAGTCAGAGATGGCAGAGGAACTGCAGGGTCGGGGTAGTGAGAATGACCATTGCGGGGGTTGTTGGCCACAACCCCATTGGAGTGTGCTCCCAATATGCTACGAAGCACTTCTGGGGTTATCGCAGCACCTTGGCCGATGGCTGGGGCAGATCTCGGGGTCTCGATTGGTTGTCCAAACAGGACGACCGGGTTGTTGGTGTTGGGCTCGTTTTCTTCTCTCGCCGGGGCTCGACGAACCAGCTCTCCACGAGCTGCTATTAGATCAATGGTGATCTGGTCGAACAGTGCCTCTAGTGCACTTACATAGCGCACTAGGTGCAACAATGCGGGGTCCGTCTCGTGGTCTCCATTGGCGACTTGGGGTGGTCTACCATACCCTTCTCGTCTGGGGTAGTAGTGGAACGAGCGACAGTTAACTCTGGGCGACAAGTGCCTGAGATGAACTATAGCCTCTCGAGCGGCTAGCTGGATGGCTTGTGGCTCAAAGGAAGTTGTTCTTCCGGTGAACCGGTAGGGGCGCTCGGGTGCTAGACTCCTACCGTAAATGTGCACAGCGGCCCAGAATTGGCGGTCTTCACCGCTCATGGGTCCTTGATACACAACATATTCTGGTGGCTCCTCTAACGCGTAGGCACGACGGGTGAGGTTTGCGAGGATGGTCACAAAACCTCCAAGGTTGGTTGCGGTGGTTTCGTTGTGCACTATAGGTCCAGGCATTGTGGCTCGGTTTGGGGGGTAGCGACTATGTGTGCTGGTTTGGGGCTAGCGCGCCCTTTTTATAGGGAAAAGGGGACGGAATCTTCCTTCGCACGCTTGCGAGAAAAGACTATTTAGGGGCCGGTCACTGGCGCATGAGTGACAGGTTAGGTTGATAGGTTGGGCACCGACTGCCAAAAGTGTTGGGTCACTGTGTGGCTATCTTGCACGAGAAGCTTGGCTGGGGTTTGGTTAAGGTCTGGTGGGTTGGTTTGCCCAAGTTTATTGACCTGGCTAGGATAGGATTAGCCAATGGTCAGCCTGGCTCTGATACCAAGTCTGTCACGACCGGTTTTCTGGGTAATAAATTTCTAGAAAAGACTGTCGTTCTCATCAGCCCCAGGATTACTGTTAGCTGATGAGGCTCCAACTTGATACAGAAATTCCAAGCAAAATACAGAAGATGTAGTACAAGACCATTCTGGCCTGTGGGTACAACCAATGGTTTCTAGTGATTGATGGCGGAAGCGGGTTGTGAAACATCTGTGTCTATGAGACTCCATTCCCCACGGGAACAGCTGACCAGGTTAAATTCCTATCTTCGCGAGGCTGCTATCTCCATTGCGTGGGTTCCGGAGCTGTCATCGCGTCGCTCCTCTCCGTGCAGAAAAATCTGGCCAAGACAATAGCCAGGGACAAGCCAGTGAGTACTTTGAATGTACTCGCAAACATTATGAACACAGGTATAATATAACAATGGTGTGCTGAAAACATTTTATGCTCATGACGTCAGTCGAAAATAGTAAATAAATTTCTGATGCGTGCCTGCGGTTATTTAGAGAATTGCAATAACATAGTAGTATTAAAATTTATGAAAAACGAATAACCAGCAATGCCACAGTCGGGCGTCTTAGCGACACCACATAAAGGGCTTAAAAAGAAAAGCCGCAGTCGGGAGTCTGAGCGACACCACATAAAGGGCTTAAAAAGAAAAGCCGCAGTCGGGCGTCTGAGCGACACCACATAAAGGGCTTTAAAAGAAATGCCACAGTCGGGCGTCTGAGCGACGCCTCATAAAGGGCTTTAAAAGAAATGCCACAGTCGGGCGTCTGGGCGACGCCTCAAAAAGGGCTTTTAAAAGAAATGCCACAGTCGGGCGTCTGGGCGACGCCTCATAAAGGGCTTTAAAAGAAACAATCAAAGTGAATATCCCGGAGGTAGAACCATCCCAGAGATACACGATAATAACAATAATATCATGGGTTAGTCAAATAATAATAATCATAGTTATCACCAGTCACAAGTAGTGATTCCATTTCTGGATTAATAGTTTCACCTCGAAGACCGACACTAAGACCGATACTTGACCCATCCCAGACTGTAATCCTTAACCATGGACACGGCTATTCGAATAAGTTTATTCTCTGCAGAGGGTGTACACTTTACCCACGAGTAACGGATTTCTTTAGTCCATCGGGACTAATTCCATCTACGGTCTTTTTGTTGAAAACACACCTAACTTGCACACACCAGCTTATCACACACGTGTCTGGAATCACCCACGACACCTGTTAAGCAAACTCTAAGTGGGGAGGCTACAACCTCGCGTAGCATGGGATCAAATTTATATCGCGCGCTCTAAGGGGTGGCCTCCCCTCTCGGTCCCAACCGGAAACACCCATGCTCCCGGACCAGGTGGCCTGCCTACCAGTTACAACCAGTATCTTCCACCATGGCCTCTCTGTACGGTGTGTGCTAGAAAGAGGTTGACAACTTACTGAACCGTACTCTACTTGCTGTAGAGACGAGTGGTAGTACGAAACAAGTATGGGGGTTACTGGAACAAGACTCGATCTACGGTCGACTCAGGAGGTTTAAGTATTCCCTGCATGATTAGTATAACGAATATATTTCAACCAATACAATCAACACTCATTATATCTTACCATGCCATACCGGGCATAACCGTCCCGACGGTGACCGGCGACAAACTCATGCCTACCCAAGGCAGAGGTTTTCCCAGTTCCTACCGGTATGCATGCAAGGCACATGAGGATGATTATCATCACAAGTGTGTTCATTTCCAACAGCATGGAAATCAATAACATACACCCATGCATATGATCATATCACATGAAATAACAAGTCCTTCGAAAAGCGGTGGTGTTATAAATGCATTAATGATTACTCCAAAAATTATTATGCCGGGGTTCAGAATGCTTGCCTTCAATGTGTGGATAGGCAGGGTGCTTTCCAAACTTTTGAAAGTTTTCTTCTCTTTCCCCAAAATCCTATTTGAAAATATATTTGAATTAACACATATTTCAAAAACAGAACCAAAAAGTTGTTTGAAATTTTTTTAAATAAATCTTAAAATAAACTAGATCAAATTTGAAGAAGGTAGGAAAAAGAATCAACTCATTTGGACTTATATTTAAAAAGTTATAGCTAGTCAAAGTTCTGGTCAATATCTGTTTTTAAATTAAAACAGAAAAGAAAACGTTTTGAAGAGATTACGCTTTCGCGCAGAGAAGACGTATTACGGGTATGACGCCTCCACTTACTCCAGCGTGGACGGCGCGGGGTCACTGACAGTGGGTCCAGGGGCCCACTGGTCAGGTTTGACCAGTCGCCGTGCGTCGTCTCCCTCCTCTACCCGAGCGGAGCGGGGCTCCGACGATCGTCGCCGGCGTTTGGCTGTTCCTCGCGGGCCCCCGAGGGTGGGGATGGATCCGCACGGCTGGGGCGTTTCTCCCGGTGGTCGAGGGGTTGCTGGTGAAGGAGTAAATCGCCGGCGGCGAGCTCCGCGGCGAAGGGAAGCTTCGGTGACAAAGTGAGTTTGTGGTGGCGATGGCTCCCGATCAAAATCAAGCAGGGGAACGAGTTCACGGGAGGATGAGATGGTTCCTGGTGAAGAGAACGGAGAGGGGGAAGCTCTGGTTGCGCCGAATGGAGCCGGGAGGCGGCGGTGGCCGAACTGACCGGAGAGGTTGAAGAAGACCTGCTCCCTTCCAATTGGTGACGATGGGGGCGCTAGTGAGACGGCATGAGGCTACCTGAGGGCTTGGAGACGCTCGGGGCTTCCCTTTTATAGCGTGGCAAGGCGGTTCCGCGGCGGCCGTGGATAAGCTCTCCGGCGAACCGACGTTCTGTAGCTAGGGCGACGTGGCGGCGACGAGGGCTAGCAGACACGCTTGCGGATGAGTTTGCACTGCTCCAAGGGCCAGGTGGCGAGCGGGCGAGGCTTGGGCGGCGCTGAACGGCGCAGGGCTGCTGGGCGGCGGCGGCGGCTAGCGCTTGGCCTGCCGGGCGCGGCGGGGGCTGCTTGGCGTGTAGCGGAGAGAAAGGGAGTGCGCGGCAAGGTTCTGTAGAGCGGGCCAAAGCCGTGGGGGCCAGCGTGTCGTCTCGGGCGCGCGGCTGCAATACGTGCGCTCTGGGCGCGTCCAGTGCACGCACTGGGTGTGCTCGACAAAATGCCAGAGCGTGCTACAGAGCTTGGTTGAGACTGGCAATTAACAGACCTAGGTTAGGAGGAACGGGGAGTCTAGTGGACATGCTGGTTTGATCAGAGGTGCAAGGTCACAATGCAAAGACAAAAACATGTCAAAACTGGCCATGCATACCAGGTGTTTGACAAAATGCCAAGGGCACTTAGGCATTTCTTGGAGTGGCTAAAATCTCCAGATCAGTGTCTCTGTGGATGAAAGAGAGAGTGGTGATGTTAGTTGGACAAAAGAAGAAACTTGTTAGTGCAAGTTTTACAAAACTTCAATTCTGGACAGGAAATAAATGCCATTATTCCATGAACCAAAAATGATCTAAATGGTGCATCCTCCTGGACTTAAGGGTTTAACATGGGGGACTACAAGTAGGAGAAATAGTTAAGGGTATAGGAGCAACTAAAATAGTGGTTGCTCTACAAATCCTCAAGTTGGTCCAGAATGGAAATGAGATTGATTCACTCAAATTTTTCAAAGAACATAATTAGTTTTTTGCACAAAGAGGGATAACAGGCTCCTACTGACCTCCCTTAATTTTGGTAGAAGTTTTAAATGAATACTCAAATAGGTTGTAGTGCAAAATGCACTCTGGACCAGAGAAGAAAAATTGAGAGTAGGGCTCAAAATATTTAGTTAATGAAAAATATTTTTGCATAAAAGTGATTTAAAAACATCACATGACATCTCCAAATTTTTGTGGAAATTTTAAGTGAATCTATCAAATGGTTGTAGTTCAAATATGGCCATTTAACCTTGAAAAAAACTATTTTCAAGAAAGTAAAGATCAAGCAATTAAGTTAGTTAATTAGTTATACTGATAAAAGGAAAGTTTTTCTTGAGAGGTTAAACAAGTCCAATAACATATTTGAAAAGTGTTCTCTTTGGGAAAAACTCATCATAACAGGGAAGGAAATGATTTAAAAAATCAAAATGGAGCTCAGAAATCCAAAGTTTTAATTCCTGAATTTTTTTTTAAAACAAGGCCAAAATTTTGGGGTGTCACACCGCCGGCCCCGGCGCTGGTGGGGCTTCCGCGTCTGCCGCCTCCTCCGCCGGGCCCGCTCCCTCCTGGTGCTGCGTGTGTCGGGGCTTCATGGAGTCAGGTGGTGCGTTCTGGGTCAGAGTCAGTGGCGAGTGTGGCCGGACCGGGCTTCTCGGTGCCCTTCATGCCGGCGGATGCTGGAGGGCTTGGTGCGTCTTCGGGCGCTTCACAGGCCGTCGTTGAGGAGCAGGTGGACTGCTGCTTCATGGAGACGGGGCAGGACCTCCGGGCCATGGAGGAGCTGGCCCGTGCGGTCGTGGTCTTGGTGGTTGGTTCGAAGCAGCTGGCGGATTTGGCGGCGGTGGCGGCTGTCCTGGTGGAGGAGTTCGAGCTGGCGCCGATGGACATGTCGATCAGGGCATTCTTTCCGGAGGATTTTCTTGTGCTCTGTCGCTCGGTGGATATCAGGAACAGGCTGGTCAGGCGTGGTAGTGTAGGCACGCCGCAGTTCGATCTCCAGTTGAGGCCATGGTCGCGCCAGGCTAGGGCAACGGCAATCTCCATGCCGTTCCTGGTCCCGCTGGCGCTCCGGGGAGTGCCGGCGAACGCGTGGACCAGGAGGATGGCTAATACTCTGCTCCATGGTCTGGGCATCGTGGTGAAGGTGGCGGCATCCACCGAAGCGCGCAATGACATGTCGGGCTTTCGTGTGTGGCTGCGTACTGATGATCCGGCGAGAATTCCTTCCCGTCGCATTCTCGTCGTGGAGGACCCAGACAGGAGAGGTACCCGGGCGATGGACGTGGTTGGCGTGGCGGATGCGCTGTGGTATCCTGTCACCATCGTTCAGGAGGTTGGGGCCATCCGGTTGGGGCCGCAGGTGGATGCACTGCCGCCGCCGCCTTCGCCTTCG